>NC_053449.1:15744775-16080436 GCF_007990345.1 Gossypium hirsutum | reverse complement strand
GAATATATTTTTTTTATTTGTTTTTCGTATTTCCTTATGGGAAAGACTGTGGCCGCGACAACGAATTTGGTTACAAGAAAAGGCAAAATTAAATAACCAATTCCTGTGGATTCGACCCTACTACTCTATATTTCAATTTAGTGTTATATTTGTTTTAAAAATTTATATTTGGTGGTTTCGACGCCCATCAATCACTTAAAAATAAAATTAATTGTTTTAATAATGAAATAACTTAATGTAGTTTTAAAATTTTAAAGATATGATTAAAACCTTTTTAAGCTTAGAAATCAATTAAAAATGAGAATCATAGTACAAGTTAAATTTCATATTTTAGATCAATTTTCTTTCATTACAGTTGGATTTAGATCTCTCTTTTGGAGTTTTAGCTAATTGGGGATTTGAGAATTAAACTTGGAAAATAAAATATGATAATTTAGTGGAAGAGAGCTTGAGCCATTTTTGGCTACTATTACTCCACTGATCATAAAAGCATTTTTAATAGAAAACTGAGAATTGCCAGATGAGAAAATATGACTCAGAGCTGGACCTATAATTAAATCTAATAAAATGATTTAATTTAGCCAAATCTGAGCTAGACTCAACCCAATCAAGCATAAAGAGTCGATTCGGACCCGCACAATATCAAACTCAGAAGCGACTTGATTTAATAATGACTTAAATAAAAAATGACCTGAACAAATATCGAAAAGGACCTCAAACCAAAATGACAAACTGAGAAACCCAACAGGCAAACGTTAATGACCCAAACATAATATGAAACTGACTCAAAATAACCCAAGTCCGTAACAATCCAAATCTAAAGTGACCTGAACCTAATGATCCAAAATTTTTAAAATCCAAATTGACCCAATCCAAAACTAACGAGACCTGGGCATATTGACAGCTCTGGCTCGAGCATATCCATAAGAGTTTTCGTCATTTGCGTGATCTGATTTAGACCTAACCAAAATCTTACAAGCACACTAACAAACACAGAAGAAACGAATGTAAAGTAAAAAGAAAAAAAGAAACCTCAAAAACCCATTAGAAAGAAAGATTGTTTGATCTATTTGTAATTATCACATTTCATGGCCATTGCACAGCAATGAATTTTGATGGTTCAATACAAGGAGGAGTTCAATATCAAATAATAAAGAAATCAACAAACTCAAAAGTAAGACCAAGTGGGAAAAAATGTGGATGAATGAATTGCTACAAATACCTTGACGAAGAAAACGAAAGGCAGCTACTTTAGCAGCAAACCTCGTTTCTAATCTATTCTACAATCCTCCACCATGCTCCTTCTCAAGTCATTAATATCGAACCTGTCGAAACTCTGGAGCATATCTAACATTGTGATGCCACCGATAGTTCATCCTCTGCCACAATAGCTGCATCATCAGTTCTAGAACATAATACCTAACTATAATCTTTTGAAAAATGATAAGTGCTGATGCCTAGGTTTTATAGGAGGTTTCAATTTTCTTTCAATAGTGTAATATGTATAACCATTGGACCAGTCGAATGCTTATAAGCTTGGTGCATGATATGATACCATCAAAAACTTGAAAGGCTTTGTACCCATAAAATCCGGTTAGCGTAAACCTAATTATTAAAACATACCACTTACTCTGTGATCTGGAAACCAAAGCCAACATAGTTCCAGTGTCATGAGATATCAATTAATAAGAGGATCATTAATATGTTTGACATTTTACGCTGACTATGCCTGCATGCATGCATGTTTGAGTGAAAAAGGGTTTTGCGGTGGATTAATTAGAGGATTACCAGATCAAGAAAAGTTTACAGATCTGTGGTCTTGAGACCTTTTGGCGCTAAAGCAATCATTTCTTCACAAAAGGTTTCTGACAAACAAGTAGGCGCTCGTCACTACCATTCTGAAGGTCGATCACCCTTGCATCCCATCGTATTTGTGTAGCATGTGCACGTGCCAACTCTATAACTCCTAATTTATCAGAGAGCACAACCCAGCCCTGCAAAAAACACAAGCTAAGATTATGAATTTCAAAAACTTCTAGTATACCGTTGCTCAAGAAGCTAAAAACTATTTCAGAAACCATTAATTAATACAACAAATTATAGGCTGCGACAATTGAAATGGTAATGTAGGGCATTGATTAAAATATCAAATTCTTTTTAGACAGGGCTTATTGAGGAGGATTAGGGTATTGAGCATAAAATACAAACATAACAAAATCAAGTCTTCAAACAATATAACAAACAGTTGAGAGGTGTCGGAGGAAAGTCGCACAGAAAAATAGAAAGAGGAAAGAATGGGACACTGCACTGAATTTCAAGCACAAACCCAGAAAATTTGAGTACCTCCGGACGAAGAATTCGATCCATCTCTATAAATAACTCCATCAAGCCACACCTCTCTGAAGTGAGATGTGAGAGGAGCCCATTTGCATGAAGCAAATCATACGTTCGAGGATATGTTGGGAAGGGTTCACACCTGCACAGCACCAGATACATGAGATAAAAATTCCCTTTCAGCATTCAAAGGAATGACATATCTGCACGCCTTAAAGAGCAAACTTAATAGCAAAAAAAAAAAAAAAACTTTTGAAGGAGCTCAAAGAGAACCGTACATTCAAACTCCGAATGTAAATTTTACTATTAGCAATCTAATACACTTCCCAACTTAATTTGAGCAAATAAGCCAAATAATAGTTCAATAACTGAAGGTTTCAGTAGATACAGAAACTTTATAGGCAACAATGATATTCAATTTTAACAAAGAATCTGAACTAAAGCAAACTATTTTAGTTTTTAACAGAATTTGGGATCCAAAAGTTTTAACATTATCTTAATCAGGTAACACAAAAAGAAAAATCACTCCTAAAAGGTAAAAGTTTGTGAAGATATATAGCCATAACCAAACAAAGATGTTAAAACTTACACTCCAAAACCAGAACATAGCTATCAACTTAAACAAAATGCTTTGATGAAGTTGTAAAAAACTGACCAGTCGTGCAAAGCACCCAGAAAACCCCGGTCAAGAATGAGAGGAAGCGTATTGTGTGCCCTAACAGGCACAACATTCATCACCCACACCGATTTCCTTTCCTCCATAAATGCAGCATTCAAACCCCCATAATGAGCATTCATGTCCATCACATTGCGTACCATATTAAATGGTGGCAAAGGATCTTCATCTCCTGGCCTCTTGGGATGGTCAGAGAAAATTAATGGTGTAAGCAAAGACCAATAGTTTTTTAAAGCTAATTTCCAAACTTGCAAGTCTTCAAAGAAATCCTCTGGACTAACTCCTGCACAAGATTAACCTACATCAATATCCTAGCCAACTAAACCATCTACTACATCAATATCCTATGTATTACATGTTGCAGCACAATGGAATCTTTGTTTTTTCAAAAAGCATGAGCAGGAAGAAAAAATGAGCAGGAACAATACTTTCCATGAACTTCAAGCTCCGCTGAGCTCAAATCTGAGCTAGAGGACCTGTTCTGAATAGGAATCCAGCGTTTGCTGGAAGTTCCAGTAATACATGGTACCAAGGCCTGATAATAGGGTGCATCATATCCTTCTTTGCAAAGAGGTACATCGTTCTTCTTGCTATATTCAAGAAAATGAAAGTTCAAAAAACATCAGAGCAGGTTTGACTGTTATAAGTTAAGAGAACCAGATACAACTAATTCAAAGTTAAAGGGTAAGATAACCTAAAAACAAAGCCTATTCCATAAATCAGTTGATCTAAGAGTTACCAACAGAAGAGTGAAAAATATCAGTGTATACTCACTTAGAAGAATAGCAATGAGCATCGGCTGTTTTCTGCCAGATGAAAGTATCATCCTGCTGAGCAATAAGACTCCAACAAATTTTTTCAGTATATTGTTCCAGTGGTGTTAGCATGTTTCTTTTCTTCATACTTGTTGAACTTCCTTGTGGCTTACTTGTTGGTGAGGTTAAAACAAAATAACCTCCAGGCTTGAGTAACCGATCTATCTCTATAAGGAAAATCCCCTCTGTTTTATAATGCCATTGTTAGAAAGCAAAGCTTACGTAATTTTACAATAGGGAAAATACTTGCCTATTTATTAAATATTGATACATATATAATGGATTAAGATCATACATATATCTAAGGTTAACACTTCAGATAATTCAAGCTACATGCATTAACTTTCTCTTTTTCCTTTTTGGCCCTAAATAGTCTTTTTCATCAAAGAACAGCAGTTGAAGTTTCAGTTGTCAAATACATTTTATGGCTAGCGGTGTTATTAAGCTTAACAGAAAGCATTATTTACAATGCACCAAACAACTCTATACTGAAACATTAAATGTAGATTATCACTAAAAATATAAGGAATGAAATAGTGGTATAGCTACATTTTCCCAAATAATTTGGAAAGTAAAACAGAAGAGTATCAATAAATAACAGAAAGCAAGCCTATTATTAAACTCTGAAAGTACCTTTCTTGTCCCAAACAATACCGCACTGAGCACAATGAACCGTGTCAAATGATAATGATGGATATGGCAGTTGCCTTGATATGAAGTTTCCAATCATTGCTGGAAGACCTCTCTCAAGAGCTAGCTGAACTTGGCTTCCCGTCGCCTCATATGCGGCAATACAAAGAGTCATTAACTTCAGTGAAACTAAATGAGCTCCAAAACTTCCAAATCCACAACCAATATCAAGTACAGTGCGTACCTGCAATCAAAGTAGGAGACTAAATACCATATAGCGCAGATAGTTTTTACCTCCTCTTGAAGACCATACAATATCTTCTCATATTTTTAAACAGAACAAGCTAAAATATATGGGAAAAAAGATATTCCTAAAATACCAACGATTCAAAGCTCAAGGTATCCCAAAATGCAAAAAGCTGTAAGAATATCATGATAAAGTGAAATAAAAGACTTACTCCGGCTTGAAACAATTCAGAGTCGCTTCCCAGTCCCAACATCTCTGCAATCTGACGAGAATAATCTTTGACACCATCAAAGATTAAGCCATCTTCAGGGTGGAAAGCAATTTGATTCTCTTCTAGTAACATGATTCTAGACAATTTTTTAAATAATTATGAAGATAAATTAAAACTGTTATTGATCACATAAAGAACATAAGCTGCTACCAGAACCAGACACTGATTAATTCTAAAAGGTAAAGTTTGTACTAAAGGAGATAAGCCTCACACTTGCTACTTTCACAAAGCATCTAGAAGCATTTAATAGATACCTTTTTGTCACGCCTCCAGACGAAAGGAATTGGTCTTTTGTTATCTTGATATTTCCACTCCATATCACATCCCTACCAGCAGGCCAGCGGAGTGGAATCTTATAATCTTTTGGAGGGCGAACTAAACACCAGCTTCCTTGCCTTGGCACTTCACAACGTCGATCAAACTCCTCTCCATCTTTAAACCCTGATATCAAATTTGCAGTTACATTGTAACAAGGTACATAATTTTCTCTTTCTTTGCCACAAAGGCCAAGCTCCCTTTGCCGACTAGATCCTGACAAGATAGTTCTCAACTCAAAATAATCAACTGCTGCTTGCTCCTTTAGCCTTCTATAGTTTGTAAAGATCTCAGGTACGGGAGTGGAAGTTACAGAGTCCAATGAATTGGAAGACGATGATCCAAAGACTGCAATCAGCGCAAGCACACTGACAAAGCATAATAACAACCAACTGACAGGCGGTCTAGGACCGAAAATAACAGATAGTTTATTAAGCAAGGGGCTTCTCATGTCCAAAACTTTAAACTTTAAAGATAGGAAAGCCACTAAACAATCAACCCCTTTAGCTTAAGTCTCCAAGAACTGTGAAAAACATAACCTATCATTACATACAAACTTCTATATATGTCACCGCGAATCTGGATAAGCCCAACAAGCATTGAAACCACCTACTCTACACTCCTCCCAGCACCGATCTTTCCCCAACCATCACAATCAACAGATACAAAACAATTAGAACAAAATCCAAAGTTCACTATAAATCCACCATAATATATAAAAAAACCACAATAATAAAGCTGAATTTCAATTCCTTATTATGGATCAACAATTCCACCTATACAACTAAATCACACAACACTGATCCAAACCAAACCGAAATAGAGCCGACGGGAACTCAATTTTGAGTAATGTCAATTCCTCAGTCTCCAGCAAGTGACAAATCGCACCAAGCTGCAAGTGATCCACTAAAATCAAAACTCAAAATAACGAAATTATAATTCTTTTAACGGTGAATTTTGGTAAGATGAAAATGATATCGAATCTAACAACAGAATTTTCTATTGTTGGCCAAAAAAAAGGAAATGCAAAAACTTTCCGTTTTTAGAACCCGTAAAACGGAAGTCAGATCTCAAAATGGAAACAATACAGATCAAGATCATTAAACACCAATCGAAGTGAATCGAAAACTGAAAAAAAAAATTTAAAAAGCAATTAGGGTTTACGTGGGAGCTTACTTGTGGAGAGATTCAAAATTCCGAAAATTGACAAATGGTGAAGAGAGTGATTGAGCAAAAGGGAGAAGTGTTTCTTTAATGAGAAAAAAAAAAAACAATTTTTTTAATTGTTAATAAAATAATAGATCTGAAGGCAAAAAGACAAACAGAGAGAGCAGAAATGATTTAGTAACATGAAGATGATTTATTTTAATTAGGATTTATTATGTTTGCCGACTTTATTTATTAATTCATTTATTAAATGGTGGGCTTGTTTGGTTCTTTTTGAAATATACGCTACCCTGGTGAAAAAGGGCTAAGAATGACAGGTGGTGTTGATGCTGTTCCTGATTGGGCTGCTCCTGATGTTTTATACGGTGGGGTCAACTGAAAATTAACGATTCTGATTTACCCGTCAAAAAATTGGGAGTTAAACGAGGTTAACGCGATTTTTCATTTAAGGAGGATTTAAAATCAGTCTAATTCTACTTTTTAGGGTGGGTTTGGTGCGATGCGGTCCGTTTAGTTTACTTTTTGTCTCATGTTACAGTATTTAATTTCATTGTTACCGTTATTTTTACACTAACTACAGGTAAATGCACCGCCCATCTAAACTCACCCTTAATCCCTCTACTATACTGAAATAAAAGATTTAATCCTTTAGTTAAATTTTGATGTAATTTAGGATGTGCTTTATAAACTGAAATTTTTAAGTGCTAGAGTTTTTTTTAATTTCTGAATTTATATTAGAAATTTTTTTGGTTAATTAGTAAATATAAGTATCGAATATAATTATGTTGTTTGGAAAAAGTAAATATTAATTTTTAAAAGACTATTTATTTTTAATTTTAATATTATTAATATAATATTTTTTATTATTTGCAGTAGTTTTGGATGAAAGATAAATATGATAATTTGAATATCTCATTTTAAAAAATGATAATTTATTTCAAAATTTTAATAAAATAAAATTGACTTAATATTGTCCACGTAATCATAAGTAGCTAGGTACCTATCTTATTCAACACTTTTTTGTTGAAAAGTTTAGGGATAAATCTCAAAATTATACATGAACTATGGTTTAATATGTATTGTATACATAAACTTTGATTTTGTATAATTTTATACATGAAATTTTTTATTTGATCCAATTCTTGTAAATTATTAACACAATTATTGATATAACATAATTTTATATTTATATATTCCATACATAAATAAATATATTTATCCAATATAAAAATAAATTTATTTATTTATTTCTTTAAATGTGTATGATTAAATCAATATTAAAATTTCAAGTATATAATTAAACTATAATTAGAGTTTCACATATACAACAGCAGTTTACAAGAATAAATAATTGATAGACAATGGAAGTGAATTAAAAATATAAATCCAAGGCGGAAGATATTGGTTTTGGTGTAGCTTAATTACGAATTAAATTTAAAACACACAGACACAACATCTAGTTGGTGAAGTTTTGGTTTGTTTTGTGGGGAATAATTTTGGAGTTGAATAATACATTAATTTTTACGTGACTTGATAAAAGGGACAACAAAAACAAATAAATCAGGATTTATTCATATAATTACTTTTAAAGAATAGCTTATTATGATCCAATATTCTGATTTTACAGTGAATATTGTCATCTTTGAATGCTTGCCCACACACGGCGTTATGCAAAATATAAGACTAACCCAGCAATGGACAAAAGCTTTTTTTTTTCTTTTTGATTATGCAAATGGAAGGATTGTGTCAGAATCCAGGGTTGCATTAGCACAATATGAGCTGTGCCCACTGCCTTGCCTCCATCGAGAAGAACATGAATTCACCTCATCCAGGGGAATTTCAGACCAACAACCATCAAATTAGTCTGGGGATCCAATGATATGCGGTAAATGTCAACTGTTTAAATTCCCTGTAAATGTATCAATTGTCTTAGGGCTCAAAACCCAAGTTCTCTCCTTTATGCGCCCCATCTTCTGTCAGTAAAAGAAAAAAAAAAAACCAGAGGATGATTCCAGTCTTCAAACACTTCTTTGTCTAACCTATTAATTGGATGAAGTTAATCCGATGGTATTCATTTTTCGGATTATTTATTCAAACCATTTTGAAATTGAATCATTTTAAGTTTGGTCTTTCGAGAATTGAGACTTTCGAGAATGTTTTTTTTTTTTGCTTAGATCATATTTGAGTTAAGAATGTTGACTTTTTTATAATAAACTCGAATTGGATTAGATTTGAACTTGAATTAATCGAATCGAGTTCATTCAATGAACTATAAATAAACTAACAAATTTGATACAAATCGATCAACCCAAATTCAAACCCGACCTAATTCTAAATTGACTCAAACCCGAAACCATACAAACCCCAAATACACTAAACTCGAAATCAATCTAAAAATAACTCAAAAAACATTAAGGCCGCGTTTGATTCGCTGTATTGGAATAGAGGCGTAATGGAATAGAGGCGTAATAGCAATTCAATTGTTTGGTTGAATGTAATGGAATAGAGGCGTAATAGTATTCTTGTGTTTGGTTGAATGGAATGGAGATGTAATAGCATAAGGGAAAAAACTAAAATGATTAGAATACCCTTAGCAGAAATTTGTTTAGGTAAATGATTATTGTTATTGTTATTAAATTTTAATAAGATTATTAATATCAATAATAAATAATTTAATCATATTTTAACATAATTATTATTAAATATATTTTAATTAAAATATATAATTTAATAAAATTCTTAATATTAAATATTCTTATATGAACTTACTAAAACCCTAATATATAATACTATAAAATATAATTTAAAATAATAATTATTAAAAATATATAATTTAATAAAATTCTTAATATTAAATATTCTTATATGAATTTACTAAAATCATAATATATAATACTATAAAATATAATTTAAAATAATTATTATTAAATACAATTTATTAAAAATATATAATTCCCTCACTTTATTTGAAGATACAGGATACGAAACGAATTAATTGTTTGACTAATCAAGGGACTGATTTTGTTTAGCCATAAAATACATCAATATATATATTTATGTAATGAGAGTTTTTCATTTACATCCGAGTAAAGTTATTTTAATTTTATATTTCAACTAACTTAACATTTTATCTCCTATATTCTTTTTGGAATATTAATTTTATATCAATCTTATATCCTTCTTCTATATCATTTTGATTAAATTTAAGCTTAAATCTTATAAAAATAACATGTTTTAATAATAAAATAAAATAAACTTATTTTATTAAATTCCATAAGTTCAACTTAGTAAACTGTGCTTCTTTTAAAACGAAAAAGGAAAGCAGGTTATGATATAATTTGGTAAATTAAAATTAGTCAATATCCAAACTTTACAATTTAATCATTTGTGTCCTATACTTTTAAGCAAATATTCTCTCCATTGAAGGTGTAGTAGATCACTTCATGCAAGACAACAAATCAAAAAGCAATTATATAAAGTACAAGCTTATCAGTATAAGGCCAAGACAAGGAGCCAATTTCTATTTTTCCTTCATTAAGCTTATCAGTATATGGATCCATCAATCCACAAACACTTATACAACGAAAAGTCCCATTTAGGAAATGGCACCTTTTTCCCTTGAACTAAAAGTAGCTGCTAATGCTCAAGCACACAAGAATACACAAGCTATTACTTTAGTGCATGCGCACAGTCACACCCCTTGGGTACATTCACATTTAAGAGGATAATATATACTAATAAACCAATAACAAATAAAAATTTACAATAAATTCATGCCAATTTCCCCTTCAAGAACTTAACAACGGTAAAACACAATAGCTCTAACAAACAAGTTCCAAGCAGAACACAATATTTATCTCATCAAATATACCTCTAAATTGGAGATATACTCTCTAATAATATACCAAAGCTGAGTATTTGTATCCATCAACGGTAAATTACACAGATGAGAAGTAATTTTAGGTGACAGACAACTAGAAAAGAGGCAAAAGGGCCATGAGTTTCATGATGCACACCAAGAATTGGAAACCACTCTCAGTTAATCTTGGAGCTTCTTTATCTCTGTAGAAATAGACATAAATACATCATGACACCAATCGTGAGATATAGAACCCTCAATATCTATTGCATAAAAGAAATGAAGCTAAAGTTCATGGCATGATATAACACCTCTGACGCAAAAGACCACGCTGAAAAATTCTCATCATGGAAGAGCTGAAGCTCGTTGATTTTTCAGCTTGTCCTGAACTTATAAGTTGCAGCAAGAAACACTGCTTAACAAAGCTGAAGTAAGAAGCAGCTCAAACATAAAAACTAAACAGTTGAGCAAATTCAAAACTAATTGCATAATTCCGCATCACATACACTACCATTAAGAACATAAATTATGCCAATGACAGTTCTAACTTTTTCCCTATAAACATACTCATGCATATACAGTATCTCACAAAGGTTCTCTAAAAAATATTTATTGGATGGGCAAAAGCGGATAATAAGTTCTAATCCTTCCGATTAAATTTAGAAAACTTAGCAAAGAAAAAGCCTTTTGACTGATATTTATTTGACCAAGGGCAATCAATACCATTAAACCATTTATGTCTAAGATATTGCAATGTAAGAAAATCTATACCCCAGCATGAAAGGCTGCATAAAATTTAAATATTTGATAAGTGAATGGCCAGTAAGACCAAATTTGAGAGGTATGTCCCCAGAACAGAAGGTGAAAAAAGAGAGAAAAAACTGACAAAACATAAGGTAACCTATTAATCGTATTGCAAGGTAACCTGGAAAACCAATGGTATGAGATGAATGAAGAAACAAAACAGAAAATACTATATGGTTTGTACTCACTCTCAAATTTGATTAGAACAGCCATTATCCACCAGTGATATCTTGAACTAAAGTAGCTCAGAAGACTACCAAACGAAGATGACAATGACAATAGAAACAAAGAATATAAAGGTAATAAAAGACATTCATGCTCGACACATTGTAACGCTGGAAAACCAAATACAGCACAAAGAAGCACTAATCAGGAAATGGAATCGCATTCCCCCCTTTTTAGAAAAGAAAAATGAATAAGATTCCTTAAACTCGTTTACAGTACAGAAACAAATTGAAGAAACAGATCTTCAAGCCACAAGCATTATATTTTCTTAAAAGCACAAAAATAATTTTCCATTCTTCTTTAACAGAATCGTTTTTGCAATTCCAAACATTACAACCACAAATTTATATCACATGCACAAAATCATTAAATTGTACCTGGTGCAACATTAATGGTGTGACAACAAGAGCATTTTATACTTGCTGCTCCACATGTATACATTAGAAATGTTCGACAACCTCCACATATGAGTTGAGCCATTTCCATCCCTGCATGCTTATTTACAAACTTGGTGATCAAGCCATAATAATTTGATTCAACTTATTTACATATCGAAAAACAAGGAATATTACTGACCACCCCATGTTTAATTTTTCTTTCACTTAAATTTTCTTATTTCTCTAATAAATTCTAGATAACAACACCATAATTAGCATTAACAGATGGTTTCGAACTATCTATCAACAAAGGAAACCGGCATGAAAAAGGAAAAAGAAGATTCATCAATTGAATGCCGAAATAAGAGAACTTCCCAACCAAATAAAAAGAAAAGAAAAATACCTGCATGAGTGATTTGGTGTTAGAAAATTGATGGAGGTGAGAGAAGAAGAGAGTCGTGGTGAGGCTCTCACAATTGCAACAATCCTTCCAGTCGTTGCATAATTACTGTCCAAATCAAATACCCAGAATCAATACTTTATCACTCTATCCTTAACATTAACAAAATATAAACAGATAAAAGAGTACTGAAAAAGAGAGAAAGAGGTGAAAGTAGCCATAGATTTGAGCGAAACAAAACAGCAGCCTTGAGAAGAGAAGATATGCGACGGACAAAGCTAAGGAAAATTGGAAATAAAAGATGAAGAACGGAAGAAGTAGAAGGAGGAAAGTTACCTGGATGAAGAAGGAGAAGAAGATGAAGAACGCAATAAGGAGAATGAGGAAAAAATAAAAATTACCTTAAATATCTAGGTCTCCTCTGCAATCAATGGAAAAAAGGGAAACGTAGAGATGGTTGGAAAGAAAGTTACAAAAGTAGAAGATGAAGCTGAGGGCAAAAATTGAAAAAGAAAATCAAAATAGAGACGTAATAGCTAATCTTTGTTTTTGGAAGGGATTAGAAATCGGCGCTGAAGCAGAGAAAATGCCGAATCCGTCCGCAACGTAATAGACCTGTAATAGGGCAATACAGCGAATCAAACTGAGTATTGAGTGGGGCCACGGAATAGGGGTGTAATGGCTAATCCATTACACCTAACCAAACATGGTGTAAAATAAAAGTTAACCAGATTGAAATTTGAACCATCCATGTAATTGGTAAAGTGTATTGAAAAACAAAGGAGGCCCATGATGTGATTAGGTGTGGGAATTACTCCACCCTAAAACGAGGGAGAGAGAAACATCCATTCATCATTGCAATAATTGGAACTTTAATCACCAAAAGGAAAAACCCAAATTGCAAGGGATTGAATGTTGTATTAGAACTCTCCAATTATAGCCGCTTAAACTGATTGAGTCATGATTGCTATTAAAATTTTAAATTATGTTTATATTTTTTCTTGTAGATTATATTATTTTTGTGTTATATTATAATTTAATTATCATTTTGTTATATTATTTTTTATCAGTAGTCAATATGTGAAAGTATTATGGATGTCTCCGAATTAAGAGTTAAATTACATTTTATCCTCTCCACTAAATAAATAAATTAGTCTCTTTACATTAGATTAAAGAGTAAATTGACCATCTCTATTAAAATTTTCATCCATTTATACTATTAAAAATGGCGTGATGACAAAATAATTAGATAGTGACACTTGACATGCTACATATATCTAATTGTAAGAAAATATAATATTGTATGAAGTATTAATATGTCAGTAAAAATAATAATGTATTACAATGTAGTAACAGTAACACAACAGAATACCTGTAATTGGACAGAGTTGAAAATTAGAAGAAGAATTTTGTTGAGGCTTGTATGAACAGTTTCCTTAAGACAAATTTGATCTCTCCTCGGTGCATTGAGTAACACTGGACGTCTGTCTCCCATGATACAACAATAAACGATCATAGTAGTAGCACAACAACAGTGATAAATTGAACACAATCTTGTCTTTCTCTATTGCCAGGAGGAATGAATTTAGAAGAAATTTTTGATATTGATGGTTTTCTTTATGATGTGTTTTGGAAGTTTCCTATCTTGGCTTTAAATAGACAAGAGGAAATGAATGAAGAGATTTAGACCGATTCATGAAGAGTTTTGTTGAAAAGTTAATAGATATAAGTGAACAGACACAATGAATGGAAAGATGCAATGTTAAACCAAAAGCAATGAATCTGTTCACCAAGAGATACAATTGTTCAAAAGATACAACTGTTCATCAAGAGACAGAACTATTGTTTAATTTGAGCATCAATTTATCATTCACCACTCAATAATTTTGAGCATATTGTATAGAATATAAATCCATAATTTATTATTGAAACCTTCAATTTTATCAATAAAATAATATGCCTCAAAGTTCCAAAATATCCATTATTTTCCAACAATCCCCCACATGAATGAAATTGATGGATCAACGAGACTCAAAGACTCAAAGAGGTGATAGATTCTACGTTCGATATTTGCATACGATAGGTAGGCATCAACCCTTGAACATTCCCTTATGAAAGTATATTTACTTTACTAGTTGACTAGTAGACGCAATGTCTTTGAACTGTTATACCGTTTGTGTAAACGATGATATTCCTCACACAAATACCTCTCTGATAAGATTTTGGTTCTCATAGGTATGTTCGTATGGCTGTGAACATCCTCCTAGTTTTGCAAGAGCTTAGAGAACTATGCCCCAATAATCTCATTGAAGCGGCCTCACTTCACTCTCATATAGGTGACTTATGTTGTTCGTTTCACCGAAACACGCAATGGTCGTTAAAAGCATTGCTTAACCTTTTCCACATTTTAATTACTGTTTTGATAATAGGAATGGACTTCGGATAAGAACCCCTACAGTGACCTTACAAGGTCTATGCAAGCAGGTTGTCTCATTGAACCTAGATCTTGGAATCTCTAGTCAACTAGGTTGGATTTTCCTTCGCATAGCGCCTTAAACATTCATGGGCTTTATTCCCATTCCTTTCGATATTTTTTTCAACTTGATCTCGATTTAACCATTTGGTTAGCGGATCCGCAATGTTATCTTTTGATCTTACAAAATCAATAGAGATAACGCCAGTTGAGATCAGTTGTCTAACAGTATTGTGTCGATGACACATGTGTCTTGACTTACCATTATACATTACGTTATGTGATCTACCAATTGTTGCTTGGTTATCACAATATATGCATATTGTGGGCACAGGCTTTGGCCATTCATGAATATCCTCTAAAAAGTTTCGTAGCCATTCTACTTCTTCTCCAGATTTTTCTAGAGCTACAAACTCAGATTCCGTTGTGGATTTGATTATAATCGTTTGCCTTGAGGATTTCCATGACACATGTAATAACCCGATGGGGCTAGTCGGAATAGTGGTTTTGGGACCACAAATTCGACGAGAAAAAAATTTATTTTCATTATATTTTTACGGTCTACGATTTCACAAAATAATCGTGAAAATTTCGTTCGAAAACTTTGACGTTTGGGCACTCAATTTAGTCAAAAGGACTAAATTGTAAAAAGTGAAAAAGTTGAGTTCTATATGTTAGAGGTGTCCAATTGTTACAAAATTTTAAATTGGAGGTCTTTACATGGTAATTAGACCATTGGTTAAGTTGGTGGACAAAAATGGGTATGGTTAGACATGTTTCCAAAGTTTTTCATTAAGGACATTTTGGTCATTTAGTTATTAAAATGAATTAGAAACAAAATTAAAAGCCAATTTTTGTCCATCTTCAACCCCTAGGCCGAAAATTTCATGGAAAAACCATGGCTAGGGTTTTTCAAGCTTCCAAGCTCGATTGTAAGTCTATTCTATCCCTGTTTTTAATGATTTTTACGTTTTTGAAATCCTCGTAACAAGGTCTACCTATTTTTACCATTGTTTTGAACTAGAGTTTGTGTTTAAAAATTTACCCATGAATGATATGCATGTATTTTGATGTTTTATGGAAGAATATGAATGTTTGGAGTGTGATAAACGATTTGTACTAAGTAATTTTCGATGAAAATGCCTAAAAGGATTAATTTGTAAAAGTTATAAAATATGTCACAAGTGTGTGAATAAGTGAGTATTGTGGTCTGCTCTAGTTATGAAAATGGTACAGCTAGGCCTAAAATGCAAGGAAATTGAATAAAAATTATTTTACGAGCCTAGGGGCAAAATCATAATTTTATGAAACTTTAGGGGCAAAAACATAATTTTTCCAAAGTAGGATTTTTGGACTGGAATGAATAGTGTGAAGCTTACATAAGTTAAATGTATTGTTATAAATCAGGAAAGATGAGAAATTGAAATTGATCGATAAAAAGAAAAGTGAGAAAAAGTGAAAAATTCACGAATGAACCTTTAGAATAAAAAGGGATACGAATGAAGTGACAGAAATGATCACATGTGTGGCATGGATTGTGTGTATGCCACTATGTAAAAGTGAAAGTGATGGTCACGTGTGTAGTACTATGTGTAGGCTACTACGTGTACTGGAATGATAGGTCGCATGTGTAGTACTATGTGCAAGCTACTATGCATACCGGATAGTTTCGATCACGTGTATAGTACTATGTGCAGGCTACTACGTGCATCGAATGGTAATGGCCACATGTGTAGTGCTATGCGCAGGCTACTATGTGAGCCGAACATCATTGATTAGTAAGGTGGTTGCTATGTGCTGATTCCACCGGACATCATTGATTAATAAGGTGGTTGCTATGTGCTGAATCCACCGAGTATCTGTTATTATTTCAAAGTGTTCATCGGGAAATTGACTAAGTGTAATTGAATAATGAATAGAGGTGTGAAATTGAATTGAATATTGACTTAGAAATGTAAAAGTGAATTTTGAATTGAATTGTGATTGAAAGTGAAAAAGTGAAATTATGAAAGAGTACATTTAGCAATAAAACAGTTTAGACAGCAACAGTTGTGTGACTTTGAAAAATCACCAAAAATGGTGGAAATTGAATTAAAGGTTGAATAATATATTAAATTGGAGCTGAATGAGTCTATTTTCACATAAAAGAAACAGAGCAAGCAAAAGAGTTATATATTTTGAGATATTTGAAGTTTAGTTAGACAGAGTTAGAATAAGTTTGGAATCTTCTATTCTGACTTTGGAAAATTTTAAAAAATTGTACAAAAATAATTATAGGATAAAGTTTATATGTTTAAAATCTCCAATGAATCTACTTTCAAGAGAAAAAAATAGAAACAATATCCAAATTCTGTACAATGAGATAATTAATTTTTAGTGAAGAGAAGTCAAAACTGTCGAGCAGTGAAACAAGGGAACTTTAAAGAATAAACTGTACTATTTGGCTACACCAAAAATTCTGAAAATTTTATGGTAAGAAAATATGTGAATCTAGTTTCAGGAAAAATTAACGGCTCTTAATTTGAAGCTCTGTAGCTCTGGGTAAAAATAATTTAGTGACTCTGACTCGGAGAGACAATTTTAAGTATACATGTAAGTAAATAGTGAAACTATAGAAAATGTTATTTCTAACAGCATGTTTGGTTCGCTGTTTTCCCCTCTCAGCATGCGTATTCCTCCTATGCAGCGGGCCCACCAGGAAACTGCTGTTTGGTTCGCTGTTTTCCCATTCCCCCCGAATCGCTTACTCCCCCATTACATTGATTGCGCGTAATAGGCATTATGCCCCCTCAGCACCGATTACCCATTCCGCATCTTTCCCTTTTTTCTCTTCCATTTTCTGCCCTCATCCTCAACGCTATCAAAAGCTTCCCCAAAGTAATCGACAGAGTCCTCGACGTTGTCAAAAGCTTCCCCAAAGTCGATCCTTCCAAGGTCACCCCTTTTTCTCACATCCATTTCACGATTTATTGTTTGATTTTATATTTTGGTGCTTGGGTGCTTAGGAAGAAATAATTTTGAAGTTATTCTTTTCTGAACTACTTGATATTTCACCCGATTTATAGTTTGCAAATCAGATTTAATTTTATTTCCCTTAATCGAATATTTGGGATCGATTAGGTACCCTTTTGATTGGTTGATATGGTGTCTTTGTTTGGGTTTCTAGAAAAAAAATGTGGGTACTGAAAATAGCCTTAAAATTCTAAGTTGTGGGCATTTTATGTTTATTGGTTATCCATTTGTGAAAGTGAAAAGTTCAGGTTGATTGTCTTAATAGGAAGCAATTTCAGTAATAGTATTAGCATGCTGAAGCTTACATTTGCATTGCAGTTGATTTTGCATTCTTGATTCCATTGAAATTACTCTCCTAGAGTTGTGCTAAATTTGAGGTTGTTTATATTGTTATGCATGTTTAAAAGAACAATGGACTGGTCTCAAAACCTATTTTGATGGATCATTTGCTTTGTATGTTGGCATGACTTCGAGATAAGTTATTCACTGGTCTCAAAACTTATTTGCATGATATGGCCATTTGAACGAGATGAAATATTTGTTCTAGTGTTTCCCATTGCATATGTTTTGCCAATATTAATTGCTTGACATAGAATAGTTAAGAAAGCGATAAGATATATGCTTTAAGGATCTTTTAGTCCTGTGTTTCTATGCCATATTTGCTAGATTAATTGCTTGTGTGATGCTTTCTCCATTTTTGCAAGAGCTGGTGGAAATTGTTATGATTGGTGTTTGTTCTGTTAACATATTTAAGCAATCTTTAGTGTGTTAAATGTTGGTAAGATGTTCAAAATGTTAAAAAAGTCTCTGAAGACTGCTAATGGTTATGGCTGCTAATGCTGATGTGAATGCTAAGGTAATTATTGTATCTCTGTTACGATTTTACTGGTATTCACCTTCTAACCTATTTGTGTGTGCTGAAACTATCCCTGTCTGATGTACCTGTAATGCACATAAACAAATGTGAAATAACTGTCTTTAGAGTGTTTTTGAACTGTTTTCAAAAGCATACCGAAGTAAATAAGAAATTTTTTTTATTTAAATGGTGCACAATGCTCTATATTTCTCTTTTCTCTTTCTGGTGTTGTAAGCATTGTTGTTAAAATCTTTGTTTTTTCTTTCTATTGGAAGGACAATGATGGTCAAACCCCATTGCACTATGCTGTTATTGACTATTTATACTGAATTTCAATTTAATTCTGCGAATTATGCTTCATTTTTAGCTCTTTATTAATGATTTTAGCTTCAATTATGCAGCTTGCCAAGAAGTACCATCCTATTGCTAATAAAAATAATCCTTCTGCAAAGAGGAAATTTCAAGAGATAACAGATGCCTTACATTTCAAGTTAAAATATGTTTTGTTTGGAAAACTTGTAGACAGAGATCTTGCTCTCTTTTTCTAAAGCTGCTAAAGGATGCACGAAGGATCTACAGTTTAATGCATTTGTAACTTGTGATTCTTGCGGTAAGTAGCGCCTGAAATTTGTTGGAATCATGTTGTGTTCAAGAACCATACAAGCACAAATGTAATCCACTAAATGCATAATCCCTGTAGTACTCAATTTACATTTGTTTAATATGTATTCTCATAATCTCGTTACTGCTAGAAATCAATTTTTGCTTAATTTGTTGCAAATATTTTCCAGCATCTTTAAATAAATGTGTTTGTCTTCTCTTTCCATTTGGATTCGGTGTGCCCTTCAACTCTGAACATCCACGTCAGATAATATGGGGTCTGCAGGTTGTTCACAGGCTAGTGCTGACTGCTATTTATGGCTCCATACTGTTTATGTACCATTCCAAGTGGAGAGAAAGGTAACCTGGTATGTTCATCTAAGTTACTTACATTTTTTGCAAGTTGATTAATCATAGACTTAATGTTGCTTCTTTGTCCTTCTGCAGCAAGACCTGCATTCTACAAATATGTTGCCTTCATGTTCATCTTGAATGCACTAGAACTGTTTGCTTTACCTAGAGCTTCTTCCTAAAGATCAGTTAGTCCTTGATTTTTTTTTCAATATGTACTATGTGTTATCAAGTAGATTTGGAGTTTGAATATCTACATCTAAATTATTTTCATTTCCAAGCAGAGATCTTTTCTGTTCAATTTTCTTGTAACAAAATAAATAGTATCATTGTGTTTGTTATTGTAGAATTACAAGAGTCTTGTACTGATAGAATTTGATGGAGTTTGAATGGCTCACAGGTTTGATGGAGTTTATTTTTTAATTCTTTTTTAATTTTTTAATTTTGTTCAATTATAATTAACACTACAAAAATTATCTCAACAAACGAAACAAAAAAAAAAGAAGTAAAATGCTACAAACAAATCATGTTTTCTTTTTTTTAACAAAAAAGGAAGATATTTAACACACTATATTATTCAATTGGGTTTTTTTAATAATAATTATTAAGTCATCAATTAATCAAATCCACAAAATCAATTATTTTAGATTATATTTTATAGTATTATATATTATGATTTTAGTAAATTCATATAAGAATATTTAATATTAAGAATTTTATTAAATTATATTTAATAATAATTATTTTAGATTATATTTTATAGTATTATATATTATGATTTTAGTAAATTCATATAAGAATATTTTAATATTAATAATTTTATTAAATTATATATTTTTATTAAATTATATTTAATAATAATTATTTTAAATTATATTTTATACTATTATATATTATAATTTTAGTAAATTCATATAAGAATATTTAATATTAAGAATTTTATTAAATCATATATTTTAATTAAAATATATTTAATAATAATTATTTCAAATTATATTTTATAGTATCATATATTATAATTTTAGTAAATTCATATAAGAATATTGATTATTAAGAATTTTATTAAATCATATATTTTAATTAAAATATATTTAATAATAATTATGTTAAATTATATTTTATAGTATCATATATTATGATTTGAGTAAATTCATATAAGAATATTGATTATTAAGAATTTTATTAAATTATATATTTTAATTAAAATATATTTAATAATAATTATGTTAAAATATGATTAAATTATTTATTATTGATATTAATAATCTTATTAAAATTTAATAACAATAAGAATAATCATTTACCTAAACAAATTTCTGCTAAGGGTATTCTAGTCATTTTAGTTTTTTCCCTTATACTATTACACCTCCATACCATTCAACCAAACACAAGAATACTATTACGCCTCTATTCCATTACATTCAACCAAACAATTGATTTGCTATTACGCCTCTATTTCATTACGCCTCTATTCCAATACAGCGAACCAAACGTGCTCTAAGAGTGTTATGCACATTAAGGATATGGAATGGAGAAGAGGAGGAGGAAAATTGGAAGAACATATGAATGATTTGTGTATAATTGGCCATATGCTCGATTATAATCGATAAACGATTGAAAATAAATGATGTTTATAATTGTACATTATTAGTTATGGTTAAAGTTCATGTGAGAAAATAAAGTTTCATAGTATGTGTATGTGGTATACTTGGTATATGATTTGGTATGTAGCAATGTCAGAAATGGTTTATGAATTAACTCATGTTGATAAGTTTGATACATAAATAAATGTGGTGATTATCCATGCTTATAATGTTTATACTATATGTTTATTTGGCTAGCATGTTTGGTGTGTATGCTTAGGCTTTGGCCAAGTTGTGGCTGGATTATGCCACATTAAATTTATAAAATTATGCATTGAGATGGTAAATGTCTAGATGGAAATATGCTTGTGAGCATAAAAGGTGGTAAGGTTTAAAGTTTGTAATCTTTATTAAAATGGTTTATCATGTGGTTAGTCTTCAAAAAGAACTAGCTTGCGACTATGGTTGAGTGTAATGTTTTTATCTTGTGTGATATGCATAGGAAACGGGAGTGGAAAGGAAATGAAATACTAAGTTCATGCTTGAAGTATAAAATGACGCAAAAAGGGGACGTTAAGTTAAACGATAGATATGTATTAGTATTAAACTTAATGAAATTGAACTGTACGTGAATTAAATGGAAATTGTAAATGATATGATTTGAACTAAATGAATTATTGTGGTATTGAAATGTATATTAGATTGAGAAATTGAATCGAATCGTCAACATGAGAATCGTGAATTAAATGAAATGGAAATGAAGTATTGAATTGCATGAGTATGTATTAGGTCTCAGAAGCCCTATTTGTTACAAATATAGTAGTTCAAAGTTTTAACGTGAAGATTTATAAAAGCATGTTAAAATTTTGAAGAGTTTAAATTTGAATGAAATTTTATAACTCGGTTTAACATGTTTATAAGTGTATGTGTTCTGGTAATGCCTCATACCCTATTCCAGTGTCGAATACGGGTAAGGGGTGTTACAACACAGCTCCTCCTCCCAATGTGAAAATATAACCATTTGTGCCTTTAGTATCTTGAATATGAGATATCCAACTGGCACCGGAGAATCCTTCTAACACTGCAGGATCTCTAAAATAATGTAATCCATAGTTTCGAGTATATCTGAGATATCTTAGTACTCTCACAATCGCTTTCTAGTGATTCTCTCCTAGATTGCTTGTGAATTTGCTTAAACTGCTTACAGTGAAAGTAATATCAGGTCTAGTGCAACTCTTAAGGTACATTAGACTACCTATGACTCTTGCATATTCCACTAGGTCAACACTTTCACCTTTGTTTTTGGACAGATGTTGACTTATACCTATCGGAGTTCTGGCTGCACCAAAATCATCTTTACCAAATTTCTCAAGAATCTTGTTTACGTAGTGTGATTAAGTCAATACGAGACCTTCAGATGACCTTTTAATTTGGATGCCCAAAATCATGTCAGCAAGTCCTATATCTTTCATGTCAAATCTTGAATTTAACAAGTTTTTGGTACTTTTTACCATTTCATTGTTACTTCCAACAATGGGTATGTCATCAACATATAAACATAGAATTACATATCCATCAACAGTGGTTTTGACACACATTTGTCACACTCATTAATTTTAAATCCATTTAATATCATGACACTGTCAAACTTTTCATTCCACTACTTCGGTGCTTACTTAAGTCCATACAAAGACTTTACCAATCTATATACCTTTCTTTCTTGCCCTGAAGCTACATGACCCTCAGGTTTTTCCATGTACATCTCTTCATCAATATCTCCATTTAGAAAAGCTCTCTTAACATCCATTTGATAAGCTTCTAATTTCCATAAAGCGACAATAGCAAGTATCATCCTTATAGAAGTTATTTTTTATACAGGAGAAAATATATCAAAGTAATCAAGGTCTTCCTTTTATCTATAACCTTTTATAACCAATATGGCCTTGTACTTATCAATTGTTCCATCTGCTTTCATTTTTTGTTTGAAAATCCATTTAAAATTTAGTGGTTTAATTTCCTAAGGTAGATCCACTAATTCCCACGTATGATTTTTCACGATGGAATCAATTTCACTCTTGATAGCATCTTTCCAAAAAGTGCTTTCAGATGAGCGTATAGCTTCATTATAAGTTTGAGGTTCAATCTCTAGCATATAGGTTAGAAAATCCGATCCAAATGACTTTTCCACCCTTGCCTTTTTACTTCTTCTTGGTTCTACCTCGACTTCAACCTCTTGTTAAAAATCTTGACTATCAATAGTCTCTGAAGTTCATTTTGTTGAACTTGACCCAACTTCCCTAGTCTTACAAGGGAATATATTTTCAAAGAATAAGGCATTTTTAAATTCCAATGTCGTATTATTGTGAATTTTAGAATTCTTTGATTCATGCACAAGAAACCAATATGCATTGATGTGGCGTGCATAACCAATGAAATTACAATCAACCATTTTAGGACCTATTTTCATTTACTTCGGTAAAGGAACCATTACCTTTGCAAGACACCCCTACACTTTCAAGTAGTTGTAGGAAGGTTTCCTACCCTCCCATAACTCATATGATGTCTTGTTCTTTTTCTTGCGGGGAACCTTATTTAAAAGGTAATTCTTTTATAAAACAACTCCCACCCACATGTTCTGTAACAACCCAGAACTTCCAGGCATTGCGTTCATCATTTCCTTTAGGGTTCGATTTTTTCGCTCTGCTACTCCATTGGATTGAAGAGAGTATGGTGGTGTCATTTCATGAATAATACTATGTTGCACACAAAATTTACCAAATGATTCAACATATTCACCACCACGGTCACTTCTTACCCTCTTAATTCATTTACTAAGTTGGGTTTCAACTTCCTGCTTATAGAGAACAAATTTTTCTATAGCTTTATATTTGCTTTTAAGCAAATATACATAGCAATATTTTGTGCTATCATTAATAAAGGTAATAAAATATTTATTCCCTCATCTATTTTGAATAAACTTTAAGCCACAAATATCATTATATATTAGATCAAGTAGTTCAATATTTCTTTCAAATGAAGACCTTGTTAGTTTTGCCTCAACACATGTTTCACATTTATGATTATAATTAATGTAAAATGAAGGAATGTGTTCTAAGTTAATTAATCTACTTAAAGTATCAGAATTAACATGTCTGAGCCGACCATGCCATAAATCAAATGACTCAAGCATATAAACATGAGAAGAAGCATCATTCTTATTCATAGTATTAGCTTTTACAGAGATAGCATTGAGTTTCCACATATCATTTAATACATATCCCTTTCCCACAAACATTCCCCCTTTTGACAAAACTAACTTCTAGGATCCAAATACCATCCTAAAGTCATGCATACTTAGAAGGGTCTCAGAGACAAAATTCTTGCGTATGTCAGGCACATACAACACATTTTGAAGTTTCAACTCTTTGCCATAAGTCATCTTTAAAATTACAGTGCATTTCCCCTTGATATTGGAAGTTGCAGTGTTGCCCATATAGAGCTTCTCCCCTTTCTCACAAGGAACCGACTTAACAAAAGAGTCATTGTCACAACAAATATGACGTGTGGCACCAATATTAAGTCACCATTCTCTTGGATTTGAATCGATCAAGTTGACTTCAGAAATCATAACGCAGAAGTCAAGATCAGATACTTCTTTAGAAATATTTTCCATAGTGTTGGCCTCATTTGTTTTGACCCTCTTTGGAAGCCTACAATTGGATGACTTGTGTCCCATCTTATTACAATTAAAGCATTTTCCTTAGAATTTTGGCTTCTTGAATACACCACCTTTTGGTCCTAGTTTAGACCCAGTCTGAGAATGTTTTCTTTTCTTAGAGTCTTTCTTGACTTCCACTACGTTTGCCTTGGAAAAGTTAGGATTGGTTGCTTTGTTTAGCCTTTTAGTAGTACCTCGATTTTCTTCTTCAATTTGAAGTCTAACAATTAGATCTTCCACTGCCATTTCCTTTCTCTTATGCTTAAGGTAGTTCTTGAAGTCATTCTAAGTAGGGGGAAGTTTTTCAATAATGGTTGCCACCTGAAAGGATTTACTTATAATCATTCCTTCTACTAGAATACCATGAATGATCAGTTGGAATTCCTGCACCTAATTTACAACAACTTTAGAATCAACCATTACAAAGTTTAAGAACTTGACAACTAAGAATTTCTTAGCATCATCATCTTCAATTTTTTATTTATGGTCCAACGATTCCCATAATTACTTAGCCATTTTCTTGATATTGTATACTTCATAAAGTTCATCAGATAAACCGTTCAAAATGTAGTTACAACATAGGAAATCAGAGTTGTTCCATGCTTCGACAATATTGAAGGCAGTAATAGCATCTTCCTCATCTTCTCTAAAAATAGGAGGATCATCCTTCAGAAATTTTGCCATATTCAACATGGTCAAATAGAACAACATTTTCTATTGTCATGCTTTAAAATTCTCTCTAGTGAATTTTGCAGGCTTTTCATTGTGAGTCATAGTCATAAGTAACGTTTGGTTCGCAACTTGAGCCTAAGCAGCAACAATCGCCTTAGCCTTTGAATTGGATGAGTTTTTTAATGTATGAAACATTTTTCTGTAATCTAAATGAAGAACCAAATAAATAAATTAAAATCCAAAACAGAAGTATAAACCAACCTAAATAAGTTACGATGGTAATCTATATGCCTTAGATTAAAACTACAACAAATCATATGTCTTAAGATTGTAAGAAAATATAATATCGTATGTAGTATTAATATGTCAGTAACAATAATAATGCAATACAATGTAGTAGCAGTAACACAACAGAATACCTGTAATCGGACAGAGTTGAAAATTAGAAGAAGAATTTTGTTGAGGCCTGTATGAACAACTTTCTTAAGACAGATTCGACCTCTCCTCGGTGCTTTAAGTAACGTTGGACGTCTGTCTCCCATGATACAACAACAAATGATCACAGTAGTAGCACAACAATAGTGATAAATCGAACACAACCTTGCCTTTCTCTATTTCCAGGAGGAATGAATTTAGTAGGAGTTTTTGATATTGATGGTTTTTTTTTATGATGTGTTTTGGAAGTCTCCTATCTTGGCTTTATATAGACGAGAGGAAATGAATGAAGAGATTTAGACCGATTCATGAAGAGTTTTGTTGAAAAGTTATATAAGTGAACATACACAATGAATGGAAAGATGCAATATTAAACCAAAAGCAATGAATTTGTTCACCAAAAGATACAATTATTTAAAAGATACAACTGTTCATTAAGAGACAGAATTATTGTTTAATTTGAGCATTAATTTATCATTCATCACTGAACAATTTTGAGCATATTATATAGAATATAAATCCATAATTTATTATTCAAACCTTCAATTTTATCAATAAAATAATACGCCTCAAAGTTCCAAAATATCCATTATTTTCCAGGAATGCTAACGTACAAAAACTAGTTTTTAATAGCAAAAATTGATGAAATTTTTAATAGAAAGATCCATTTGCTCTTTGACCTAATGTATAAAGACTAATTTGTCCATTTTTTAGTGGAGGGGGTAAAATGCAATCCAACTTCTATTATAAGGACCCCTATGGTACTTTTATTGTAGCCAATACTATAAAGGTAATGTATTGTTTTTCTTACCGAATTTAATATGTATTGGTATCGATCTATTTTGGTGTACCACTTTCAAATTTTAAAATAAAACAAAACAAAATGATAGTTGTTTTTATTGAAGAAACGGAAGACCATGTAATGACTCCATTGATTTATTGATAAAATCCTCTATTTATAGAGGTAAATCTAAAATAGAATAAGGAAAAATAATAATTTAAAACAATTCAAAATTAGGATAAAAGATAATAACTTTATTGAATATTTCAAAAAAAAATTACATGTATAATTTAGAAATTAAATTGTGAATTAAGCCTTAAATATTTAACAACCAAAGATAAAAAAATTGTATTAAAATTAGGGTGAGTAAAACTTGATTTGATTTAGAAAAATCGAAAAAAATTAAATTTTAAATTAATTGAATCGAGTTATTCGAGTCAACTTGAATAAGTAATTTAAGTTTCGAATTCGAGTCAAATCAATAATTTTGAAACCTAAATAAGTTAATTAATTATTCGAGTTTAATAATTTTTAAAGTATTTTGATTTTTTTATTATTTTGCTTTGAAAAAGTTTTCAAATATATATTATTTTAAATTAATGTGTTGTAATATAAAATTAATTATATTGTAATAAGATTTTAATTTAACATGATTAATTTTTAACTCGAACAATTTCATTCAATTAAAAAAATCAAATAGAGTTAAAATAATAAAATAGAACTCGTTAACTCAATTAACTCGAAATGTTTTACTCGATTCGATCAAATGCTCACCCCTAAATAAAATGAATCAAATACTATCAAATTAAATTATTAAAATTTGAAAGAGACTAAAGTTGCAATTGTATCATTTAACCATGACCCCTGCTCACTCAGATAAAGTCGACTTTTTTTTTTTAATATTAACCACAAATTCTTTCAAAAATCCAATTATATTGCAAGATTCAGATTCAGGACATGTATGAATATCTTTATCTTATTCAATAATAAAGTGAGTGAAACATGCAGATGATACAATTAAATATCAAAACACATTAAACAGTTTGAAATGTAGATTATACTCCTACCTAAAATGTTTATTCTTACATCACATCAATAAAAATTGTTCACAACAGTAGATTTGGTATTTTTTATTCTACCAAAATGAATTCACAAATGGTGAGTGTCACTCAGACCAAGTTGATTCTCATATACAACCTCTAAAGGTATCAATGAGTATATTTTCATCCAGATTATGACCTGCAAAAACCATTTTAAGAATTTAGTCAAATAAGTCCTTTTGGAAAAAAAAAAGGGTTAATTCTACTAAACATCTTCAAACTATGGCTCAAATTTTAAATTGGTCCCAAACTTCGCAGCTTCCTAATTGAGTCCTCAAATTATCATTATTTGTATTAGGTCTTTCTGTCAACCTAGTAGTTAGTTTAATCGCTAAATGCTAACCTAGATCTATAGTGGAACATATTTAAAAGACAATGGTCATAATTTAAACATGTGTATACCTATCCCCTGGATCTAACCTGTTAAAAAAATAGCCCTAATAATTTTTTAATGACAAAAGCTGATTTTTTTCACACATTGTTTCCATGCAATAAGTACATAAGTTTTAAATATGCTCCAAGTTAGATTCAAATTGGCATTTAACACAAGATGACAGTTAGGCTGACAGAAGGACTTGATTGATACAATACTAATACTTAGAGGACTCAATTAGAATATTTTGAAGTTTAGAGACTAATTCAGAATCTGGTTCATAAATCGACATTAGTAGAGTATATTACCGATAAAAACTATCCGGTTCATCTGCTTTTCCTCGTTTCTCCATTGGCGAGTAGGAACAATCTCATATATCTCTCTTACAGCCTGTAGAATGTTCAACGAGTAATGGTTCATAAAACAAATTGTTGGTGCCAAAAACAAACTATTTTTGATAATGGCATCTGACCTGCAAAGTATGTAGTTGATCAGAGTTTCCAACACGTAAAACCCCTTTGCAGCGATATACATCCATGCCATATTTCTTATCCCAGAGAATCTCCTCAATCCACAAACGGACCTAAAAGATAGTACCAGCAACCATGGAACAATATAAATGTCCCTTGCATATTCGAAAATAAATGATTCAGAAAGTAAACTAATGCATGACAAATATATTCTTCATGAGGAAAAAGATAACTATGGATTGTCGAATAACCTGACTTACGTACTTAATGAAGCCGATACAATACAAACTGTTACTTCTAATGATTATGTCATGGCTTATGCAAAGAAAACTATAAATGAATTCAGCTATAGGCTTGTCTCAGTTGACTACCTAAAGAATCAAGCATCGCATTTGTGAGCATGAAACATGGCTGCAAGTCATCCATCTAATGCAGTGTCATTGTGACAAAATACAAGACTTCTCTGGAATTGAGAAATTACATCAACTTGTAAGTGAATGAATCTAATAAATTGTGTCCAGAAGCCACCTTATGAAGATCGACAGCCTCCGTCTGATTAATGCATAGTGTGCACACACCGCTATCATGAAGATCTCCGGAAGATAATGATTTGCTTTCTTCTAAGAGGGCTTCTAAATGAGTGGCATGCTAAACAATTGGAAGGAACCAATAAGGGCAGTATCAGTTAAAAGAGAGGATAGCATGATCTAAGAATATGTATAGTATGACGATTGAGTTTAGTAGGACTAACTGTAGCATCATATGCTTGCCGGTTAAGTATCTGAGACAAGTCTACTTCACATCGAATAGAACGAATGATATTGGCAAGGGAGTTTATGCTATGTATTTCATTTTCCAGCTCCTCTAGAGCACCTTCAGATTGCTCTTGAGAAACCAAATCAACCTTATTAAGAATTACAACATCCTACAAGAGAGGACAAAACTTTTAGCGGATAAACACCGAGCACCTATGCAAGTAGCCAGTGAATATCAGATAATAAATGAAATAATGGTCTAGCCATTTGTAAAAAAAGGCTGAAAAGGTTGTTCCCTTAGGATGTAATATGTAAGTTGAGTGATCAGAAGTACCGCAAATGCTATTTGAAGAAATGCTTCAGGAAATGAGGAAGAGTCATGATGCCTGTTTAGCTGAAACCGCAGGTTTTTGGCATCTACAACCTATTCAAGCAGCAAAAAAGAAAGATGATGAAGAAATAGTGTTGGTTGTTTCGAGTCATCTTTCTCCAGCACAGAAAAATGTATATCAATAACTTAAGCTTCACAATGTCTAACTATACATAAGCAAAACATTGATGCGTATATAGGCAACATGAATGAAAAATACATACAGACAAATACCTCAAAGTAAAACACAACAAATACTACTCAGTTTCTATTAAATTACTTTCATAATGTACTAAAACACGCCTGCTATTCAGTTCAATATGCTAAGCTAAGACAACTATAGGAACATGAAAACCCGTTATTCAGTTCAATACACTAAATTACCGAAAACTATAGGAGCATGAAAACCGGTTGTTCAGTTTGATATCATGTCATTCTCAAGAAGTAATCCACATTCAGCAAATTATACAAATACTTTCCATATAACCACATAAGCATATTGATTAAAGAGAACGATGACAGCAAATTGAACACAAAAACCCCATAAAGAAAAAGGACAACAAGGAGTCTAAATGCCACACACACAATCTATCCGAAGTCGTTGAATTCATATTCGAGACCGTAAATGTACTTAGTCGCTTACAGTAACTATAGAATCAAGCTTGACTGAAGATTCCAGTTGATCATCCAGCCAAAGAACGGATGCCAGAGGAGCAGGGTTTGCTAACCCTGTGGTCTCTAACAGTATATGATCAAGTCTATCAACAAAAAGAACAACATATTCACTGGTCATCACATCAAAAATAACCCAAACACTGTTGATAATCAAGTTTAGTGTTGAAAAAGTTGAACAAAAAAGAAGGGTGAAATGGGGTAGTCTCACTTTTTCTTCATTTGAACAAGTTGTTCCAGTGCTTGAACCAAACTATGTTTAACAGTGCAACAAACACACCCATTAGCTAGCTCAACCCATTCTTCAACAAGGGCACCACTTTCTCCTTCGTTTATCATAGCCCTTTCAACTCCAATCTCTTCACCAAACTCATTCAAAATCACAGCAATCCTTTTCCCATGTTGGGCATTCAATATATAATTAACAAGCTAAAAAAATTAAAAAAAAAACACTTTCATCAGCTATAAGAAAGATAATCAAAACAAAAAAGTGTTTTGATGAGTTGATTTGATTACAGTGGATTTGCCAGCACCGAGGTAGCCAGTGATGACTGTTACCCCAACTGAAACGTAGTCGTTTTGAGGTTTCTCTTGATCAGATTGGGAAGGTTCCTCCACCGTTTGGTCAATTCGAATAGCAAGAGGTGGCTCTTCTTGGTCGTCAGCCATTATTTTTCCTCCTTCCTTTTTGCGTCTCAAAGACAAACTTGGGGGTTTATGGGATTTTGGAGAAATATGGGTCCTCAATCCTTCTCTTATACTCATAGGCCTACATGCTTGATTTTGATTTGGAGTCCGCTTTCAATGCTTTGGAACTTGGGTGAGTCAACCCAGTGCTGGTTTTGGGCTTTTACCTAATTTTTGTCCAACCCTAAAAAAATAGTTTTCGATGTTATATCTGTTGATGCAAAGATTGTCAGAATGTATCGATAACATCATGAGGTATTGTTCCTTTTACAAGTAAAGATCGTTTCCATAGCTTTGTTCACTGAGAAAGGACATAGATCGTGGGTATGTGATACTTGTTATATATAATTATGATGTGAGATTATATTTTTTTCTTATAAAACACTAGACCTCTCCTTAAATAAGGATGTGGATTGTGTTTCTATTAAGCTTTCATAAATATCATCAATTGTTGATATCTTTTTGGTGATGGGACGAGCTTGAATGTAACTTTTTAAGATAAATATTTTAAAATTTAAAAATTTAGAGTTCATTCAAGATTAATATGAATCAAAAAGTGTCGAACATTATGCTTCTTGATGCTGTCTCATACTTAAATGAGGAATGCAAGCTAAGCGTGTATGGAGAGGAAATAGTCTATACCTTATTTTTGGGTTGCCCAAGAGAATGCTTTGAGATTGTTTATTGGTGGACAATCTGGCCATGTTGGCGTGCTAGTTTGCCCAGCAACCAAATTATTGAGTTGCAACCTTTAGTGTCCTTTCTGACAAGATTATTGATCCTAACAAGCTACTTGTCGTCTCAAGTAATTAGCTTTCATATCTTTAATTTCTGTGTGTATAGTCTTTTGTGTTCACATGTTTTTAAAGAAATAAAATTCAAATATCACATCAATAAGCCGAAGTGATTTTTGCTCAAAATTAGGAGTGGAGGCCTGGCTGAAAGGACAAAATCACAAAGCCCTATCCAATCGCACTTTGTGGCTGGTACTTTGGGCAGGTAAAACAAGAAAACACCAACAGGGTCGGGGATTCCCATTGCCATTGGTAATACAAACAAAACATACCAGAGAGGAAAAGCATCCTTAGAACAAGAAAAAAGCAATATACTTGCATATATATAGATAAAAAAACTAATATTATATAAAAGCAAATAGAAAATCAATACAAAAATATCCTCTAGTTGAAGAGAAATTTATGTTAGAAGAAAAAAAAAAACCATGCATACGAGGAAAGACATTGCTTTAGCAATAACAATAGTTGTTGTTGGAATTCAAGCAGGCTTGTCTGAGATCAATAGAGCCGGTTTTCCAAAGGGCTTTGTTTTTGGAACTGCTTCTGCTGCATTCCAGGTTTTGGTCTTTTAATTTCTTTTCTTAAATTATTCTTTTCAAGCAAACTCTGTATGTGATTTGGGTATTGTTTGTTTTATCTAATTTTGAATTTTACATAGCAATAAATAAATAAATAATACCCACAGCTCCTAGTTTTCCTGGAAAATAAATAGTATCAACTGTTCCTTTAGTGGTTCATACAAAAAAGGGATAAGAACTTGGGATTCAATTGTCAAGACTTTGGAGAGCAGGGTTTTGTTGAGGTGGGATAAAGTTAAAAACTTTGGAGGGCCAGTGCTAAAAAGAGTATTACAATAACTTAAATTGTTCATTTAATAAATGAGCTAAAAAGGTTAAACTGAATTAGTTATATCTAAAAGGGGCTAAAAGAGAAATTAGACCATTTAACCGAATAGCCTTGAAATTTTGACAATGAAATAAGAAACCTTGGAAATAACCAAGTCAATGATTTCTTCTTTGGAAGGATTAAAGATACTAAAATGGCCTCTATGTACCCTTTTTCTTAATGGAAAGAATTTATGATACTACTAGCGTAAACTCAATTTGTTTGCTGTTGAAATGAATGCTTGAATCACATGCCATATTAATTAAAACAAGTTAAACAATTCTGATAATTACAACTCAACTTTTTTAAATACTATATTTTTTTCCAGTATGAGGGAGCAGTGAAGGAAGATGGAAGGGGACCAACTATTTGGGATACATTTTCAGGTATATGTACCTTAGCCATATTCATATGCAGATATAATGTATGATCCTGCAAATATATGAAAAAGTTAAAACATAGAATATATCCGTGCTGAATTATATTCCTGTACGTATTCAAGATTCACTTGAGCTCTGATTTTTAGTGAAATGGAACGTTTATTCCATGATCGCAGGGATAATAATTGATGGAAGTAATGCTGATGTTGCTGTAGATCAGTACCACCGCTATGTTGTAAGCCTACAACAAAACCAGCATCGGCAATTTGCTCATATCAAATGATTTGATTCATTTTCCTACAATATATGAACAGCATGTGATTTTGTTTCCATGAAAACAGGAAGATATACAACTGATGAAAGACATGGGGATGGATGCTTACAGGTTTTCAATAGCTTGGTCTAGGATATTCCCTTGTGAGCTTCCCAATTTCACTTGCTCTTAAAGCTTTTATCTTGTAAGAGAATAAAAAAAAATGGTGAAAAAAATGTGTAACAATTTGTCTTTTTCTTAAAATTGGAACAGATGGTACAGGAGAAATCAATCAAGCTGGTGTTGATCATTACAATAATCTCATCAATGCTCTACTTGCTAAAGGTATTGTTTACCTATGCCTTCAAAAAAAGAATTTGATATATGCGTTTATATGTATAGAAGCATTTTTTATTGTGTTGTGATGCAGGAATTGAACCATACGTGACCCTTTACCATTGGGATCTCCCTCAAGCATTGGAGGACAAGTACATTGGATGGCTCGATCGCCGAATTATGTAAAGAATGATCATTGAAAATCGTCTGTATATTCGTGTTCTTAATCTTTAGGCGTAATAGACATGGGTTTATACATTTGCAGAAAGGATTTTGCTTTGTATGCCGAGACATGCTTTGAGAAATTTGGTGACAGGGTGAAAAACTGGATCATATTTAACGAACCTCATACGTTCACTGTGCAAGGCTATTATTCAGGATACGAAGCACCAGGGCGATGCTCGTCGCTGCTGTGCAAGGTTGGAAACTCTACAACTGAGCCTTACATAGTTGCCCACAATGTTCTCCTCTCTTATGCAACAGTTGCAGATAGTTACAGGAGAAACTACAAGGTAAGAAATTTGGGTTACTTTCAGATTGGTTTTTGTCTAATCTGAACATGAAACAGCTGGTCGGTTCACTTTGAACCGTGTCTATGCAGACAACATCGGTAGTTTCACATTACCTACAGGATAAGGTACCATTTTAAGATCAATTGTCTGTATGCAGGAGAAACAAAATGGATCAATTGGGATATCATTGGATGTTAAGTGGTATGAACCGGTGACAAATGCAACAGAGAACATTGAAGCAACTCAAAGGGCCCAAGATTTTCAGCTTGGCTGGTTTCTTGACCCATTGATCTTCGGAGATTATCCAAGCTCAATGAGAAGCCGAGTAGGAAACCGTCTGCCAACTTTTACGGAATCCGAGTCTGCTCTTCTTAAGGGATCATTGGATTTTGTTGGCATCAATCATTACACTACATATTATGCAAGCGAAAATGCAACTAATTCGATTTTCGATTTGCTTAATGATTGTGTCTCAGATGCCAATGCCTTTGCTATACGTAAGTAAACTGCACCCCTTATATACAAATTCTCGTTTCCGAACTGGAATTGTATTGCATAGCTAATTACAAGAGTGAAGATATCATAAGCCATTTAACTGAAGATGCTGCTCTGTTCTTAATGCATGCAGCTTTCCAGGATGGGAAGCCTATAGGAGATAAGGTATACAAGTCGAATTTTGGTCTATCATTTCGGGAACAACTGATTATGACACATATTCTTCATACTTGTTAATCTATCTGGTTCATTCAATCAAGCAGAAAATCCGATATCGTTTCCGCATTGCAGGCAAATTCTATATGGTTATACATTGTACCTTATGGCATGAGAAGTGTAATGAAATACATCAAGGAGAAGTATGGAAACCCTTTAGTCATTATCACAGAAAATGGTAAATATCTATAGTAATTAGTTCAGTTCTTCAATGACTCCTTTTTATTCAGCCATTACCATGAAGAGCTAAATTGTCATTTTGTGATTTTATTACAGGAATGGATGATCCAAATAACTTACTAACCCCAATTAAAGATGCTCTCAAGGATGAGAAAAGAATCAAGTATCACACTGATTACTTAACTAACTTGCTTGCTGCTATCGAGTACGTTCACTACGCCCCTTCGTTAACCATATGTTACTCGAAATTTTCATTTTTTTTAAGTATCGGAATACCGACACCTATGTTTGATGTAGTAAACTAATATAATGGTGCAGGGAAGATGGTTGCAATGTTAAAGGGTATTTTGTATGGTCTCTTCTGGATAATTGGGAATGGGTCGCTGGATTCACTTCGAGATTTGGTCTATATTTTGTGGACTATAATGATAATCTCAAGAGATACCCCAAGAACTCTGTTAAATGGTTCAAGAACTTCCTTTCATCTGCTCGATCATAAAAAATAATATATGATTCACACGATTTGGACATGGATGCATAATATTATCCTTTTAAATATACGGGTTTTTTAATTGTGCAAAACAAATGCTCATGTATTCAATACTCGGCTCAAATCTAGTATTCTATCACATACCTGCAATTGGTCTACAATCACACAGTTGCAACCGGTTGACATGATGTTAATGCATCAACTACAACCTGGACATAAGAGCGTCGTACTCAACGACATTGTTGGAGGTGGGGAATTCAAAAGTTAAGCCATATTGCCTACTCCTTCCATGTGGATCAACCAAAATTATGCTTGCCCCTGAAATGCTCTTTAAGGATGAGCGGCCCACAAGTGGAATGCTCAGGATCAACGGTATGAGATGGACTATTAGGAAGTTGATTGAGCAGTAAAAGAGCATTCTGCAACAAAATCTGCTAACTTTGCATTTTTATTCTCTTTCTTGGCAAATAATCTAAACCAAACTCATTGGGCTTAATGCTCCATCTAAACATTCCGCCTAAGGAATCAACCTAACTTAATACTTCTTTCAAAGGCTAATCAGACAATACTGATAGGGTTACACCATTACAGCTACACTCGTTAAAGAAAAACTTACAAAAATTGTTCAAAGACCATACCTTGCCAAACTTAATTTCCTTGGTTCTTAGGTCACAACATTGATCCCGAGCAAAGGATCCATCAAAGAAAGGTGCAGAAAGCCTTGCAGTCGAGGGAATGATCCACCTCAAAGGGAAACGAAAATCTCTTAACTTATCCTCAATCAGGATATATTTATAGGAGAAAAATAAAGTTTTTTTTTTTGAAAAATTGGTACACTTTAAGGTCATCGCTATCACACGATTAAAATTGACTCACCTTAAAACAATCCTTAAAAGTAAAGGTAAATAAATTCCTAACATTATTGGAAGAGGTTCCTCTTAACGTTTCTTACAGTGCAAGAAATACAAAATAGATGCCAAGATACCTTAGACAACTATCCGGGGCAACATGGTACAATTAGAGTCTTTGTAAACCAAGGATGAAGGGGTAGATAAAAATCTGCTTCAAACATGTGCAACGAGAGAGAAAAAAAAAACTCATTCCATCGACAATCACTTCACTTATGCACTACACTTCCAATCGAACCAAGAAGTCATACCTATAATGACATGGTCGCAAACATCGGAAGGCTAACATAGTTGTAATCTCCAAGGATCCCTAGTGAGCCTTGTCAACAAATTGACTCAAGCTAAGTAACTTAAAGCTGCCTTTTGTCTAGTGACAATTATTATACCGTTACCTTAGCACCCCTTACCAAACGACCCAAAGACTATATGAGCTTGCAGGCTTGTGACCTCGTTAGGAGAATGCCTCTCCTACACATCTGACACAATAGATGGGTCTATACAATTCAAAGAATATATATGAGGAAGAGTTCTTGATATTACTCATCAATCATTAATTCATCACCTCCCAATTTGACAAGTGTCTCTTCCAATACCTTCAAATCAATTCAAACAATGCTTTCAACAAACATCTGTCACTCTACTCCTTGCATTTATGGAGTAGGAGACTCAATGGCTGGGACTCATGCCCAGCCAACCTTTTTCTAGAAATACACCTTATCAACACCAAGGCACGAGAGAAGAACAAACTACCCACGTAGTGCCTACACTTTGTTAAAATATAACCTCTACACCTCTAAAATCTTGTTCCAGTAGCTCTACACATCATCAACAATGTGAACTACTCTCACTCTAACAGCTTTTTATACTTTTCATGATGTGAACTACCGTCATTGTATCATCTAGTGTCACGGGGCTAGATCTTTCGTCTCGCAATCCGTGCGGCCTTAAGCGATCCGTTCGTCTAAACTTGCCTAAGTCATCCTTAACTCAAGTGAGGATTCCTTAAGAACTCCTCCAAGGCACCAATTAAAGAGTGGAAGCGATTTAAGCCAAAAGAAGCTAAGCCAAAGAATAACAGAAAGCCACAGAAAAGAATGCACACAAGGTGTTTGAGTAAATGCTCTCAGAACTCTATTACTCTTAAGAATTCAAAATACAATGGAATGAGTACAAATGAGGGGAGGCTCTCTATTTATAGTTGAGCTCCCCCAAAACCGACGGTCAAGATACATTTACATCGACGGATGAGATTTAACCATATCCCTTAATTTTAGGGATTTACAAGATAAGCCTTATCAAATCTAATCTAATCTTTACAAGATATGATCCCCTCTATCTTCTAGATTGGTTACCATATTAGCCCATTTCTCCCTTATCGGGCCAACCAGGCTTCAATCTGACAGGCTTCTCCAATAGCTCTTTGAATCGGGCCAATTCTCCTGAGCCAAATGATCCCCATCTGAGCAATAGACCTCCATTGGATGCATTTGGTGCGATGGTCACGGGCTTTAAACTGCGGCCCGTGACACTAGCACCAGTTACAACAATTTCCTTTTTTTTTAATTTTGCTTTTTTCCTTGACAACCCAACCCATATTTTTTTTCATGTTTCCATTTTCTCATCTTTCCTTATAAGTAATACTAAACCCAATTCGTCCCATTATTACATTATTATTAGCCTTGGGATTCCAGGCTGGGTTCTCCCAGAATATTAGCAGAGCCAGTACCTTAGAGGGCTTCATTTTGGGGGCATCCTCTTCTGCTTTCCAGGCTATTTTTTTTGTTTCTCTGAGTTAATCACATTGGTTTATTATTTTATTATTATTATTGAAAATTAATCACAGCCTCTAACTATCAAAATAGTTACTTTTATTTCTCTCATGATATATTTTAGTCACTTATATTATTGTGTTGTAACATTTTAGTTACTAAGCCGTTAATTTTCGTTAAGGATGTAACGGTAAGTTGACGTGATAACACGTTCAATCATTATTTCAAGCGAAATTTTTTGGTTAAATTCTATAATTGGTCTCTATATATTTTTTTATTTTGAGCAATTTAATTTTTTTATATTCTTTTAACTTTTTTTTTCATTCTCTTCTATTTCTCCCTCTACTTTCCTCCTTTCTTCATTTATTTTAACGTAATTTTTCTATATTTTTTATTTGTTAAAGTTAGTCCCCAAGCTCGCTTTACTCAAAAAAGATAAATTGTTCAAAAAAGATAAAAGTATAATGACTAATTTTAATAAATAAAAAACATAGAAAAACTACGTTAAAAGAAATAGGAAAGGGAGGAAAATGATGGAGAAGCAGAAAAAAATGAAAAAAAAGTTAAAAGAATTTTCTCAAAACAAAAAAAATATGGGGACCGATTGTATAAATTAATCTAAAATTTTTGTTTGAAATAATGATTTAATGTGTTACATCAGCTTACTGTTGCACCGTTGATGGTAATTAACGGCTTAGTGATTAAAATGTTACAATGCAATAACATAAATGACTAAAATATAAACTAAAATAAATAAAAGTGACTATTTTAATAGTTTATGAGAGGAAAATAATACTCTTCAACCGTCTTCCCTTGACTTTGCTTTAAAATCTTCTTAAAGAAAAAAAAAAGACATTGAAAAAATTTATAATATTATTATATTAAAATAAATTTGTTTCAACTGTTTAATTTGCTAAAAAATCGGTTTTTCAATATTTATATCCAATATATATTTGAAATAGATATAACATTTTTAAAATAATTAAAACATGTATTGTTTTGTAAATTTAGAATTAAGTTTTTGTATTTTTATTTTTAGGAATTTAGTCTTTTTACTTTTTATATTTTAAAATTCAAGTCTATTTCATAACGGTTAATATACCACACTAACAATTTTTTAAAAAAAAATAATAGTATTAACAACTAGACATAAATTTTGAAATTTAAAAAGTAAGAAAATTAAATTCATGGAAATAAAAGTACAAGATTAAATTCTAAATTTGCGGAGGGCACAAAAAATTGCAACATACTTTAATCTTTTAAAATAAATTAAAAAATTGTGTACACATATTTGACAAGAAAAATAATTGTATGAAATAATGACGCTATCATTGTATCTCTTTTTTAAATAGTTTAATGACACGTCATAAAAATAAAAATCCTAAAGTTGAATATGAATATTAAACTATTGAGAAAATAATATCCTATTATACCAATTTAAATGATATAATTAAAATTTCACCTTTTTTCCCCAAAGTCAATCTTCAATAAGGAGGAGCTGGAAAAAGAAATTAAATATGTGCAGGTGGGCCAATTCATGTATGACCTTAAAAGTCATTATTATGATTTTGAGTAAATTCTTTTCTTATATAAAAAGGAATAAAATAGCAGCAAATTATGATTCTTCTTTGCAATTATAAACTTTGATGGACATTAGAAAATGTTTGCTGTTTTAATAATTTATGTCTCAACATGACAGATGGTCATCCAAATCAAAGTACTGTGCATATGAAAAGTCTTAACTTAGTGTTGAAAATATGATTTTTTTTTGTTTATTAATTTTGTTTTATTTTTCCAGTATGAAGGAGCAGTGAGAGAGGATGGAAGGGGACCGACTATTTGGGATGCATTCCTACATACTTCTGGTATTGGTTTTTTTAGTGTAATTTGTCATACCATGATTCTTGAATAATGCAGTATATGTATGTATGTATGCATCCATGCATGTATATAGGATCATTAAGCATTTAACCTTATGTTATGTTACAGGGAATATAGCATATGATAGCAATGCTGATGTTGCTGTGGATCAGTACCACCGCTATACTGGAAGTGATGATCATCACAACTGTTCATATTCCGATATTCGATTTCTTCATCGGATACTTCTTTTTTCGATGGTTTTTCACATCCCTAAAACACGAATGACACGAGATTGATTTCGTTGCCCTGAAAACAGGAAGATATGCAACTGTTGAAAGAAATGGGGTGGATGCTTATAGGATTTCAATAGCTTGGTCTAGGATATTCCCTAGTGAGCTTGCCAATTTCACTTGCACTCATAGCTTTTATCATGTAAGAGATAAAAAAAAAGTGGTGAAAATTTTGCAACAATTTGTGTTTTCTTTTCTTGGAACAGTTGGTGCAGGAGAAATCAATCAGGCAGGTGTTGATCATTACAATAATCTCATCAATGCTATAATTATATAGAAGCATTTTTTATTGTGTGTTATGACGCAGGAATTAAACCATACGTGACCCTTTTCCATTAGGATCTCCCTCAAGCATTGGAGGACAAGTACGGTGGATGGCTCGACGGCCACATTAGGTAAAGTACCTTCTTACACATGAATTGATCGTTGCAGATCATCTATATATTCATGTTCTGAATCTTTAGGAGTAATGAACATGACTGTATACATTTTCAGGAAGGACTTTGCTTTGTTCACTGAGACATGTTTTGAGAAATTTGGTGATAGGGTGAAGCACTGGATCACATTTAGCGAACCTCATACGTTCGCCATACAAGGCTATTATAAAGGAAACCATGCACCGGGGCACCGCTCGTCGGTATTGAGCAAGGTTGGAGACCCAACAACTAAGCCCTACATAGTTGCCCAATATGCCATCCTGTCTCACGCAACAGCCGCAGATATTTATAGGAGAAACTACAAGGTAAGAAATTCGGGTTACTTTCAGGTTAGTTTTTGTCTAATGCAAACATGAAACAGCTGTTCGGTTTGCTTCAGACCGTGTCTATGCAGACAACATTGGTAACTTCACATATCATCTACAAAATAAACTAACATCAAAGGAAATTGTCTGTATGCAGGATAAACAAAATGGATTAATTGGGATACCACTGGATGCTAAGTGGTATGAACCACAGACAATGCAACAGAAAACACTGAAGCAGCTCAAAGAGCCTAAGATTTTTGTTGAGATTAGTTCCCATGCAAAGGTGGCCATGCAGGAAGAAATGGCAACAGGCAATCGAGCCATGGTGTGCAGCAGCTGAAGCTTGAAGTTGCTAATTTACTTGCTGCATTTAGTTCTTTTTTAATCCTTTTGTAATTTAGTTCATATTGAACTAAGTAGGTAAATGTTTTGATGTAATTTTGATGTTGATTGATTGAAAAATCAGCATAGCAATATGTGGAAGATAATTTTGTAAGTTTCAAGGCAGATTAGTTGAGTTAGGTAGTTGATTAGGTGATTACTTGTTTGTTTTACATGTTAGCTGATATATGTAATGGCTTAATGTCTTATTCTCAAGGTTAATGAAAATTTTCAATTGTTTTTCCATTCAAATTCTCTCTTTTCTTTTCTGTTTTCCATTCGCAAGCTTTATTTTCTGTTTCTTTCTTCAATTGTTTCTTCTGCAAGCCTCGAGGCTTGCTATCCAAGCAAAGCAAATCAACTTGCTGCTGCCTTTAAACACCAACAATTGGTATCTAGAGCCCTTGTCTTAGTGGACCTGCTGTATCAAACCAAGGAACCTGAATGGCTTATTCAGGATTTTCACCAGCAGCTCCACCAGTCTTCAATGGAGAAGGCTTCCACATATGACTGGTCAAGATGAAGACTTACTTGCAGGCCTTTGATCTGTGGGAAGTTGTCAACACAAATGCTGAGCCAGCACCACTGAGGGCCAATCCCACAGTAGCTCAGATCAGACGACATGCGGATGAGAGGACCAAAAGGCACAAAGCTATGTCCTGCATTCAGAACTGTGTATCAGATGTCATCTTCACCAGGATTATGGCCTGTGAGACTCCAAAATAGGCCTGGGATAAGCTGAAGGAGGAGTTTCAAGGCACAAAAAGAACATGACAACAACAGCTGTTGAATTTGAGAAGGGATTTCGAGAATCTGAAGATGAGGGAAGAAGAAACAGTGAAACAGTATGCATATAGAATCATGGCAGTGGTTAACAGCATAGGGCTCCTAGGTGAGCACTTTGATGAGGCAAGAATTGCGGAGAAAGTCCTCTCCACTCTGCCTGAGAGATATGAGGCCAAGATATCCTCTCTAGAGGACTCAAGAGATCTAGCTAGCATCTCTTTAACTGAGCTAATCAACACTTTCTATGCTTAAGAACAAAGGAGAGCTAGCAGGGCTGAGGACCACCAGGAAGGTGCATTTCAAGCCAGAGCCAGAGAAGCCTCGAGCACCAATGCTCATAGAGGCAAAAAGCCCTGAAAAATAGGCCTAAGCCTGATGCTGCAAGAAGCAGTGACCAGCCCTGCAGACATTGCAAGAGGCCAGGTCATCCAGAAGACAAATGCTGGTTCAGACCAAATGCTATATGCCAGCATTGCAAAAAGAAGGGTCATGTTGAAAAGGTTTGTAAAAACAAAACCAAACCAAGGCAGAGCTAATTTCAACAACTAAAGGCTGAAGCTCGAGTGGCTGAAGATAGTAGTGACCAAGAGGAGCAGGTCTTTGCTGTGTCCTGCTCAGCTGTTGAGAAGAAATGTTCAAAAGGCTGGCTATTGGACAGTGGCTGCACTAACCACATGTCACCAGATGCATCCTTGATCAAAACCTTGGACAGAAGCTGCAAAACCAAGGTCAAGGTTGGAAATGGTCAGTTTATAAAGGCTGAAGGAAAAGGAGCTGTGCTGATATGCACTCCTACAGGCAACAAAGTCATCTCGAATGTGCTATTGGTGCCTAAGATTGACAGAAACCTTCCCAACATAGCTCAACTACTCGAGAAAGGCTATTCAGTTGTGTTCAAAGACAAACAGTGCCAGATTGCTGATCCAAGTGGATCAAGCCTTATGACAGTCACAATGACTGACAAATGCTTTGAGGTTCATTGGTCAAATGACTCAAAGTCAGCATACACAGCCTCTACAGATGATTCTAAGCTCTAGCATCAAAGGCTTGGACATGCCAACTTCAGGTCGATAGCTCGAATGGCCAGAGAGGGCTTGGCTGAGAACTTCACCAACTTAGTGGAGCATGATGATGTGTGTGAAGTGTGCGAGATGGAAAAACAGGCAAGAATGCCATTTCCCACAAACTCAGCATGGAGAGCCACTGAAAGACTGCAGCTGGTGTACTCTGATGTATGTGGACCTATGAGAACTGAATCACTTAGCAAAAACAGGTATTTTATCCTCTTCATTGATGATTTTACAAGGTTTTGCTGGATTTTCTTCTTGAAACACAAGTCTGAGGTAGCTCAAGTGTTTGTGAAGTTTAAAATTGCTGTTGAGACAGAAACAGGTTGCAAGCTGAAATCGATAAGGACAGACAATGGGATTGAGTACACTTCAGCTCAGTTCCAAGCCATTTGCAATGATGCTGGCATCAAACACCAGCTAACAAATGTGTACACACCTCAGCAAAATGGGGTATCTGAAAGGAAGAACAGAAGCCTGATGGATATGGCCAGATGCTTACTGTTTAAGAAGAAACTGCCCAAAACCATGTGGGCTGGGGCAGTAAACACTTCTGTCTACCTTCAAAATAGGCTTCCTACCAAAGCTCTTGCTTCCAAGACACCTTTCGAGGCTTGGTTTGGATTCAAGCCTTCCTTGGCACATCTGAAGGCGTTTGGTTGTTTGTGCTATGCACAAATACCAGCAGTAAAGAGGGACAAGCTTTCAAAGAGAGCTCAGCCTGGCATTCTAGTCAGCTATAGCTCAGTCAAGAAGGGCTACAGGGTTCTGGATCCTTTGACACGCAAAATTCAAGTAAGCAGAGATGTTATCTTTGATGAAAAGGCATGCTGGAATTGGGAGAAGAATGAACCAGAAGCTATTTCAGAAGACCTGGTGCCTAATCAAGCTGAACTCGAGCAGCTTAGTCTTGAAATAGACATCGATAATGTGCCTGTGAGAGGCACAAGGTCCCTAGATGAAATTTATGAAAGAGCACAGGTTGCTATAGCAGAACCTACCAGTTTTGAAGAGACTGAGGCAGATGAAGGCTGGAAACAGGCTATGGTTGATGAAATCAACATGATTCAGAAGAATCAGACATGGGAATTAGTTGATAAGTCTGCTGGAAAGAAGACCATTGGAGTGAAATAGGTCTATCGAGCAAAAAAAAATTGATGGCAGTCTTAACAAGCTAAAAGTCAGGCTTGTTGTCAAAGGATTTAGTCAGAAATATGGCCTGGACTACCTGGAGACTTTTGCACCAGTAGCCAGGCTTGACACAGTCAGAATGATAGTTGCCTTGGGTGCTCAAAATTAGTGGACCATTTATCAGTTGGATGTGAAGTCTGCATTTCTCAATGGCTTCCTAGAAGAAGAAATCTACATTGAGTAGCCTCCAGGTTTTATAATGCCAGGCAAAGAACACATGGTGTACAGGCTGAAAAAGGCCTTGTATGGCTTGAAGCAGTCCCCTCAAGCCTGGTATGCTCGAATTGACTCTTACCTGATCAGTTTGGAATTCGAGAGAAGTGTCAGTGAACCAACACTGTATATGAAGAAAAATCAAGCTGAAACTCAGCTTATCCTCTCACTTTATGTTGATGATCTATTGGTTACTGGAGGAGACAAGAATATGCTGCATGACGTCAAGAGAAAAATGATGAAAATGTTTGAGATGTTTGATCTAGGCAGAATGAATTACTTCCTAGGAATGGAAGTGAAACAAACTGCAAATAGAATCTTTCTCAGCCAGAGTTCCTTTGCTATGAAGGTCTTAAACAAGTTCTCTATGAAGAACTGCAAGCCAACAAGCACACCAATGGCTGTTGGAATAAAGCTATTGAGGCAGGAAAGTGGTGAACCAGTTTGTGAGACTATGTACAAAAGTCTCATTGGTATTCTACTGTATTTGACTGCAACAAGGCCCGATATCATGTTTGCAGTTAGTGTGCTATCCAGATACATGAATTGTTGCAATAATCAGCACTTTTAAGCAGCTAAAAGAGTGTTGAGATACATCAAAGGCACCATTGATCATGGTGTGTTGTTCAAAAGGGCTGAAAACATGAAGTTAACAGGATATGTCGATAGTGACTAGGCTGGATCATGTGATGACATGATGAGCACATCTGGATATGCATTTAGCCTTGGCTCAGGCATGTTTTGCTGGAGTTCTAAGAAGCAGAGCCTAGTTGCACAATCAACAGCAGAAGCTGAATATGTTGCTGCTACATCTGCTGTAAATCAAGCCATATGGCTTAGAAAAATCCTGGCTGATTTAAACCAAAATCAAGAAAGAGCAACAGAGATTTACTATGACAACAAATCTGCTGTTGCAATTGCAAAGAATCCCATCTTCCATGGCAGAACGAAGCATTTTAATATCAAGTTACATGTTATAAGAGAGATGGAGCAAGCTCATGAAATCGAGCTGGTTCATTGCAATTTAGAAGAGCAAATTGCTGATATCTTCACAAAGGCACTTAATATGTCAAAGTTAATTAAATTGAAAAGAGAATTAGGTGTTACTAGCATGGAAACTAAGGAGGAGTGTTGAGATTAGTTCCCATGCAAAGGTGGCCATGCAGGAAGAAATGGCAGCAGGCAATCGAGCCATGGTGTGCAGCAGCTGAAGCTTGAAGTTGCTGATTTACTTGCTGCATTTAGTTCTTTTTTAATCCTTTTGTAATTTAGTTCATATTGAACTACGTAGGTAAATGTTTTGATGTAATTTTGATGTTGATTGATTGAAAAATCAGCATAGCAATATGTGGAAGATAATTTTGTAAGTTTCAAGGCAGATTAGTTGAGTTAGGTAGTTGATTAGGTGATTACTTGTTTGTTTTACATGTTAGCTGATATATGTAATGGCTTAATGCCTTATTCTCAAGGTTAATGAAAAATTTCAATTGTTTTTAATTCAAATTCTCTCTTTTCTTTTCTGTTTTCCATTCGCAAGCTTTATTTTCTGTTTCTTTCTTCAATTGTTTCTTCTGCATCTAAGCAAAGCAAATCAACTTGCTGCTGCCCTTAAACACCAACAATTTTCAGCTTGGCTGGTTTCTTGACCCATTGTTCTTTGGAGATTATCCGAGCTCAATGAGAACCAATGTAGGAGATTTTGTTGGTATCAATCATTTTACTACATCTTATGCAAGGGGATATGCAACTAATTCGGATTTCGATTACCTTAATGACTGTATATCAGATGCCAATGCCTTTGCTATACGTAAGTAAACTGCGTCCCTTAAGAACACATTAACATTTCCGAACTGTAGTTGTATTGCATAGTTAATTACAAGAATGAAGATATCATAAGCCATTTAACTGAATGCATGCAGCTTTCAAAGATGGGAAGCAAATAGGAGGAAGGGTATACAAGTCGAACTTTCGTCTATCATTTCGGGAGCAACCGATTACGATATTATTCTTCATACTTGTTAATCTATTTGGTTCATTCGATCCGATATGGTTTCTGCATTGCAGGCAAATTCTGAATGGTTATACATCATACCTTATGGCATAAGAAGTGTAATGAAATACATCAAGGAGAAGTATGAAAACCCTCTAATCATTCTCACAGCAAATGGCATATACACAGGGTGTTATTAGTTCTTCAATAATCCATTTTTATTCAGCCATTACCATACCATGAAGAGCTAAATTGCTATTCTTTTGTGATTTTATTATAGGAGTGGATGATACAAATAACATAACCCCAATTGAAGATGCTCTCAAGGATTGGTTAAGAACCAAGTATCACACTGAGTACTTAACTAACCTCCTTGCCGCTATCTAGTACGTTAACTATGCCCTTTACGTGTACCATATGTTACCCGGAGTTTTCATTTTTTTTGAAGTACCTGTATCCTGACACCTATATTTGATGTGGGTTACTAACATTATGATGCAGTGAAGATGGTTGCAATGTTAAAAGGGTATTTTGTATGGTCTATGCTGGATAACTGGGAATGAACTGCTGGATTCTCTTCGAGATTTGGTCAATATTTTGTGGACCGTACTGAAAAACTCACCAGATACCTTAACAACTCAGTTACATATTTCAACAGCTTCCTAGAATCTCCTTAATCATAAAAAATAATATATGTCCACTAGCTCTCCCTTGTCCTTAGCGGTCAGGTGTGCTTTTCCCATAAGCCACAATGAGGTTCAAGAGATGAGCTGTGGTAAACAGAAAAAATAATACATGTCCGACACGATTCCAAACTCGAATATATAATATGATCCTTTAAATATATTTCATGTGAATGATGTTTACTTTTTCGTGTAATGATATGGATTATGAGAAAGTGATGACAAAAATAAATTACATGCCAAGTTGATAATTACAAGAATAATATTATATCTTTGGATGTTTTCGGCTTAAAAAAACAATGAAAATGCCATTAAAAAATTGTTTAGATTTGCATATAGCATAATGACCAGGCTTTATATGAGGTTGATAAACTTGTTCTTTTGCATGTTTTACGTTACTTTAAAGTTTAAGCAAGCTTTGCTTATAAGATGATTAGAAGCAAAACAATAACGATAAGAGAAAAAACAGAAAGGTACGTTTTACGTTAATAATTTCGAAATAATATATAATATATATAGATAGATAAATACACCTATATTTATTTATGTAGTATATACTAAAAGCTTTCGTTTTCATGCTGACATAGCAATTTGTATGAACTGTGGAATCGACAAATAAACAACGTGGAAGGAACACGATGGCTTCTTGACCTTACTTTGATTGATTGTGATTTCGAAGATGATTTTGTTATTCTTCTCCTCAACTCGTACCTGTGAGTAGAATAGATGATTTTGACGTCTGTTGACTCCTTCCACACTTCCTGCCTTGGCTAATGTAGCATAGGCCTTTCGTGACGATTCCCTAAATAATTCTTTCTTAGATATAGGGTAAGCATCCGTTTTTGAAAATTTTATTTTTCAGTGGAATACATCTCTACGGACGAATATTCTCTATCAGAAAATAGTAATAACTTTATATTATCTGAATCTCTATGTCTGTACATCATGCTAGAATGTCCGCTGTAATAGTTTGTCACGTCACACTATAAGATTAGATAATCTCTTCTATCAATAACTCAATAATGATTTTTTTTATATGTATAGATTTTTATAGCTTCGCATATATAACACAACAATGAGGTTTATTATCAAAAACTTACTTCCATCGTTAATACTTTATTTATGATAAACAAATTCATCAATGTCTTTTAGTTAAAGACAAAACTCAAAGTAGCATCAATCCAATTAAGCGTAGCTTAATATCTTTCATTAAAAACATAATTCAAATGAAGCAAAGCTTTTATAAGTAGAATTACTGATGCTTTAAAGACAAAGAAGCATAATGTTTATCAATTAGATAAAAAAATTAAAGACAATAGGGCGTTATATGCAAACCACATTTAAGAAAGAAAACCTTATACATAACCCTTATTCCAATTATCAAATACTAATTAAAAAAATTAGTATCGGTATAAGTCCTCTTGTATCGGTATAACTCTTAGGGTTTCATTTGGTATCGGTAAAATCCATCGAAGTATCTATAGAAGTGTAGGGGATGCTAAACTTTGGCTGCTGACTTGAATTGTTTCGGTAGAAGTCCTAAAGGTATCGTTAGCACTTTGGTTGTATCGGTAGATAGGACCAGGTTATCGATAAAAGTCCCAAGCCAAAACTACCTTGCTTACTGGAGTGCGTTCTACTTGTCGAAACCATTTTTATTTTGAAAAACTAGGTCGACTTGGATTTTGAAAAAAATGAAAATGGGAGTCGCCACCGATCCTTTTTATTTAGGTGTGATCGAGTAACCTCAAAAAGTGGTTATTTTTAATAAGCGATTTGACTTTATTAAAACAACGATTTTAGTCCACGAAATTTAGAAAAACGAGTTCGGGAGTCGGTTACATATGAGGAAGGATTAGCACCCTCGTAACGCCCAAAAATTGGTACCTAGTTAATTAATTAATGTCTTAATATCGAAAATTGAAAACTTTGAAGAGATTTAAAATACGATCTTTTGTTTTTTTTTAAAACTTATATAAAACAAGTTACTCGATAAGACCCTCTCATTTTGAAAAGAGAAAATGTCACACCCAATGAGTTAGGACATGATATTTCACTTCCTCAAAAACGAGCTTGTCCAAAAAAACTCGTGCAATAAAATTTAAAAGGATATTCAATTGTTTAAGTCAGATGAAGAAATCGCAGCCCAATACGTTAGGGCACAATTTCTCAAAATTTTAAACATTGAATATTACCTTTATTATATTTAGAAAAAAAATTCTCATCTCGAGAAAACAGCATTTCATATCCAATGCGTTAGGACACAACGTATTAAATTCTCGATAATGAGCTTTTTATTTATGTTTTGATTAAAGAGCATTCTCGATTATTCAGATTCAACGAAAGAGTTGGAACCCAATACGTTAGGGCTCAATCCTCTCGAAGATTCCAAATACAGAGTATTGCCTTTATTTTTCAAAATTTTCTCTTTATACGAATTTGGGTAAAAATTATATAATGGAGTAACAATTGTGATAAATGTAAATATAAATAGCATGGTCAAGAACAAAAAAAAAATAATGAAAAGATAAATAAAAAACAAATCAATCATGTATACACAATATCAAGTAAATAAACAAATAAAACCGAAGCATTTAAAGAATATAATAATGATAATAATGGTCATGTGAATAAATAAATAAATAAACATCAAGTAAAGCAATAATAATAACAAAGAAAATAGATAAAAATTATAAAATATAAAAATATATATATGTACATATAAGAAAAATATATATGTGTGTGAATTATAAAAAAATAATATATATAAATATACATATTTTAATATGTAAAATATATATATAAGTATGTATATAAAATTATGAAACATAGAAAATATATAAAAGTATGTGTATATATATATTTATAAAAATTAAAAAATGTGTATGTATATGTATATATTATAAAACGTATGTATGTATACATGCATTTATATAACGAAATTTGAAATTTAAAGGCATAAAAAAGTAAATAATAATGATACAAGATTAATGATGCCACATAATAGTGTTAATAATATTAAAATAATTAATTTAATAAAAAAACTAAAATAACAAATAGAGGATTAAATAGCATCAATAATCAAAGACCAATGAATTTAAAATAAAAAATATATATAAGGCAAAATAAAATGTGAACAAATTTGAAAATAATGAATTTGAAAATGAATAATAAGGGAAAAAGAGATTTGAAATCAACAATATACAAATCAATAAATAAATTATACACAAATCAACAAAATAAGAACAAGCAAAAGAAAATAAGAACGCAAGAGAGAGAGAAATTTGAGTGAATACTCTTAATAATTATTATTACTCCCAACTCCAGTCTGTTACAATGAAGGGAGAGGCCTCTATTTATAGTTGAACCTCCCAAAATCCAACGGTACAGATCAATTACAGCAACGGCTAAGATTAAAGGGTATCTACAAATTAAATCTCTAAGATTACGAAATTATATCTTCTAAGATTGCATATTATATCTAAGATTGCATATCCTTGAAGAATATGTTTCCATAAGCTTGTAGATGGACCTTCAACCTTTTCAAGTAATGGGCCATTCTGATTGGGCCAAATGATATAATTTTGTACTGGACTTAGACTTTATTTTATTATTTTGGGTTTATTATTTTTTATGAGTCCGGGCTAAATTGGCCTATTACACTACTGATAGAAGTCTACGTTGTATCGGTAGAACCCAGAGTTGTATCAGTGGAACTCATAGTTCTACCGGTAGAATTCTGTAACTTTTTCAAGGTCTTTTCATCTTGAGTTTTACCGATACTTGTCCACCTAAGTATCGGTAGAAGTCTTTCAGACTTCAAAAACTCGTTAAAAATGAAGTTAATTCAAGACTTTTTTAAAAGTTTATTTTGTCTAACACTTTGAAAATAATTTTAAGGACTTATAAACATTTTTTGCTAATTTAAGTAGGGAATTTTTAATATACTTTTTGTTATATCAAAATACTTAAAAAAACTAGAGCTAACAATCTCCCCCTTTTTGATACAACAAAAACATTTTGAAAAAATTTGCTAACTTCCCCATCTTAAACATTATTTTCAAAATAAGCTCTATTTTTGGAAAAAAAAAATTTAGACGTTATTTCATTTAAATTTTCAACTTAAAAATTTTGGCTTTAAGATTTAGTTGAAAATTATATTATGCAAATTTTACAATTTTCTCCCCTTTTTTGTAATATAAAATGCTTGAAAAACTAAAGGAGTAAGTGCACAATATTTAAACATTTGGAGACATAAGAATAAGAAATATAAACAAAAGAAAAATGAAGCATGTAAACAAGTAGATAGAATAAAAAAAATAGAAAAAGACATGAAAAAGGTACAAAAATAAATAGATAACATATGTAAAATCATATAATAAACAAACATCTACAAGAAAATCAAGTAAAAACATGCTTGAAGACAATCAAAAGGTGGAAAATACATTTACTAACATACTCAAATTTTGATCTATGATTTAAAATACTACCTAACTTAATTATATCACATATTAACAATATTTCAAGCATGCGAGAATAAAGAGAAACAAAGAATTTACAAGTTTAAAAGTATAATCAAGTAATGTACACAAAGTATGCATAAAACAACACAAGTGTCCAAGAATGTCAAAAAGATTATACAAGAAGCTTATGAAGGCATGCTCATTAGTCCTAACTCTCCCCTAATTTTCCAAAATCTCTCTTTATCTAAAGGCTTTGTAAAAATATCGGCTAGTTGATGCAAAGTATCTACAAACTTTAGAACTATGTCACCTCTTTGTATATGAACTCTAATGAAATAGTGTCTTATCTCTATGTGCTTTATTCTAGATTGTTGGATAGGATTTTTGGTTAAGCAAATAGCAGTAGTGTTATCACACCTTATAGGAATGTGATCCATATCAATACCGTAGTCAACTAATTGTTGCTTCATCCAAATAATTTGAGCACAACTACATATGACAACATATTCCTCTTCGGTTGTGGACAAAGATACACTATTTTGTTTCTTAAAAAACCAAGAAACAAGCATGTTTCCTAAGAATTGACATGTTCCAGAAGTGCTTTTTCTATCTAACTTGCATCCTCCAAATTCCACATCGGAGTAAGCATATAAACTAAATGATGAATCTTTGGGATACCAAAGTCCTAGATTTGGAGTGTCCTTAAGGTACCTAAAGATTCTCTTAATTTCTTGTAAATGTGACTCCTTAAGGGATGATTGAAATCTAGAACATAAACAAACACTAAACATTATATCTGATCTACTTGCTGTAAGATAAAAACAATGACCCTATAATAGATCTATAAAGTTTAGTGTCAACACATTTACCTCATTAATCTTTATCAAGCTTTGTCGAAGTGCTTATTGGTGTTGATTGAGGCTTCAAGTCTTCCATTTTAAACTTTTTGAGCATTTTCTTAATGTATTTGGCTTGATTAATGAAGATGCCATTTTTAGTTTGCTTGATTTGGTGCCCCAAAAAGAAGTTGGGCTCACCTATCATGCTCATCTCAAATTCACCTTGCATAATCTTAGAAAATTCTTGATAAAGAAGTTCATTAGTAGCACCAAATATAATATCATCAACATAAATTTGTACTAAAATGTCTTTGTCTTTAGTTTTTATGAACAAGTTGGTGTCTACTTTGCCTCTTCTAAAACCATTTTCAATTAAAAATTTGGAAAGCCTTTCATACCAAGCTTTAAAAGCTTGCTTCAAACCATATAGAGCTTTGGACAATTTGAAAACATGATTTTGAAAATTTGGATTTTCAAAACTAGGAGGTTCTTCAACATAAATTTCTTCATTTATGAAACTATTTAAAATTGCACTTTTGACATCCATTTGAAAAGTTTGAAATTGTTTGAACATGCAAAACCTAATAACATCCTAATGGCTTCTAACCTAGCTGCCGATGCATAAGTTTCATCATAGTCTATACCTTACTCTTGGCTATATCCTTTTGTACCTAATCTAGCATTGTTTCTAACAATGTTACCATTTTCATCAAGTTTAGTTCTAAAGACCTATTTAGTTCTTATAGTTGGATGATCACTAGGTCTATCAACTAAATTCCATACTTGATTTCTTTCAAATTGATTTAATTTTCTTTTGCATATCCATTATCTAAAACTCATCATTTAAAGCGTCATCAATGTTTTTAGGTTCTATGCAAGAAATGAAAACAACATGATTACAAGTATTTCTAATTGAAAATCTAGTTTTTACCACTTTAGATGGATCACCAATGATGTGTCCATCCTTAACATATGAAAGCTCTCTTGGGTGACTAGATTCTCTTTCAACGTGAGTTGGTTCTTAGAGTTCATCAATTTTTAGTTATTGAACCAACTGACTTACGCTTTGATATTCATGTGATGCTTGGTTTTGGTTAACTTGATATATTTTTACATCATCAAAATCAATAGATTCCTTTCTAGAAGGAGAGTTAGATTCATCAAAAATAACATGTATAGATTCTTCTACAATAAGGGTTCTCTTGTTAAAAATTCTATAAGCTTTAGAATTTGTGGAATATCCAAGAAAAATACCTTCATCACTTTTGGCATCAAATTTTCCTAAATTTTCTTTTCCATTATTCAAACAAAACATTTGCAACCAAAAGGATGAAAGTTACTTATGTTAGGTTTTCTTCCTTTAAAAAATTCCTAAGGAGTTTTTCTTCAAAATAGGCTTAACCATAGCTCTATTTATAATATATCAAGAAGTGTTTATGGCTTCCGACCAAAAATATCTTGGCAAATTATTTTCACATAACATGGTTCTAGCCATTTCCTCTGAGGTCCTATTTTTCCTCTCAACAACTCCATTTTGTTGAGGGGTTCTAGGTGCCGAAAAATTGTGACTAATACCATGTTCATTGCAAAAATTATCAAAGCCAAAGTTTTCAAATTCTTTTCCATGACCACTTCTTATATTTGAAATTGAATATCTCACTTGGTTTTGAATCATTTTACAAAAAGTAATAATTTTTTTCTAAATCTTCATCTTTTGAAAACAAAAAAAAATCCATGTATATCTAGAATAGTCATAAACAATAACAAATCCATATTGTTTACCTCCTAAGCTCATAGTTCTAGTGGGTCCAGAAAGGTCAATATGAATAAGTTAGACTACTCTAGATGTAGAAACAATATTTTTAGATTTAAAAAATGTTTTCCAATGTTTACCTTTAGCACATGCATCACATACTTTATCAAAGTCAATAGGAAAGTTAGGCATGCCAACAACAAGTTTATTTTTAATAAGCTTTGAAATAATACTCATGCTTGCATGTCCTAATCTTTTATGCCATAGCCAACATGCATTTTCATTATGAGTCATAAAGCAAAAATTAGAGGAAGATATGTCATCAAGATTCACCATAAAAATATTAGCTACCCTATGTCCTATAAAAGGAATCCCTATTATTTACAATATCTAGAACTTTGCACCCATTAGACTCAAATATTGCTTTGAACCCCTTGTCACAAATTTGACTAATGCTAAGGAGATTATGCTTAAGACCATTGAATTAAAGCACATTTTTAATGAGAGTGGAAGAATTTATACCTATAGAACCAATGCCTTCAATAAGTCCCTTGGAGTTATCACCAAATGTGACTTCTCCTCCATTTTTTGGAATTAGTTCCATGAAATGGATTTTGTCAATGGTCATGTGTCTAAAGCATCCACTATCAAGGTACTATGAGTTCTTCTTAGAGTTGCTTGCCTTGAAGTAATGCTCTTTCCTTCTACAAACATAAAGTTAAACTTTGGATTTTGGTACCCAAACTTTCTTGGGTTCATTAGCATTAGTCTTAACAATTTTTATCCCCTCAAGAATCCACTTATTTAAAGTAGCCTCATTTTGAGATGTGTTTAATTCTTGTGGAATCCACACACTCTTAGTGAGTTTGCTTCTAGATGTGAGCTTCCTTAAAGAACATACTTGTCTATCATACCCCTTTTTATGACAATATGTGCATGAGAGTGAGGCCTCATAAATATAGCTTGGCTTTTCAAAGAAATATTTAAATTTTCTTTCTCTTTGTAAATTTACAAAACCTAAGCCACTATTGCAAAGAAGGCTATTTGATATTCAAGCATATTATTTAGTTTTTGTTGCCCTATATGAAACATAAAAAATGAATTATGCAAGTTCTTATTCTTTAAAATCAAATCATCAATTTAAGCTTGCATATCATTAATTTTTTTTCTATTTCCTCTTTAGCTATGATTAGACACTTATTTTCCTCTTTTAATTTTGAAATCATTTTCTTATATTTGGAGTTCATAGTCTTAAAATCTATACCTAATTCGTCAAAGGCATCTTCTAATTCTTCAAATGTATATTCATTTAATTCACTAGAACTTAGGATTATTTTTGGTTCTTCAATAGCTAGAAGGTATAGGTTGACAACTTCATTGTCCTCATCAATATCGGATGAATTGCTATCGCTCCAAGTTGCCATCATGGTTTTCTTTATTTTGTTTTAATGCCCCTTTTTTCTTCAATTATGGGCAATCAAATTTAATGTGACCTGACTTTTTGCACTCATAGCAAACGATTTGGTCCATTTCCTTCTTGTTTGGTTCATCATTGATGATGTCTCTTCTTGGGAATCTTTTGTCTTTGTTTAACTTCATTAATTTTTTGAATTTCTTTGCAAACATTGTCACCTCTTCCTCATTATCATTATTACTAGAGTCTTTATCCTTCTCAAAAGTTGTTAATTTGAAGGCAACTCTCACTTTCTTTGGAGCTTTTTTGATTTTTTTATACATTGTGGTTGATCTTCATTTCATATGTTAATAAGGAACCGATGAGCTCATCGGAAGAGTGAATTGAGATCCTTTAATTCTTTTATTATCGTCACTTTAGCTTCCCAAGACGTTGGGAGACTATTCAACATCTTCTTCACCATCTCCTTGTTGGGATAGATCTTCCCAAGGGCTTTGAGACCATTGATGATGTGGGCGAAGCGATTGGACATCTCATTGATTCCTTCTTCTAGTTTTGCCTTAAACAACTTATAATCAATGGTGATAAGGCTTATCTTGGAATCCTTAACTCTACTTGTCCCTTCATGGGTGACTTCAAGCTTGCATCATATTTCTTTTGCATTATTACACAAGAAGACTCTATTATACTCATTTGGACCAAGAGCACAAAATATAGTGTGCATAGCTTTTGCATTTAATTTCACCTTCTTGATATCATTATCATCTCATTCACTCTCTTTCTTTGGGACAAAAACATCTTCGACCCTCTTTATTGGAAGGGATGGCCTATTTGTAATTATCCTTCAAACTTTATAGTCGTTAGCTTGGATGAATAACTTTATTCTTGTTCTCTAATATGAGTAGTTGATGCCATTGAATAAATGAGGCCTCATGGTGGAATGCCCTTCTCCTAATATGGTGGAATTTTTCTCCAATGCCATGAAGTAAATTTCTTGACTTATAGCTTCCATTTTGATATCTTGAGGATCTTCTCTCTTGGTGGTAAAATCGTCTCTAGAGTTCTAGTTTCGATACCAATTGTTAAGATCGAAATACACCAAGAGAGGGGTAAATTCTTGTTCTCCAATATAAGTAGTTAGTGCCATTGAATAAATGAGGCCTCATGGTGGAATGCCCTTCTCCTAATATGGTGGAATTTTGCTCCAATGCCATGAAGCAAATTTCTTAACTTATGGCTTCCATCTTGATATCTTGAATATCTTCTCTCTTGGTGGTAAAATTGTCTCTAGAGTTCTAGCTCCGATACCAATTGTTAAGATCGAAATACACCAAGAGTGTAACAACCTATTTTTCAGTGGTGTCAAAAATAATGGTTCGAGACCACCAAATCTAGCGAGAAAGCTTGTAAATTTTATTATTTAATATTTATGAGTCAAATTTGGTTTTAAAAATATTTTTGAATTAATAATTTATATCTTATAATGAATTATTAGATTTGAGTGATAAAACCCTAGTTCAAGTGGTTTTAGAAAATGAGGATCGGGACCTCGTTTCTATAAACTGAGCCGTAAATATTTTTATAAATATTTAAAAAATGTCAATAAGGTGGTATTAAATTTTTGTTGAAAAATTTTAACGTTTCGATAGTTAATTATTAAAAAAGACTAAATTGAAAAATGTGCAAAACTTGCTAATTATAATATTTAAGAGATTAAATGGCTTGATTAAGAAAAGAGGAAGGAATTAAGACGCAAATATACCTAAAATAAAATGATGAGGCGGCATAAGCATCGAAAATAATAAAATAAAAGGATTTAATGACAAAATGGTAAATTGTTTGAAATTAAAACAAACAAATTGAATTTTAATGTTTCTATGCAATTCATCTTCTACCTTCTGCTTAAACCGACATGGAGGGGGAGCTTTAAGCTGGTTTTCATATTTTTGTTGCAGATTTAGCCCTGTTTTCAATAATTTTTATGTTTTTGATATCGTTACAACTAGGTTTAACTAACACGTACCTTCGATTTTGAAACTGTTAAAGATTTTGAATGTTGCCATTGATGAATCAATATTATTTTAGATATTAAATGATGAATTTGATATATTGGTTGATATTTAAAAGTATTTTGTTAAGTAATTTTGATGAATTTCTCGATTAAGGACTAAATTGTTGAAATAGTAAAAACACAAGGGTTTGTTGTGAAATTATTGTAAAAATGGACTATATTAAATTCCATGAACATTTGGATAGCTTGGATTTGTGTTAAAAATGGTTAATTTGCATGTTTTGAGTTCAGGTACTAAATTGAATAAAAGTTCACCTTTAGGGGCAAATTTATAAAGATGTCAAAAATGACTAAATTGCATGAAATGAATGGTTTTATCATATTAATTAATATATTGAATGAAATTGTTAATTTAGATCGAGATTGGGTGGAAAATCAAGAAAAATGAAAAATTACCAAAATGCCCTTGAACTTTAGTATTGCTACAATTTAGCTAGGTAAGTTCGTATGAACTGTATTCTGTATAATTTTGATTAAAGTAAATATTAATTGGTGATTGGTAATATATATATGTTCTGTTGTTGAAAATGAATTATTGTTGGAAAAATTATTATTGAAATTAATGTTCAGTTTGGATTGAACGCGAGATTTGAGTATATTCATGATTTGGCGAATTGACGACATTGGAGGAAAATGACGGCATATTACCCAAGTAAACCGAGGTTCAGTATTTGTTGCGAACTCTCATATTTTACTTTCCGTTTAGCTCTTATGAGCTTCTATTTAACTCATATGAGTTTTCATTCAGCTCTTTTAAGCTTCTGTTTAACTCTTATGAGTTTTTGTTCAGCTTTTATGAGCTTCTGTTTAACTCATATGGGTTTTCGTTCAGCTTTTACGAGCTTCTGTTCAACCCTTATGGGTTTCTATTTAGCTCTCATGAGCTTCTGTTCAGCTTTCGAGCTTCTGTTAACGATGTACTCAAATCTATAAGTCGTTCTTCGAAAGGTAAAATATCGGGAGTTGTCTTGAATGATATATGTATATGAAGAAATGACAAGAGAATGATATGTATTATAATATGTATATATATATCAATATATTAATATGTTGATACATGTAAATTATGTAAGTTGAGACAAATAATAACCTCAAGTGTAACATGTTGAGATAGTAAGGTTATCGATGTTGAAATTATATGAAATATGTTCAAGTACGCTAACAAGTGTTGTTGTTTGATGCTTAGACAAGTGCCAAGTTATTGGTTGAATGATAATATGTTTAATTATAAGATGTATTGAAATGGTAAGTGCTCAAATGAAAATATGCTTATGTTCATGAAAGAGTGGTAAGTTTAATGTTATGTGGTTTCTTATGAAATGACTTATTATATGATTAATTCAAAAAAGGCTATGTTTAAATGCATTAGCTTGTGGCTATGGTTGAATGATATGTTTATGATTGATATGTTATGCATATGGAATGAGTGTAGAAAGTAAAGAAATGCAAATGAAAAGAAAGAAATTCGGAAGAGTTAAAGGTTGTTTAAAATCCTACTATGTTAGGGATAATATGTACAAGTGATACTGTGAATTTATTCACCTTGTGAGTTATTGAATATAACTTCAAGAGTATTGTGGTATCAATAATGGATTATTCTTGATATGTATAAATTTCATATTTGAAATGAATTGATATGATTAAAGTTTATATGAACTTACTAAGCATTCATTACTTATGTAGTTGTTTTCCTTTACTTTCCAAATTATCGGAAGCTTGATCGGGTTGGAAGCTTGTCGGAGATATATCACACTATCCATCGGTTCTATCAGTACTTTCGGATGTTTTAATTTTGGTTATAATGGCATGTATAGGTATTTTGGTTAATGTTGGCCAATGTGTGTTTTGTTAAAATTAGTCACTTATTTAGCTTGTATGTTGGCACATTTTGGTTTGGTGCATATTTGTCTTATATGATTGATGTGTGATTTGCTTTATGATTGTATGTTAAAAGGTAAAATGTTAGTTAAAAGTGCATTTATATATATGTGTTTTGGGATGTGATGAATTGATCAGGAATCAATACATTAATATATATGGTATAAATATATTTAAATATATTAGTATTTAAAATACATTTTGGCATCATATGGTATGTTTTGCTAGGTAAGCGACTTGGTTTTGAAATAATGCAAATTAGCTTGGTAAACCTTGGGTACAATTATGCATATACGTTAGTTGTACATATGAATATATTGAATACATTAACACACATGTTATAATATGTCATCTGAGGTGCCTAAAGGAATATTGGTTGTATGTTAAGATATTATATATATAAGACTTGATCTTTTATTTGTTTTGGATGCCATAATATGGCTTGTTTGTATGTGTGATGATAACTATAGGTACATGCCTTGTTGGGTGAGAAAAATGACTTATAAAATAGTTTATTTTCATCCACATGGACAGAGACACGGGCATGTGCCTCAGTCGTGTGTGACACACAACCAGGTGTCCCCTATATCTTTTAAAGAGTACAAGTCAGTATATTCGCATGGCCTGGCACACAGGCGTGTGGTTTGGCCGTGTGACCCAAGTTAGAGTGTTCATAATTTTGGACACGGGCTAGGACACGACCATGTGTCCCTATTTCGAATTCTCACACGACCTAGCCACACGGACATGTGTCCCCTGCACCTTTGAAAAATTTTGATCTTTTCTTAAAAAATTTTTAAATTTCCGATATAGTTCTAATTTGTTTCTAATGCTTAATTTGGGCATCGATGGCTCATATAAGGGACAATATGTATGATTTTAATTGGTTTTTGACTTGAATGCAACATGATATGAAATGTTTGCATTCTGTTTATTTGATTTGCAAACTCGGGTAATGCTTCATAGCCCTGTTTCGGCAACGGATTTGGGTTAGGGGTGTTATAAAGAGGGGTGAATTGGTGTATTTAAATGTTTTCGAGAAACGGAAAAAACAAAACGACTCAAGTATTTATAGTGGTTCGGCCTCAATTATCTACATCCACTACCTTAGCTTTCCTCAACTAAGGATTTCCCAAATCCACTAAATTTGAACCTTTAAGGATAAGATTTAACCTTACAAATCTCTATCTTTTTAATGGTAAGATAAAACCACTTTCCCTTAAGGTTTTTTACCCAAAACCTTAAGTAACACTTCACAAATGAGAGAAAAATAATGATGAATAAGATGATACCTCTAAAAGGTAGATAATCAATAATTAAGCACTCTCACACAAAGTTAGAACACTTGAAAGAATGATAGAAAACTTAACCTACAAGTGTGTACAAGAAATATTTTGTAAAAGATTGAGAAAGGTTGGAAAATTGAGTTCTTGGAAATTATGCACTTGTTTCTTGTCTTTGTTAACTTCAATGGGGGAGCCTTGACCTTATATTTAAGTCCTCTAACAACCTTGTGGACGTTTGTAGCCATTATAAACAAAATGGAGTCGTTGCAGCTATAAAAGTCAGCATTAAATGCAGTTTGCAACTTCGTTGTATCGGTAGAAGGAAACTTGTATCGGTAGAAGTCTTTCCAAAATATGACTGTTAGGCTCGTTCTATCGACATAAGTCCTCTTGTATCGGTATAGCACTAAGGGTTTTATTTGGTATCGGTAGAATCCATCAAAGTATCGATAAAAGTGTAGGGGATGTTGAACTTTGGCTACTAACTTGACTTGTTTTGATAGAAGTCCTAAAGGTATCAGTAGCACTTTGGTTGTACCAGTAGATCGGACCAGGGTATCGATAGAAGTACCAGGCCAAAATTACCTTGCTTACTGGAGTACATTCTACCGATAGAATTCCAAGTTGTATCAATAGAACTCCCAGTTCTACCGATAGAATTCTGTAGCTTTTTCAAGGTCTTTTCATCTTGAGTTTTACCGATACTTGTCCACCTAAGTATCGCAAGAAGTCCTTCAAACTTCAAAAACTCGTTAAAAAATGAAGTTAATTCAAGGCCTTTTTAGAAGTTTATTTTGTCCAACACTTTGAAAATAATTTGAAGGACTTATTAACAATTTTTTCAAATTTAAGTAGGAGATTTTTAATATACTTTTTTATATCAAAATACTTGTAAAACTAGAGCTAACAACAATTTTACAAATTAAAAAGAATAAAATAAAATAAAATCAAAGAGAATAGGATTCAGAGAAAAATTTAGAACGAAATTATTGAGAGAATTGAAAATTGAGAGAATAGATCTGAATGGAAAAGAATGAAGTTTAGAGGGGTTTATATAGGAAAAAATATGGTTGTTGGGGAATGTAGCCATTGGAATTGTGACCATTGGGTGGTAGGGGGGAATGTTAATGTTGCATCAAAACGCATCCAATAGGACATGTTTTCATTGACCTATTCTCATAAATATAAAAAAAAGTATGAATTAATAAATGAAAAAAAAGGACATATATATGAATTAGTCCTAAATGAATGCTTTGATATGATAAAAAATATCTAGATAATACTTTAAACTTATTTTATAAATATAATAATTTTTTATTTTTTTAACTAAGTTGATGTTTGATCTAAAATACGAGTATTTGGTACAGTGACAATGTACTTAAACTCTAAAAATAATGTTATAAATTTATCATGTATTTCATTTTTTTATATTTCTTTTCCTAAAAATATTTTTACTATATTTTATATACACTTATCATCAATTCGATGTTTCTGGTGAAATTTTTAAATTCTACCAAATATTATCCATAATCCAAATGTCAAATATAAATCGAATAGAAAAGTCAAAGACATGTTTTTTTTTCCTTTTTGAAGTACAAAGACAAGTTTTTTTGGGTTGAAATGATGTCAAAAACATGTTAACTAAGCATCTTTTAGATTTTTTTTATTTAACGATAAGGTTCCAGACATATCTTGCAAAAAAATATGTGAAATCATTAAAATTAATAGTGGGGAACATGCATATGGTCTGCTGTGACTTTGCATGTTTTACGATTTAGTCCTTTTGTTAATTAACTAGTTAATTAATTTAAATACTCTCATTTTCATGGCCTGTCGTACTATGTTATCTAGTGAGTAGTTGTTTAAACTCTTTATTTTCATGTTTGTAGTTAGAATTCGCTCAATTATTGATTCTTGCGGGTTCGATCCTTAGAGTACTCCTATACCCCGTTGTACAAATTATATTACAACTAACCTGTTATACTTGCAAACACCGCATGTAATTATTTGGATTTGATTGTTGTTTTAATACTGATTCTCGCCTACCAATGGCGGTCGAGGCGGTCACACATACAAGAATCTCACATCTCGCAAGTTCCCATGAATGTCAACCGGTGCACTCACATTTAAATTGTGTATGTCTCCAAAACCTGATCTTCGACCTGAGTATATAAACATAAAAAAAAAATATAAAATTAATAATGTTAACAACATAATAATTTAATAATATTTTCTTACCATTTGTAAATGAACGTCGGAGATGTGCTTGTTATCCAAACGAATAAGTTGATTTGTCATTTTACAAATTAAAAAGGAATAAAATAAAATCGAAGAGAATAGGATTGAGAGAAAGATTTAGAACGAAATTATTGAGAGAATTGAGAATTGAAAGAATAGATTTGAATGGAAAAGAATGAAGTTTAGAAAGATTGATATAAGAAAAAAATATGGTTGTTGGGGGATGTAGTCGTTAGAATTGTGAGCATTTGGGGATGTTACCGTTGCCAGAAAACACATCTTATAGGGCATGTTTTTACTGACCTATTCTCATAAATATATATAAAAAAAAAGGACCTAAACTCATAATTAAAAAAAATGCATATATATAAATTAGTCCTAAACGAATGCTTTTAACTTATTTCTTAACTAAGTTGATGTGTGATCCAAAAGATAACTATTTGGTATAGTGACGGTGTAGTTAAACTCCAAAAATAATATTATAAATTTGTTATGTGTTTCATTTTGTTGTATATATATCTATTATACTTTATATACACTTATCATCAACTCAATATTTCTCATAAAGTGTTTAAATTCTACTAAATATTATCCATAATATAAATAGAACAAAAGAGATAGGTGTTTTTTGGGGGTTTTTTTTTAAAAAAAAATTTAAAGATAAGGTTCCAGGCATATCTAGCGAAAAAGATGTAAAATCATTAAAATGAAAAGTGGGGGGACATGCATAATTGCATATATGGTCTGCCAAACTATAAAACCAAACAAACACCCAATTGCACGTATTTATAGACAAAACCAAAACTAAAGCAAAAACTGCAAAAAAAAAAGAAACGAGAGTATAACCCTCCAAAAGAACTTGCCCACTAACCCCATTGCAACAAATAACGTGTGAACTTTAAGACTTTGAACTTTGGCTCATTAGCTGCGTCCCGCCCACCACCACCACCACCATTACCATTACCATCATCTTAATTATTCCATTTCTTAACAACCCCTTTCCTTATTTTCTGTTCACATTTCCTTTTATCACTTGTCTTTCCTTTATAAATAATCATTAACCCAAACCCAAATCTTTCTCCATCTCTCTCTCTCTCTCTCTCCCATATCAATTCTCTGTAATAGTTGAATTAAAGGCATGGTGCTAAAGGGCATTGCTTTACCCATTATTACCTTGTTACTAGCTTTGGGAATCCAGGCTGGGTTTTCTCAGAATATTAGCAAAGCCAGCTTTCCAAAGGGCTTCATTTTTGGGACTGCCTCTTCTGCTTTCCAGGTTGGTTTTTTTTTTTCAGTAAACTATCCATGAAAGTTTCAGTCTTTCAATTTCTCTTCTTTTGTATATTATTATTATTATTATTATTATTTTGGAATAAATCACAGCCTTCGATAATAAGGAATTGAAAATGATGAAACTTGAATATTCAACTTTGATGAAGATTCGATGTTTTTTATTAGTATTTTATATATTAAATGGAAAAGGGGTTTGTGAGGTTGATAATGGTTACTCGTGAATACTAAGTTGAAGGATGAGAGTAAAAGGATTTAACAGAGATCAGAATTACAATTTTTTTCATTTACCAGCTTCACCCCTGCATCCTTCTATGTTTATAATATTATTACTTAACTGTCTTTTCTTTTCTTTTTTTGGAATAAATATTACACGGATCAATTAATTAATAATATTTATATATAATTAGAAGGATAAAATTAAATTAGAGAGTTTAAATTTCCCATTTCAATCTAATCTAATAGAGAGTTTTTAGATTTTTCTAAGAAGCCACTTTTTTTTTTCTTTTCTACTATTCTTTTGGTCTACTTTATTTAATTTTGGATTCTAGCCATTCATTTTTTTTCTTTTTATTTAATTTAAATTTCCCTCTCTCTCTCTCTCTCTCTCTTGTCCTCTTTAGAAATTATAATTAACTGTAGTGCAAACCCAAAAAAGAATGGCGTAGAAAAGACATTTTAAAATTTTATAATGGAAGTATATTGGCATAATGACTTCACCCTCTCACTTTATATCATTTATTTAAAATATATATAAAAATTCGGAAATTTCAATATATATATATAAATTATTAAAACAGCATAAATTTTATTTAACAATACAAATTATAATAACATTCTATACGAATATCACGCCAACAAAAATAATAAATTAAAATAATGTTTTTTTGCAAAGTTGGTCAAAATTATGTCAAATATATTTGTTTCTGACTTTTTTTTATATTTAGTACATATTTGAAATAGATATGAAACTATATATGTATTTTTAAATATATGAAGAAAATTAAGTGTAGACATATATGGAAAATATTCATTTCTGATTTAAATAATATAATTTAAAACTGCACTTTTTTCCCTAAAAAGTGGAATCTCAAATAATAAGAAGCGGGAAAAAGAAATTAAATACGTGGAGGTGGCAAATTCATGTGTCACTTCAAAAGTCATGATTTTGACTTTGAGTAAATTCTTTTCTTATATGAAAAGGAAAAAAATAATAATAGCAGCAAATCATGATTTTTCTTTTGTAATTATAAACTTCAATGGAAAATGACAAACCAAATAGGAGAATTTTCCAGGAAAAGTGAAGACAAAACGACCAAGTATTTGCTGTTCTAAATTAATTTATGTCTCAACACGACAGTTTGTCATCCAAATCAAGGTTCTTCTGTTGTGCGTATGAAATGTCTTAACCTAGTGTTGAAAATATTTTTTTTTCCAGTATGAAGGAGCAGTGAAGGAGGATGGAAGGGGACCAACTATTTGGGACACATTCTCGCATACTTTTGGTAATGTCTTTTCTTAGTGTAATTTGCCATGCCATGATTCTTGTACAATGCAGTGTACGTACGTATGTATGTAAACAAGCATGTATTTATGTGTACAGGATCATTAAGCGTTTCACCTTATGTTATGTTACAGGGAAGATACTTGATGGTAGCAATGCGGATGTTGCTGTGGATCAGTACCACCGTTATCCTGTAAGTGATGATCTTCGTAACTGATCATATTCCGATCTTCGTTTTCTTCATTGGATTCTCCTTTTTCCGATGATTTTCCGTGTTCCTAAAACACGAATGGCACGAGATTAATTTTTTTTGTCTGGAAAACAGGAAGATATACAACTGATGAAAGACATGGGGATGGATGCTTACAGGTTTTCAATAGCCTGGTCTCGGATATTCCCTAGTAAGTTCTACATTGCTGACACTATCATTTACCATCATCATTTCTTCAATTTAATAAAATGAAATGTGAGAAATATTTCTAACATTTTGGCCTGAAACAGATGGTACGGGCGAAATAAACCAGGCCGGTGTTGATCATTACAACAATTTCATTAATGCTTTGCTCGCGGCAGGTATTCGGAATTCTGGTTTACCGTCACATGGTTCAACTGTAGATCAAAATGTTGTTTAAGCATGAACTGCAGTGCATGATATCTATGGCTGCATTTCGTTATCATATATAGAGACAATTTGAAATGCATGTTTCATATGCAGGAATCCAACCATATGTGACCCTTTACCACTGGGATCTTCCTCAAGCATTGGAGGACAAATACAATGGATGGCTCGATCCTCAAATTATGTAAAATACAATTCTCATTGTCATATTGTTATCTAAATGATTACGGAGTAGCGATGAATATCGTTGTGACTTTGTTCATTTGCAGAAAGGACTTTGCGATGTATGCTGAGACATGCTTCAAGTTATTTGGTGACAGGGTGAAATACTGGATGACTTTTAATGAACCTGATACATTTACGGTACAGGGTTATGATGTAGGTCTTCAAGCTCCGGGACGCTGCTCCATAGTTCTTCATCTGTTCTGCAAGGCCGGAAACTCTGGAACCGAGCCTTACATAGTTGCCCATAATGTTCTCCTTTCTCATGCAACTGCTGTGGATATTTACAGGAAAAAGTACAAGGTAAAATTCAGGATACTATCGGATTACTTTTGTCAAAATCGGAAAGAAACTAGGCAGAGTTGATAAAATTTGGACTTTAGATTTGGTTCACATAAGAGTATGTGCTGTGCAGGCAAAGCAACATGGATCTGTTGGGGTATCGTTTAATGTTATTTGGTTTGAACCAGAGACTAATTCAACTGAAGACATTGAAGCAGCTCAAAAAGCCCAAGATTTTCAGCTTGGCTGGTAACTCCAAGTCCGCAATCATCTTGAATTTCTTTCATCCTTTCACATAGAATTAGAACTGGGGTTCGATTTTGTTTCACTCGTAAAATGAACTGATTGTATATGCTGTCATACTATCTTCTCATAGCAATCAAGTTATCTTTTACTAGGGTGATGTAATGCTTTATTTCTGCAGGTTTTTGGACCCATTGATGTTCGGAGATTATCCAAGTTCGATGCTAACCCAAGTAGGAAGCTGGTTGCCGAGGTTTACTAAAGCTGAGTCTGCTCTTCTTAAGGGATCTTTGGATTTTGTTGGCGTTAATCACTACACTACCTTTTATGCAAGAGAAAACAAAACTAATCTGATTGGTAGTATACTAAATGACACTGTTTCGGACTCCGGTGCCTTTACATTACGTAAGTAGACATCTTCTTTGTGATCTTGTTTCTAGTTCATCCTTAAGGATTAATCGTTTATTGTGTTGATACACTAGTGACTAACCGAGGATGCTCCTTTGTTCTAAATGCATGCAGCTTTCAAGCATGGGAAACCCATAGGAGACAAGGTACTGAAGCCGATCTCTGTCCATTGTTCCATTTTCCAGTTCGTGTAATCGTGCACATGCTAAGTAGATAGATAACCGGATGACGTATTTGCCAACCATTGTTCTTATTGTTCAACTTTCATGCCTAATTAACCATGTTTTTTTCTTGGTCAAATTGCAGGCAAATTCTATATGGTTATACATAGTACCCCGTGGTATGAGAAGCCTAATGAATTACGTCAAGGAAAAATACGGAAACCCTCCGGTCATTGTTACAGAAAATGGTTAAAGTTCTTCCATATCTGTTAAGCTATAGAAAGTTCCACTCTTGGATGGCCTTTAAACAAGATCTAAACATTTCATTGTTGGTTTATTGTTATTACAGGTATGGATGACCCGAATAGCCAATTCATATCCATTAAAAATGCTCTCAAGGATGAGAAAAGAATCAAATACCTCAATGACTACTTAACTAACCTGCTCGCTGCTATCAAGTATATAACATTCCCTTATCACCCATCTATTTTCTAGCGTTACATGCATAAATATATATATATGTTGTGATCATGTCATGAGGTGTAATGAATACCAAACTTTTGATGAATAATTGCAGGGAAGATGGTTGCAATGTTAAAGGGTACTTTGTGTGGTCGCTACTCGACAACTGGGAGTGGGGAGCCGGGTACTCCTCGAGATTCGGTCTATATTTCATCGACTATAAAGACAATCTCAAGAGATACCCCAAGGACTCTGTCAAATGGTTCAAGAACTTCCTAGGGTCTGCTTAAGAATGGTGTAAATGAATTGCAGATGTCGGTCTCTGAGACTGTTGCAAATTGCAACACTTAGAACAGTTGTATGGTAGTTATTCTTTAATAAAGAACATATTGATTGTTGTCAAAGATGTAAGAAAACCGAAAGATGAATCGGAGTGTTTAGGAAGGCTTGATTATAATCTTCATAGTTTTTCATTCTATTACACTTGTTAATGAACATGCAATTTTAATTGCTTTAACTTTAAAACTGTTTGCCTTCATAAACACCACCGAATTTCCAATCAGCCGGCGCAACATCATCAGACTGCACCATCTTACCGTCACTCGTAGTTACTTGAAAAGACAAGCTTTGGCCGATAAGATTAGCCGAAGTTTGCCAATTCTGGCCCCAATTCCGCGACATTTGAATCCAACTCGTACTTGAACCCTTGATCTTAACGTCTACAACGTCACCAGCGCCTGCCACATTGTACACTAATATCAGTATCCAGTACTGGTTTCCGTTGATTTTGAACTTAACACCACCTGATTTTACACAAGGAACACGTCTATACAGGACAGGAACAATGCCAGCTCTATAAACAGCAATCTTGCGAAACATCGGTTGGGATAGATCAAAGTGTTGCAATGGTGGATTGCACCAGTTTCCTTCAGGTTTGCTGTAGTTCGGAGGGCAAAAGTTCGTAGCAGTTACAATGATGGTGTCGTTTAGACACCATTGTACCGAGTCATAGCACCGGATTTCAAAACAGGCTCCGCAGGTCAGACCGTTATTGAAGAGAGCTGTACTTAAGGCAGTTGTTTCAAGGCCATAACCTTGTTTTATAAGATCACCATAACCGCAAGCTCCCACTGTCAGACAATTCAAGAAATCAGAAACATACATACATACATACATACATACATACATACATACATACATACATAAAAAAAATGGCTTGAAACTTACTCATTGTTTCAGTCCCATTCATGTCACCATAAAAAGTTGCATGGGCTGCATTCCAATATGCAGGTGGTGATTGGGAACCTGTGAGCCTAAAGATCAAACATAAACTCAAGAACTTAACCATAAAAAAGAACCCCCAAGTCCTATTTGCAGCCATGTTATGTACCTCTCCAGCTTTGTATTAGTGATATTTTGGCTAACAAAAGATGAAACTAAGTGCTAAATATGAGAGTAAAATAGAGAGGAAGGGAAGGGAATCTGAAGCTTTTGGTAAAAATAAATGATAATAATAACTACAACAATGAAAGTTATCAAAGTGTAAGCCATGCAAGTGCTTAAATCAGCATCTAATTAATTTTTAACTAGTATGAGTTAATGATTATTAAGGTTTTGGATTTGGTTTATGATTAATGTTGAAATGTCAAGAAATTAATTTTATATATTATAAATTTTATGGAATAGGTGAATACTCTGTATTTAAAATATAGATGTTAGTTTAAAAATAATATCCAATAAATAATAAAATACATGGTTTGAAATTAATTAATAATAATTCTTACTAAATGTACTATAATTGTTTATCATGATTTTGTCATCAATCCGAGTTAAGTTCAAGTTAATTTGTGACATCAACTCAATCAACAACATTATCTATATGAGAAATCCTATTACATGCGAATACATGTGGAAAATACAAATTTAAAACATAGATATGTGTTTAAAAATAACATACAATAATAATGAAATGTAAAGTTTGAAATTAATAATAATAACAACACAAATGCAATAGGTACAAATTAAAATAAAAAATAGTTTAACTTGTGAGTAAAAGAAAATTGAAATAGGTAAATATATCATCATATTAAGAATATTAAATGCACTTCAATAACAACCATGGTATTGTCATTTTTCTATTGCACGTCAAAAAGAGATCAAATTACTGAAACAAAAATTCAGTATTAAAATTTTATTTTTAAAAATTAAATATCGAGTTGACATACAATAAATAATAAAATGGATTGTTTGAAAATAATTAATAATGACACATGAAATATGTACGATAATAAAAATATAAAAAATTAAATTAAATTGTGATCAAAACAAAATTTAAACTCATAAATGCATCAGATTAAGAATATTAAATGAGGACAACTGTTTGTCACAGATTGTCATTAATATTAAGTTGATGTTGAGTTAACTTGTGACACCAACTCAATCAACAATATTATTAATATATACTATTAATTGCAGTAATAAATTGTGCATTTTTTATTGTTTTGTAAAAAATGTCAGAAACGTTGTCTACGATGGAGTTCACGGTGCGTGCTAATTTCTCATGTTCGAATAGTGGTGTCAGTCGAGCAACTAAGAAGGTTCGTACCAGATCGGATCTGTCACTGGAATCGAAAGATTTGACAGTGGATGGGAATGAGAAAAAGATTCAAGGCTCTGAATTACCCAAGGCGTCGTACAAATCTACGCTAATGGTAGCCTCACCGAATCCTTGGCAGAATATGTTTATGGAAGAAGACTTTCCATTTATAGATGGTGACGTTATGGAAGTGATCGAGGGAGTCCCGCCGATAACATTTTCAGATCGTGTCTAAAAGTATATTGAGCATAGGATGGCTAAAACAATCATAGTAAAACGTTTAGGGAAGAAGATTGGCTTTAATGCCTTATTGAATAAGGTTTCTCACTTGTGGAACCCAAAAAGTATGATATAGTTTATGGATCTAGAGAATGACTTCTTCTTGGTTCGTTTCCATGATGAGGACGACTATAATAAGGTGTCAGTTGGGGGACGTGGGTAATCTTTGGTAATTACCTATCCGTTCGACCGTGGTCATCAAATTTTTCAACAACCCAGAATGAGATCGCCTTTCAGGTAGTGTGGATTCATTTGTCGGGTTTGCCAGAGGGGTTTTATTCGAGTTATCTGCTTAAAGAGATTGGTCAAGCAGTTGGGATGGTGGTGAAACTTGACATCCATACAGGTTATACTCGTCGGGGACGATTTGCACGGCTTGTAATTTGTGTCAATTTGAGGAAGACTTTGGTGTCGAAGGTGAGGATTAATGGGCAGTTGCAACACGTGGAGTATGAGTCTCTACTAGATGTTTGTTTCAGGTGCGGGCACTATGACCATAGAGCAGATCTGTGAATTGGGGTTGAGGCACCGTTGCCAGACGGAGAAACAGTAATGGTCGGATATGTTCCAAAGAAATTTGGGATCTAACGGTAGGTGGAGGAATAACCCTTTGGTCCCTCGATGTTAGTGGAGCGGTTGCAGAAGGGGAAGGGTTGCTTATCCGGAGCAGCTAGAAAGGATGATTTCAACGGTGGTTATTATGGTTCTTGGTTTGCGACTCTTAGAGGAGACGAGGTCAAGATTCACAAAATGATTAACGGAAAGAAAGATGGTGCGACATATGGAGGGGATAAGGGAGAAAGTTTCGAAGTGATTAATAAGGGGAAACTGTTGAACATTTGGAAAATGAGATGAACCAGGAGACGATGATAGGAGGAATTGGAAATTTGGCGGTTAAAAAACCTGAAGGATTATCTAAAGATTTTAATTTGAAAGGGAAATGAGCTATGATTTGATCTGGGCTGAAAAAAGGTTTTAAGGTCTTGAAGCCTACTAATGGGAAATTGGGTCTTTAAGGCCACAAAAGATCATATGGCTTTTGATAATAGCTCTAAGATGAGACCAAAAATAGATGTGGGCCATAGGGAAGAATTATTTGTTCATTCCTTCAATGTTTCTACTAATTTGGACAAAGACAAACATAAGGTAGTGCGTGTGGTGGAGAAGCGAATTTCTGAGGTGGTTAAAGGAAAGGAGAATGGGACTTTTACTTTCGAGAAATTAAGCAGGACCCCTCAATGAGTGTATCGAATATTAGACATGTTGGGAATGGACAACATGATAAACCATCGGATATTGTTACTAGTAGGCATCCGAATGACACGGTGGATTTGGATGCGACAATGGAGGGGATTGGTTCGTGGTCTAGAGCAGGTTCCCAATGGTGCTTATATGGTGGACGATGACTCGAGTGGGGAAGAAATTATGGATTCTGATAGTGACTATAGTGATAAGGTTAGTTGCTAAAATAGTTTATCGTTTCTGGGCTTTGTCTTTTATATTTATTTATTTATGGTCATAAAGATATTTTGTTGGAATTATCAAGGGGTTGGGCATCCCAAGTTCCATAATAGTGTGAATGAGTACATAAAGGATTTTTCTCTTTAGTTGATCTATTTGTTTGAAACCTGGGTTAATGGTGCTAAGGCAGACGGTCTTATTAAAAAAATTGGTTATCCTAATTCTTTTCGGGTTGAGGCTAATGAATTTGCTAGTGGAATTTGGTTATGCTGGAATAGGGATATTTTAGTGGATATCTTGGAAATTCATTGTTAGGTGATTCATCTGAGGATTCATAGTAAGTAAGGTTCTAATAGCTTTATTTGTTCAACTGTTTATGCTAGTCTTCAATCAACAGCTAGAAGGAAGCTATAGAAGTTGTTAGATCCTTTGGCAGATTCTTTAGTTGGTCCTTAGATTCTGGTTGGAGATTTTAATTCGATTATTGATAGTTCAAAGAAGGCGGGTGGTGCTTCTGTTCAAAGAATTTGGTGCAAATGGTTCTGCGATTTTTGTTTAGAAATGAATTGCGAGACTTGGGAGCTAGTGGAGCCCAATTTACTTGGTGTCGAGGCGACTTATCTTAAAGATTGGACAAACATATTTTTAATTCATGTTAGGATTCTTTTGCACCTAACTATTTTGTTAGGGACCTTCATAGATTGAAATCGGGTCATAGGCCAATTTTAATTTCGCTTTATCCAAAAGTGAGAAATGGTGAAATACCATTTCGTTGTCTTGTGAGTTGGATACTTTATGTAGATTTTAGATACCTAGTTAGTGATAACTGGAACAATAAGATGACGGTTAATGAAAATTTGGAGCATATCTAGGATGTTCAAAAGTGCAATAAACGTGTTTATGGTAACATTTTTGTGCGTAAAAAGAGGTTGATTTCAGAGTTGAAAAGGGTGAAAAGAGTATGAAGCGGAAAAATTCTCCAAGACTTTTCTCTCATGAACTTGAGCTTTAACAGGAAATAAAATAAGTGTTAAAACATAAGGAGTTATTGTGGTTTCAAAAATCTAGATCAGTTTGGCTCAAGAATGGTGATAGGGAATATGAGTTAGTTTCATAGTCGTACATTGACTAAGCAAATAAGGAATAAGGTAGAGGGTCTTATCATTGAGAGTGGTGAATGGTGCTTTGATGGTGAGAAGTTGAAGCAACATGATGTAATTTTTTTCAAAGAGCTGTATGTTCTCATGCCGTGGTAAATTTCCTTCATTGCAGTCTAATGAGAGGGGGAGTTTACTCTTAATGGTTTTTGACAATGAGGTTCGCAGGCGGTCGTTGGTATGGCTCCACTAAAAATGCTCAGGGTGGATGGTTTTCAGGTGAAGTTTTTCCAATCTTAATGGGATATTGTTGGGCCTTCGGAATGTTCTTTAGTCAAGCAGATGTTGAGGGTCAGCTATTAGATCCTAATCTAAATAAAACCTTGCTGATACTACTGCCTAAGGTCCAAAGTCTGGAGAGGATTCATCAGTTTAGATCGATAATTTTATGTTTTACAAGATTATTACAAAGACTATAGTTAATAGGTTGAGACCATTGATGGTTAAGCTAACTTGTCAGAACTAAGTAAGTTTTATCTCAAGCAGGAATATCACTGATAATATAGTTGTGGCACAAGAAGTTGTGCATTCTTTGAAGAGTCTTAAATGTATTGATATGGGATGGTGCTAAAGATCGATTTAGAGAATACTTACGATAGAATCAGATAGGATTTTCTGAAGGACACATTAACTGAATTTGGGTTTCCTCTACATTTAGTTGACGTGATTTTAGTCTGTGTCTCATCATCGACTCTTCAAGTTCTTTGGAATGGTGCTGTTACAAAATCATTTTAGCCTACATGGGGAATTAGGCAGGGAGATCCTCTATCCCTTATAATTTTGTATTGTGTATGGAAAGATTCGAGCATCTTATTGGAGAGGTGGTTGAACAAGGCTCTTGGAAGCCATTGTTTCTTTCACAGAGAGGTCTAGCATTATCTTACTTGTTCTTTGCTAATAACTTAAAGCTATTTTGTGAATCTATTAGGGGTCAAGTGAATATTGTGAATGGTATTTTAAACACTTTCTATAATTTTTTTTCTTGTAAAAAAGTGAATAGAGGTAAATCACAGGTGTTTTTCTTTTTTTCGTAATACACTAAATAACCTTGTAGATACTATTTGTATTGAGATGGGTTTTAACTGGGTGGAAGATCTTGGTAACTATCTTGGGTTACTGTTGTTGCACAATAGAGTTACAATGAGCACTTTTGATTTCTTTGTGAACAAAGTACAGAAAAATTTACAAAGCGAGGAAATTGTTCCTGGCTGGTTGTATAACTCTATCAAGGTCAATTCTCTTAGCTATTCTAAATTATTTTATGTGTACGACATATCCCTTTTTCTATGTGTAAGGAGATTGAAAAGATTGCCCGTAACTTCATTTGAGGAGCTAGTTCATGGTTAAAAAAACTTGCATTGTTATTTTGGGGTGAATGTTGTCATCCGCTGGATTCTGGAGGACTAGGTCTGAGAAATTGTAAATATCATAACAAAGTTTTCTTGTTGAAGCTTTGCTTTCAATTGCTTTCGAATACAAATTCTTTGTGGGTTAGAGTGATAAGGAGTAAATACAATGTACAAGGCTAACTTCCACGCTCTATTTCCAGGAGTAAATGTTCTTTCATTTGGAAGTCTTTAATGAAGTTCTTGCTAGAAATCATTGCTAATGTCTACTAGTTTGTTGGAGATGGTCGTTTAACGAACTTTTAGAATGATATGTGGCTTAGGCAAGTAGGTTCTTTCCGTGACTTCTATATAAGTCCTAGGCAGTCGAATGACACTTTGCGAGTTTGCGACATGGTATCTGAGAATGAGAGTTTGGACATGATTCGTCTTAGTGGTGTTATACCGAGACATATTATTTTGCAAATTTCAGTCACAATGCCTCCGTCACCTAAAGCAGGTTATGATTGCATAGCTTAGAAGTGGATGAAGAGATATGTGTTTTCTTCTACTGAAACTTATAGGAATTTGGTTCATATTGAAGACATTGTTTCTTCTGCTGTTTGGAGTTTGATTTGGAAAGCAAGGGCAACTTAGAGGGTGAGAGTGTTCTTATGGATTTTGTGGAAGAATATATTGTTGACGAATTTTCAAAGAGTGCAAAGACATATGACTAACGATGGTGATTATCCTCGATGTAATAATGTTCTGGAAACGAAGATCCATACAGTTCAGGATTACACTTTCTCTAGAGTTGTTTAGCTTGTTGTGATTTCGAGGGGAGTCTCTGATATTTTTTTCTCTCTGTAGTTCAATGAGTGGTTTTGATGGATTTTACAGAATAAATGGAGTTGTGGTAACACTGATATTGATTAGCAAATTTTATTCTCAATTTTATGTTGGTTTCTTCGGAAAAACATAAATTCTTTTGTTTTTTTCTAGTAGTAATAGTTGTGTTCAAGCCATTGTGGATACATGTTATACATGGGTGAGGAGTTGTACAGAGACGAATGTGAATTGGATCATCCTAGATCCATGCGTTCTTTATTGAATTGGTCTTATCCGAGAAAGGATCGGATAAAGCTTAATACAAATAGGGCAATGTTAAATAATGGATTTTGTAACAGCCCGGTTTAGACCCTAGTTGGACAGTGGTTTTGGGACCACGAATCTGAGTCAAAAAATATTTTAAAATTACTTTTGGTGTTTACAATATGTTAATTAATATGTGTGAAAATTTTGTGTGAAAATTTTATCGTTTGTGTGCTGAATTTGATAAAAGGACTTAATCGCGTAAAATTGAAAAGTAGCTTGCTATAAGTTAAAGTGCTTATTTGCTTTAGTTAATTAAAGGTGAGGTCTTTATGTTGTGATTTGACCATTGAATAATTGAGTGGACAAAGATGGACAACCATTAAGTGTTTTATTTATGTTTTATTAATGGACATTTTGGTAATTAAATAAATAATGGTTAATTAAATAAACAAAACAAAAAAAATAGCCATGCATTCTCATCTTTTTTGCCGAAAGTTGAAGGAAAAAGAAATCATGGTTGCTTAAATATTTCAGCACCTTTAAATCTTGATTTAGGTATGTTTTTTGCTCGGTTTTTTTATTATTTTTATGTTTTTGAGATCGTTGCTTCATATTCTAGCTAGCCTATGCCCTAATTTTTAGAATTTATGATTAATTTGTGATTTGCCATTGATGATAGCTTGATGTTTTTGTTGTTTGATGATGAAAAATAAATAATTGTTGATAAATTAATATGTTTAATTAAATTATTTTTGATAAAAATGTGTATTATGGATTAAATTGTGAAATTTGTAAATTGAAGGGTCAAATTGTGAAATAAATTGAATAAATGGGCTGCTCAATGCCCAAATTATGTATTTTTGGATAAAATTGAATGAATATGTTATTAAACAAGCCAAATTTGAATTGAATTAGATCAAGAAAAGAGGAGATCGAATTTGGATCGGGGAAAAATCAAAAATTTTCGAATAGTCGTCTGGTTTGTGCGTGTCCGTATGAGATAAGTTCATAAGTGAATAAATGTCGTTAAATTTAAATGTATATGTATTAAATATGTCGAATTAAATTACTATGTTTATATGTATTCATGCCGAATTGATATAAGCATAGGAGAATTAAATACGAGCTTGAATCGATCAAATTACGACGTTCGAAAGTCCCGTATGAACCATAGGAATAGTTAGGATACATATGTCATGACATAGGATTCCGATATGTGATTTCGTGTAAGACAACATCTAGGACGTTGGCGTCAATTTGAGATTTATGTGTAAGACCATGTCTGGGACATCGGCATCGTATACGATTTCGTGTAAGACCCTTTCTGGGACAGTGTCATCGATATTTGATTACTTGTAAGACCACGTCTGGGACATTGGCATTGTAAGAGCTGTCGAGCTATCCGAGTATCCTTATTGATTCCGAACGGTTCAACGAGCAATATCGAGAAATGAATGACTATGTGAAAGTATATCTGATTCAGGTACGTAAGAAGTGTATACGATATTCAAGAATGAAAGGTGAGTATGTTTCAAATGACAATATGTGAAATACATGACAATGAATGAAATGAATGTATATAAATGAACGTGGTGATACATATGCTCGTTATATGAAATTGTAATGAAATAAGCTTAATTATATTCAAGAGTTCGAATGCCATGAAATTGTGGTCCTATGTTTCGAACATGGGATTTATGAAACATGAAACATGGTTTGAGCTATGTCAGTTTGGTTTGAAAGATGATTAGATAAATGTTATTGAAAAGGTAAAATTATTAAATATGTTATGTATATGTGAAAGAGTTAAATAAGCATGTTTTGATTTGTTGGTTATGTGTTTTGTATGACCGAATGTGATACATATTTGAATGAGAAATATATATGGTTTGAACAGTGGAATTATGAAGCATGTGTAATATGACTTTGATGTATGGTAGTTAATTTAAATTTTGAATTGATAAATGAGATTGAAATGGTTGAATTTGAAAGCATGGTTTATATGTTCATTGATAAATAAGATAAGTGAAGTTACTTAATGTGGTCGTAAGAATTTACGAGTATGATGAATGTATTTGTGGTTGAGATTTGCTAAATTCGGCCTAGTCAAATTGAATTATAATATCATTGATATGATTTATTTGCTTATGGCTTACTAAGCTTTCAAAGCTTACTCTGTGTATTTTTCCTATGTTTATAGAGTTTCAGAGACTTGCTCGGGTTGGAAGTCATAGGAAACCTCATCACACTATCGGGTTATCGCTTCGATAAATATAAGCTTTGAGTTTTTGGTTATGTGGCATGTATAGGCTAGTTTTGAGATGTTTGGTTTTGAAATTTGTATATATGTACATAGCCATGTGAAAATGGCTTGATCATGATACTAATGTTGGTATACATATTCGGTCATGTTATAAGCTTAATTTGGAGGTATGTTTCATGTTAAATATATTTGTGATGTTGGTTATATGATTCGGCAATGAGAAATGTTAATGATGATGTATAATCGGCCATGAAAGTAGCTCATTTTGGATGTATAATTTGTCTTGTGTAAAGGTTTGAAAGTGGTAAATGATGTGCTTTTGACATAATGCATATGCTCACATAAGTTAAGTTATGTATGTGTGATAGCTTGCATATTGATTGTTAAAGTACAGTTTGTGATAGTTAAAATATTAACATATATTGTAATTTATTTGATGGTCATTTAGGTATGGTTATAAATGGTACAATTAGCTTTGATTCGAGTTGTGAAATTGGTAGTTATTATTTTGGTAAAATGTGCATAATTTGGTAAAACCAAATTTTATACTTGACCATTATGTGAATTTGTTAATGTCGTATATATGTTAATGTTTAATAAATCATGTGGTTTGGCTTGACTTAGTAAAATGTGAAGAAGTGCATAATTATAAAGAGTGCTTTTGGAAAGTATTTAATGAAATAGATTTATATGAATAGATGTTTTAATATATGATCGGTATATGAAATGAATTATACTTGATTATAAGTTAAGTATTCATTTGCTATGATTCATTGGTTATAATGTTTGAATATTAATTTGGGTAGAGTATGAATTATAGTATCGAAGCATGTTACCCCCATCCTCTACACATCATCTCCATCCATCCCATCACACCCTGTGAGGTTAAAAACACCCACCCAACCCTATACACCATAATAAGCGAAAGGTCACCGTACAAATCACTTCCTCCACATATACAATTCTCACCCTAAACACAGATACAGAATACGGATACAGAAATAACAGATTTAACATGCTTAACATGCTCGTATACAAATAACATACATACTTAAACAGTACAGTCAGACATACATATCAATTTTTTACTCAAATAGACTATCAAAATATCAGATCACATGAAAAAAGTTTTGATTAGCCCTTACCAACCTTACGGTAGGCCCATAGTCAATCGAAAGGACCTATGCGACCCTAGGAAAAATTTTAAAATTTTAGGCTCACATGCTCATGTGGCTTGCCCGTGTGGGCCCACAGGCCTAATTTGGCCTAACCCATGTGGCCTACATGGCCACACTCACACCATCACATGATCAGGCACACGCCTGTGTGGCGTCGACAGTGTCCTTTTTTCAGCTTTTGTCGAACCTCAATTTTTCGTGTTTAAGGTACACACTTGGTTCGATTTTGATGCGAAACCACTCCCAAGAACACCAGAACCTAAAAATCGACATTACAAGATCTTAAAAATCTATCGTACTCCTCAATTAAATCGAACTAACAAAATCGAAAATAGTAAAGTTCAAGTGTTCCACACTTACCCAATTCCTCAAGTGATTCCGACTACAATTCTGCAAAAGATGAGTTTCGTTCCTCACGATTAATTGCTACCAAAAATCCCAGAAACAACATCAACGAAAAGAATAAGAAGTTAAGAACACTTGAAAATTATCCTAACGATACCCTCTACACTTACCAAGTCGCACGCCAACACTGAAGAACCAGAATACTGAAATTGAATAACAAAATTGCAACAAAAAACGGAGAGCGAGGAAATAGGAATTTGTCAATTGACAGGAAATATGTAGAGAAAGGGAAAACTAATGTTAGAATTTTCTTGGGAAGAAAGAGAAAAGAGAAAAACAAAAAAATTGAAAATTGAAAAAAATCCATATCGCAAAAAATTTATCACCCACATTCACGCAAGGATTTAAACACTAGACCTTTAGTAAACTAACTTCTTACCACTCAAACCAATAAGTTCATTCTGATATAAGTTTATAAACAACATAATATAATCCCACCCAATAGGGATAAGGCTTGGATAAAAAATAACAAAATTTGCCAAGAGTAAGACTTGAACCAAAGATCTCATACACACAACAAGAACACTTAACCACTAAACCATATACATATTTATATCAAATTTCATAAAAGCAGACTTAAATTATTCAGGGCGTTACAACAGTTATCATTTGGTTAGGACTAAAATTTTTAATTTCTAAAAGTACAGGGACTAAAAATGACAAAATTAAAGTACAAGTACTAAATCCACAACTTAAGTAAAGTACAAGATCTAATAGCAGAATTTGACTTAAAAATTATATAAAAGTATGAAAAGCATTTTCTAACCAAGTTGACACTTGATTAACCTATCTCACCAACTCAGTCAGTAGGTTTATTAATAATATAGATAGATACACAAATTTAGTGTGAGAAAATATTTTATGTTAAAAGTTATTTTTTTTAAGCTTACTAAAAAATTATTGTTAGTGTAATGGTAAAGAATTTATTTATAGCTCTATTATATATGGATTCAATTCTTAGACATGCAAATATTTTATTCTTTTATTTAAAATTTACATAAAAGTACAAAAAGATAAAAATATCATCAAAAAAATAATAGTAGTTATTTAATAAAAGGATATATTAGTTAATTTTTAACCGTGTTGACACTCGATTAACCCATTACTCCAATTTAATTAGCATTTTTATTAATAATATAAATACTATGAGAAGTGGCATAAGAATTTGGTTTTCTATTTAGTTTTAGATTACTCCAATGCTTAACAAGTTGCATCAGTATTTGATTCACACTTCAATTTAATTTATAATTATTTTTTGCACATATTTATTGTATGTATTAATTAAAAATTAAAAATTTTATTTTATTTTTATATAAATTTTATTAATAAAATTATAAATAAATTTCAACAGAACATTTTAGAACTAAAAATATTAAAATTAATAAATGATATATAAGTTTAAAACCCTATTTTTTTATAATTTAAAATATTATCTTTTATATGTGTAAGTTGATTTTATGAATCAATTAAATTACATTAAAGTATTGTTTATAACTTTTGTAAAAAAGAAAATTGTCACTAATAATATTATTACAAAATTAAAACATAACAATATATAAGTTTAATTTAAAAAAAGATATTTATTTTTTTAATTGATACACAGGATCAATTCTTGAAAATTAATCATTTTTTAATTTTTTTTTAGAATAATCAATATTCCTTATTGATATTGACATATTTAATAATATTATTTAATAAAATTAATACATTTTTAATTAATTAATAAAATTAATAAAATTAATAAATGATATTATTGAACTAAATGTAAAACATGCACTTGAATGTGATATATAAAAGATATTGATAATTTATATTATATTAAACAAAGATAATCTTATGCCAAGACTTGTTTGAAATAGTGATTAGAATTCATATCTAACACTTAGATGACACGAGTTCAAATTCTGTTATCCCTTAATTTCTCTCCCAATATTGTAAAGTATAATGACTTATGGTCCTCTAATTTTTATTTTTAAAAAGTTATTTTGACCATTCATTTAATTATTATTTTTGTCTCTTTTAGTCATTGAACTTACGTGGAAAAGTGAACACTTATTCACTTTGCTGACGTGGCAACCCATGTATGACATATCAATAATTAATTAATCTTTAAAATTAAAAATATATATTTTATTATTTTTAATAATTTTTAGTTTTTAAAAAAATAATTTTTATATATTTTTAGAATTTTTTTAAATTTAAAAAATTAATTAATTGTTGATGTGGCATACATATGGCTTGCCACGTGGATATCATGTCAACAAAGTGAACAAATGTTAGTTTTTCATTCATTTTAGGGTGATTTGACAAACAACACAAGTTTAAGAGCTAAAAGAGAAAAAAATTGAATGAATGGCTAAAATAACTTGTTTTTGTAAAATTAGAGAGTTAAATAAGTCATTATGCAATACTATAATGATAAAAAAAAAGAGATGATCAATAGAGAATTTTTTTTAAGGGACTAAATATTAAATTATATTTTTTTTTAGCCGAAGCACGAGCCCTTGTTTACGCCCTTCTCTTTGCACCTAGAGATAATTTTATTTTATTATATTTTGTTATATAAATCTTACATAATGATAACATATTAAGTAGTAATTAGTTTTTTGGTAATAATTAGTTAAGTAAATTACATTAATGGTCACTTAATTATATATATTTTTATTTTAAACACCAAAAGATAAAAATTTATAATTTAGACACCGAGATTACATGCCCATTAAAATTATTAATGGGTGGAATTTTTAATTAAATTAATAAAATTATTTTAAAAATTACATCTAATACCTTTGGTTTTTTTGTTTTATAAAGAGATAAGTAATTGAATGGAGTGAAGAGCTTATCTATACATTTGATAGAGTATGGAATATATATACAGATTACAAATGTGATCCTGACTTATCTAGTAAAGCTTAACAACCTATTTAAATAAGTAACAACCTATTTGAATAAATAACAAAATATTAACAGAGTTATCTAAAGTAGAATACTCAATCAAAGAGGCCTAAGAAATAGTATTGTTAGCTTTGTTACGCCCCTTCAAGTTGGTGGTTGGCTCGACAAGTGACAACTTGGTAAACAATCGATCAAAGGTTTTGCATGAAAGCGATTTACTAAGTAAGTTAGCCACTTGATCAGCAGAGTGAAGATACTGAACTATAATCCGTTTGTTCTCAACTGGGTCACGGACAAAATGAAAATCGATGGCAATATGCTTCATCCGACTATGGAAAACTGGATTTTTGCACAAATAAGTAGCACTGATATTATCTGTATGTATAACTGGTAGTGTCGAGAGAGTATACCGTAGCTCACATAGCAGATCAGTGAGCCAATCAGTCTCGTCAACAGTAGCAGCCACAGTACGGTATTCAACCTCTGTGGAGGAATGAGATACAGCTCGTTGTTTCTTGGACGACCAGGAGATAGGTGTACTGCCCAAGTAAGTAATGTACTCTGTTGTGGATGTACGATCAACTGAATCACCAGCCCAATCTGCATTGAAGTAGACAAAAAGACATGGATTGTTCTCTTTGATTATTCGCAATCCATAGTTTGATGTCCGATTGAGGTACCGAAGCAATCGTTTAAGGGCCCTCCAATGTGATGCTCCAGGACAGTGCATAAACTGAGCCAATTTGTTTACAGAAAAGGCTATATCTAGTCGTGTGAAGGCAAGATATTGAAGTTTACCCACAAGCTTGCGATATCCCGTGCCATCAACTATCGAATCAGAAGAGAAAGTAACAAGCATTGTGTCAAAGCTCATTGGAGTCAAGACGCCCTTAGAGTCCTGCATATTGGCCTTATGCAGTAAATCTGTAACATATTTTTGCTGAGATAAATACAAACCTCCCTGATATGGGGCTACCTCAATCCCAAGAAAGTAATGTAATGTACCAAGATCCTTGATTGAAAAATGTTGTGTCAATCTAGAAATGAATTTGTCAACAATTGTAGTGCCAAGGCCCGTTATAATGATGTCATCAACATAGATTAACAGATATACCGTGCAACCAGATTGTTGATAAATAAAAAGTGACGTATCTGACCTTGAACGCTGAAATCCAACACTAACCAGATAACGAGTGAGTTCTGTGTACCACGCCCGTGGTGCCTGTTTCAATCCATAAATTGTTTTCTTTAATTTGCAGACATAAGATGGATTCGAGGAATGCACGAAACCAGGAGGTTGTCTCATGTATACTTCTTCATCAAGAGTAGCCTGTAAGAAAGCATTGTTACCATCAAGCTGACGAATCGGCCATGAATTTTGAGTGGCAATGGTGAGCACAAGCCGCACGATAGCCGGTTTGACTACAGGGCTGAATGTTACTTTATAGTCTAGGCCTTCTCGTTGGGTGAAGCCTTTTACAACCAAACGTACTTTGTACCTGTCAATCGTACCATTTGGCTTATATTTAATCCGAAATAACCATTTACAACCAACCATATTCTGAGAGGGATCATATGGAACCAATTCCCATGTCTGATTTTTAATTAATGCGTCATGTTCGGCTAGCATTGCTTTGTGCCAATGGGGTTGTTTCAAGGCTTGTTTGTAATTTGTAGGCAATATGTGTTCGGTTTTGGTGGTGGTACAAGCTGCGAACAGTTTTGGCTTTGTTATATTATTTTTGGATCTAGTCATCATGGGGTGCATGTTGGTGGTGGGTTGCGTGTTGGCTGTGGGTTCAGGTTGGCTTGCATTGTTTGCGGGATCAGCCGAAGGTGTAGGTGTGCTGGTTTCAGCTAGAGTGGGAGGTGATGGGAGAAAAGTGGGGAAGGTGGTGGTTTCGGTTGAATTGGGTTCAACGTTGGGCATAGGGGCAGTAGGAGATGCAAGAGTACCTGAGCACAGACGCGACCCTTGATGTTGGTCGATGGAGATGGGAGACAGTAGCCGAAAATAATCACCTGCATGCACACTAAAATCTGTATTTTGATTGAGATTATTAGCCTTTTGTTGTTGATCAATTGATTCCCAATATGCAAGTTTGAAATTCAATTTGAAACGGTCACACATAGTTTGAAATGGAAAATCATTTTCATAAAACACAACATCTTGGGATAGATAAATTTTAGAGGACACCGGATCAAAACATTGGTAACTATAGTATTTGGATGAAAAACCAAGATATACACACAGATTGGATTTTGTGACTAGTTTATGTTTTGCATAGGGTCGGAGCTATGGATAACATAAGTAGCCAAAGGTTTTGAGGTTGTCTAGTTTTGGTTTAACCTTGAATAGTATTTCAAGAGGAGTTCTATTTTCTAGTGTTGGTGTCGGCATTTTATTGATAAGAAAAATAGCATGTTGACAAGCAAAGGTCCAAAATGTACTAGGTAGACAGGCTTGGTGCATTAGGGTCTTTGCGGTTTCAATGACATGTCGGTGGCGTCTTTCAACAAGGGCTACTCGTTGTGGTATGTACGGAGGGGAAATTAGATGGTGAATGCCATGAGTGTGTACATACGGTATTAGCCTAAGATACTCTTTACCACCATCGGTATATAAGGAATAAATTTTAGTGTCAAATTGTCGTTCTAAAAGAGGATGAAGTGTTTTAAAAATGTTTTAAACTTCATCTTTTGTTTTTAAAGTGTATAACCACATGTAGTGGGAGTATTGATCAACAAAAAGAACATAATATCACTTTTGATCAATTGAGATGACTGGGGAAGGACCCTATAAATCAGTAAAAAGTGTTTGAAGCGGTTTGATGCTGAGCAATGTATTTTCAGAAAATAGCAACCTGTGCATTTTATTCGAAGCACATGAATTACAAACGGATGAAATTTTTGAAGTAGAAAACGAAATTGAAAACTTATTTAAAATTTGAAGTAAAGTTCGACGATTGGGATGTCCCAACCGTTGATGCCATAGGTCTAAATTTTGCACCGCCACATTGCATTTAGGAGTGGGCAGACACAGATGATTTCAAGGCCACTCGTACAAACCATCTCTATTGGGTCCTTACATTAGAGGCACTCTCGTACTCAGATCCTTCACAACAAAAGAGAAAGGAAATAATTCAATTGATGTATTGTTATCAAGGTAAAATTGTGAGACAGAGATAAGATTATAGGCAATATTAGGAGAGCATAGGGTATTGGATAGTTGAAATTGTTGATTTGAAGTATCTAAATGTTGCTAGTATGTGAGATTGGAATGGTATTACCATTGCCCATGGTGATCTCAGTCGGTCCGTGGTAGTCATGTGCATGGACCAAGTTTTCGAAATCCGATGTCATGTGGTGACTTGCTCCGAAGTCAACCACCCATGTTTGTTCAGATTGAGTAGTGTAGCCAGCATAATTAGCACGAGCTTGATGATGATTATGAGATTGTGACCGACACACCTTGGGCGTGTGACCGATACGTTCACACAATTGGCAACGAGTTTTGTCATATAAGGAGGTGGTCGAGTTGCGCTGTTGACGCCATGGAGCATTGTTTTTGGATGTAGAGCGCCAATTTTGATTTCTTGTGGTGGATGGCCTTTGATTGGAATTATTTTAGGCCACAGCGGCAACAACGGTTGGTGGTTTCTTTCTCTCTTCATTTTGAAGGAAGAGTTTATGATCAAGAAGCTTCTCATACAATTCCTCATATGAGATCGGAGTTGATTGAGAGCGAACGGCAGTAGAGATGGTAGTATATTCTAGCCCAAGCCCTTGTAGGATGCGAACCGTGAGTTGAACATCAGTCAAAGGTTCACCTGTAGTGGCAAGTTCATCGGCAATGGTTCTAATATCATGGAGATAATCAGCAATAGAACGGGTGTCCTTTGTGAGTCGGGCAAGATTATCTTGCAGAGTAGTAAGTCGGGTTTGTGATTTGTTTGCGAAAGCAGTTTGAAGGGCAAGCCAGGCTTTGTGGGCTGTTGGGGCATTGGCCACAGTTGAGGCAAGTGTTGGATTTAACCGAGGCTAAGAGAGCATTTTAAACAAGCTGGTCTTGTTGAAACCATTTTTGATACGCTAGATTGATGACATTGTGGTTGTCGGTTGTGATCGTTGGTGGTGGGGCGGATAAAGAGCCATCAAGGTGGCCAAATATGTTGTGGTCGTGCATCAACATGGAGACTTGAGCTTTCCATGTGGAGTAATTTTGGCTACTGATTAATTTGATCGGCAGCTGGGATGCAGGATTGAATTGGATAACTGTATTGGCTGAGGGAGTAGTGTTGTCGGAGTTAACAACCGTGACTGCCATTGTTTCAAAGTAGGAGAGAGTGGGAAAGAAGAAAGAGGAAAAAAATTTTAACTCGTGTGAGTTTGAGAGGCTCTGATTACCATAAAAAGATAAGTAATTGAATGGAGTGAAAAGCTTATCTATACATTTGATAGAGTATGGAATATATATATAGATTACAAATGTGATCCTGACTTCTCTAGTAAAGCTTAACAACCTATTTAAATAAGTAACAACCTATTTGAATAAATAACAAAATATTAACAGATTTATCTAAAGTAGAATACTCAGTCAAAGAGGCCTAAGAAATAGTATTGTTAGCTTTGTTATTTTACCATCACCATCTTTCATCATCTCTTCTACGTTAGTTGAAACCACCACTATCGCCTCTATCGTCATCTTCTTCTCTGACACCAGATCTCTTACAACCGCTCTTATATATGCTTCTCCAATCACTTATCCACCTTCAACCGCCACTCTTCCATCTTCACCTTGAATCTTCTCCATCTTCCTCTCTTTCTACTTCTCTCATGCTCATGTTGGAACTGTACAATGAAAAGGAAAGAAGAAAAAGGACAACTCTGTTGCCTGGAACTAGACAAGATCCTCCTATATGACAACCATACTTTTTTTTTGTATCTAACCTTTTATATGATACGACTCATCCCTCATTGTACCAGTGTCGTACGTGTGTCTGACACACGAATACTCGGACACGCTTGAATACATATAGGATACACCAGAATACGTCAAAAAAAGAGGTCAGACACGGTCCTGACACGAGTGTCTAAAAACAGACACGTGAGAGACGCAAGAAAAGTAGATGGTAGCTGGCGGACGGCGACTGAAATTTTGGCTTTCAAAAGTAGCAGATAAAGAGTCAACGGCAGGAAAAAGATGATGTAAAGAAGAAATGTAAAGTTTAGGTTTCCTATTAATGAAACGTTGGATTTTCATCGAAGCTGGGGAAAAAAGAAGAGGTGTTGCTAGGTTTTTTGGTGTGTGGTTATTTTTATTTATTGCTCTGACTATTGGTTTACTATTTTCGCCATTTTGATTTATCGTCTTTATTTTATTTTTGTTTGTCCCTCGGCTTTTAGTGTTGGTTAATAGGTTGTGGGGCCCAAAACTTGGGGGGCTTTGAAACAATAATGACACCTTTTTATTCTTCATACTTTGAATGAAAATCTTAATCATTTTTTTAAAAAATAACTTATTTGAGAAGATTTCAAGTTTTGTACTTGCTTTTATGTATTTGACGCAAGTATTTTAACATAAAAAATATATATAAATATTAAAAATATTTTTTTATTACTGTATCCATATTCTCATTTTTTTAAAAATTATCATGTCACCGTTTTTATATTATGCTATACCCGTATTGCATGTCGGTGTCCATACTTCGTAGTTTCTCAATAATCAACAGATAGCTTCGTGAGCTTATCAGCCAAATAATTGCCAAGATGTATATGTTCACTACACCAAAACAGGTCTTTAGCAGCGTTTTTTTAGGCCTTTAGTGGCACTTTTTAACGCCACTAAAGGTATTTGTGGTGCTTCTACAAGCGCCGCAAAAAAGGCCGTTAACGAAAACGTCACAAACATTTGCAGAGTTTACAAACAAAAACGCCGCTAAAGACCGTGTTCTTTAGCGGCGCTTTTATACAAAAAGGCCACTATTTTTGGGATTTTTTTATATTAAATTTTTCATTTTTAGAGCCCTCGTGTAGTAACAAATCAAAAGCAACCAGATCTAAACCAGCCAAAAGCAATAAATTTATATAATATTTCAAATTAAACGAATAAAATAATATTAATATCAATAAATAAAAGTGAATTCATATTATTTTTGTAAAAATGTTAAATGTTAAAATGATAAAAATATTTATGCAATACACTATGACGGCGGAAGTTGTGACTGAAACATATTCATCATAGTCTGAAGCTGCTGCTGGAGTTCGTCGTACTTTTTGCTCTGCTTTGCTTCTCTCGCTGCAGCCTCTGTTTCCCTCGCTGCGCAGCTGCTGCTTCCCTCGCTGCCGCCTCTGCTTTAAGTTGTAGCTGGAGTTCTTCATATTTCCTTTGAACTTCAACTGTGGTCGCTTGCATTTGAGCCATCTGGTCTTTTAACCTCTGAACTGCAGCTTGAGTCTGACTCCCTGAAGCCATGTATTGCTGCGAGCTGGATCCAAAATATTGCGTTGGGCTAACAAAAGATCCTTGAAATCGAACCCGACCATACCTTTCAGGACCCAAAACTTCAGTAATATTCCGGTTATCAATGTCTTCAAGATGAACAGAACTATCACTAGAAGCAATCGCTTCGTACTCTGCCTTTTTATCCTTTAGTTTTTCCTAATAAATAAATCACATAGTTAGGAACACAATATATATTAAAAAAACATATGCAACATAACAATAGTCGCATTACAACAATGAATTAAACCACTAGAAAATAAACACTATAAATAACTAAAACAAATCAAATCGTATTAAGTAAACGTACCATTATTTCACCAGCTTCAGGAGTCATGGGAGATCCATCTTTCTTCCTATGTGTAATTTCAAAAAGTTGAAGGCGTCCAACTTTTTGACCGGACGACAGTTACTACAATATAGTAGTAAAAATATTATTTAATGGAAAGTTATACATATTTGACAATATTAAAAAATTAAAAATACCTCCGCCTCAGCTACACATGCAAAACTTTTCGACCCGGCCGTGTGAGTGAATTTTTGTTTCTGCCTGCTGCTTTTTCCAACTTGTTCACGATCTTACGTTATGAAATTTTTAGTACGTAAATAGTAAATACTATAAACCAAAATAATTACAAAAGAGTTTGGAAGTACGTCATATCTCGCCTTTCTTCGAATGCTAAAATCTAACCGCATCTTCCCATTGGTACCTCAACATACCCGACGGGACATTTTGCAATTTCTCATCGAGGGTTGTTTTTGTCTTATAATAATTTTTCTTCAAAGTACTTTTATTGTCTCTCTATCTTTTTCCCAATGCCTTCTTTACATAAGCATCCGAGACCTCTAAAGCAAACCTTGCCTACAAAAAACACAAGTTAATAAAGCAAATATAAATGAAACCATTTCCTAAGCATTACAGATGACATTAACATTTTGTTACCTTAATATTATCGAGGGCTTGGTTTTTGTTGCTATCGGGCATTTGATGCCATGACTCGTAGTTGATAGGTAACATATTCGCATTTCGTGCTAAAATGCCCATGTATCCTACTAAAAGTCGAGCTTCTGATCCAACAGGCTGACCAAAACTGTTTCGTCCAACTTTGACACGCTCGACTGGATCTAACTCGTATAACTCTCTAAGTAGCGTACGTCTTTGACCTTTGCGCGTCCCACCATTTTCAGCTACAAATGGTATATTATAATATAAGAATTTGAAAAACAAATTAATTATAAGTCAACACGCATGTAAATTAAATAATGAATTACTTTGAACTTCTGTAGGATCCTCAGGTGTAATCGGAACATTCGAAGATCCAATTGCTGTCTGTTGTTCAGTACTATTTGTTTCTGTCGAGTTTGGATCATTTTGAACAATGCTTCCCCTTAGAATTTTTCTTCTAGGCATTTTATCTGCAATACACATAAAATAGTTGAAAACTTAATAACTAATTACAACAATAACAGCACATATAAATAGTTGAAATATATAATAAGACCAAGATTTAAATTATGATATTACATATAATTAAACAATCGTAAAATCTTACTACATCATTATTTGTAAATATCTTCATCTGTATCCTGACAAGCCCATTGAAATTGTGCACTAGTACTAGGGATATTATCGTTTAAGTTTTGTTCTGGAAAGGGCAAAGTTTCTGATTTGTCGTCGATGTTATCTCTCCTTCCACTACTTTCTGCACTATATGTTTGCTGATTTGCATTTGCAGAGAAAAGATAAAAGAAAAGCTAAAATAGAAATGAAATAAAAACCCTGGATTCTAAAGTTGCATGCTTTTCTTTTTTATTTCTACAAGTTTAGCACTAAGGTCTTTTCATCATTTTTAAACTTTTTTTTCTTCAAACTATAAATATTATATATCAGTTTCATACTACCATTTCTTTATTTTATAACTAACCATTGATTTTCAAAGTCTAATTATAATTATATTTTAAAATTTGTATATGTATTTCAAAGATAGCGAAATTGTATTGTTTATGGAACCATATAGCAATATAAATGATTATACCCACAATGAAAACGAAAAAGAAAGAAGAATGATGAGTAATTTGACCATGTTTTGGTCAATACAGAACGGACAAGTTTCATCACCCACAAGATTCATTCTGTTGGGTAAAATCACTTTTTAGGAAAAGATATTACAGCAGCAAAATATGTTATCTAGATAGGGATGAGTGTTATGCGCTCAACAAAAATCTGTCAACTTGATTCATGTAGTATTTGAATGATAATACTTCATATCATATACTCGAATATATGTCAAATGCAGCTATTAGATACCTTTTAAAAAAATAGTGTCTCAATAACGAAACCAAAAAAAAATTGCCAGTATCTCCCAAATCAACTTATGTTAAAATGTTTGAAATTGGAAGGTGGGAAACTGAGCATGGACACAATTTTGACTCTTTTTTTTCCTGTTTGTTATTATAAAATTAACATGTATTACAAAAGAATAAATTGCCATAATTATGAACAGTTTTAAACTATTTTAAACTACAAACAGGAAATAAACAAATAATGAACAATTTCTCGATATTTTCTGTCCCAAATAGGATAGTGAAAAATTGTCTAAAACCCATCAACAATTTGCGCATTTAGTTATCAATGAAGGTGTAAAACGCAGTATGTGAGGTTGTAAGACACACGGAACGAGGTGCAAAACTATTTGAGTGCAGGAGAGAAAGAGGAAAACCTTACCGATCGATTTACCCTAGCGACGACAGAGGAGTGCGGCGGTACAAGACTGTGACGGTCGACGGTCAACGAGTGACAATAGATGGGTCAGTCTACGGCAATGTAGCAGAGATGGTTGCGGCGCAGCAGACTAGGGTTCTAGATTTGGGGGACTTTTGGGGAAAATTTGGAGGGAATTTTTAGGGAGAAAATAGCTTTTTCGGCTGAGTGTTGGGAGTAATTGGGATGAAATGCAGACACAATTGTGGCGTTTCTAACATAGCGCCACTAATGCCGTTAATGTGGCAGACAAAACGACAACGTTTTTTAAACTGGAAAGAAAATTTCCGGCGTTTTCAACATAGCGCCGCTAAAACATAGCTTTAGCGGCGTTTTTACTCTTGCGCCACAAAAGCCAATAAATACCCAAACAAAAACTACATCGTTTTGCCAAACTATTAATAATTTTTTGCGGCGATTATAAATAAAACGCCGCTAATGCCCATTATCGTGGCGTTATTTACAAAAACACCACTACTAAATTAAATTCTTCTATTAATACGACATCGTTTTTTAGATATTTTAAAACATTGTTTTTTTAGTTAATATTTAAAAAAACACAATATATAATTAAAAATTGCGGCGTTTTCACCTGAGTGCCGCTAAAGCCGTTAATATGCCACACAAAACGACAACGTTTTGATTAAACTACAGAGCCACTTTGCTGCGTTTTCTTCCTAGCCCCGCTAATGCCCAACTTAGTGGCGTTTTTGCCCTTGCGCCGCGAATGCCGTTAGCCAAAAACTACACCGTTTTCCCCAAATTATTAATAACTTTTTGCGGCGTTTTGAGCATCTCACATCTTTTATTTATTTATTTATTCATTCTATGTTTCATTAGGATTTTTATTAAATAATTATTAAAATTTTAAGTAATATTTAAAAGTATTTGATAAAATTATAAATTTTAGTTTTTTATTTCATTTTTATATTTTTTTATTTTTTCTTATATTTTGATCATATCCAAATTAAATAAGTAATTACTTATATATATCCATATAAAAAATATCGAATTGTTAAGGTTAAATATTTTTAAATATAAAAGTATTATTTAATTGTATCATTTAACAAGTCTCAAATAAACTTTAAACCCTAATTTAACCATTCAATATACATGCATATATATAAAGTGATCTATATATATATATTATATATCTCTTAATTTAATAATATAAACTCTTTGAAATATCTTAAATGATCACTGAACCTCCACCAATTGTAGGATTCTTGACATGTGCTATCGGTGCCTTAGGAACATTGTCAAAATACCGAAAGGGGGCATCTAGCTTCTAACACTCCAAATCTCGTTGTTCATCAATAAATATTTTTAGATTGATCCTTTCTAGCTACTATAAAGAAGGCTGAACTAGATTTTGTAGAGTAGTGACAAAAATTTGGAGAAACAAAACCGGGCGGTTACAACTTACTCGGTTGCTAGCACATACTCAAGGCCGATAATATAAACTATACTCATAATTTTAATATATTAAAATTATTATTATCTCTTTTACAATTAAATAAAAACATATTTAATATAAAAATTAAAAAAACTAATTAATCAAACCCTAACTCGACCCTTAAATCCCTAAATCCTAACCCCTAAATCACTAACTCTTAACTCTTAACCCCTAACTACTAACCCCTAAACCTTAAATCCCAACCCTCAAAATTAAGCATAATCCCTAAATCCATATATAATTATTTGATCATGGCAGTGGCAAGGCAAAACACGCAAAAAACTGAATTGGATAAAAAAACTGAACCGAACACTAAAAATACTGAACCGGGATGGGATAAGATGGGGATATCCTTGGATATAGCTTATATCGATTTTGAAGAACCAATTTAATATTATATCTTTTACAATTATATAAGAAATTAGTTAATATATAGATTAGAAAACACTAGTTAATCTAAACCTTAAACCATAAACCATAAACTTAAACCCTAAAACCCTAAACCCCTAAACCCTTAACAAATAACCTTTAAACCTTAAACCCCAACCTTTAAACCATAAACCATAACCCCTAAACCTATAATCCATAAACCTTAAAATGGTAACACCTAAACCTTAAACTCTAAATCATATACCCTAAACTATAATGATAATTAATTCAATATTTTAAATTTAATACTATCTCTTTTACGATTATTTAAGAAATTATTTAATTTATAAACTAAACAAATCAGTAATGTATCTAAAAAACTTTAAAATTATTTTAAATAATAGTATTTTAACTTTTCCATTTTTAACAAATATTTTAAATTATTTTAAATCCCTGAGCATTAGCGGCACATTCTTAAAAACGCCACTAAATCCCCGAAAGCTCAGAAAATGGCGTCATTGGGTTTAGGTTTTTTTGCGGCGCTTTACCAACAACGCCACTAAATCCCTGAGAATTAGCGGCGCTTTCTTACAAGACGTCGCTAAATCCCCGAAAGCTTAGAAAATGGCGTCGTTGGGCTTAGGTTTTTTTGCGGCGCTTTCCAAAAACGCCACTAAAGACTTGAGCATTAGCGGCGCTTTCTTAAAAACGCCGCTAAATCTCTGAAAGCTCAGAAAACGGCGTCATTGGGCTTAGGTTTTTTTGTGGCGCTTTACCAAAAACGTCGCTAAAGACCTAAGAATTAGCGGCGTATTCTTAAAAACGCCACTAAATCGCCGAAAGCTCAGTAAACGGCGTCGTTGGGCTTAGGTTTTTTGCGGCGCTTTCCTAAAAACACCGCTAAGGACCTGAGCATTAGCGGCGCTTCCTTAAAAACGCCGTTAAATCCCCGAAAGCTCAGAAAATAGTGTCGTTGGGCATAGGTTTTTTTTGCGGCGCTTTCCCAAAAACGCAGCTAAATACTTGAGCATTAGCGGCGCTTTCTTAAAACCGCCGCGAAACCCCCGAAAGCTCAGAAAACGGCGTCGTTGGGCTTAGGTTTTTTGTGGCGCTTTCTGGAAAACGCCGCTAATGCTTATTTTCAGCGGCGTTTTCCATAAAGCGCCGCTAGTGATCGATCTTTAGCGGCGTTTTGTCTCCAACCGCCACTAAAAATGCCGCTAAAAGCCTGTTTTGGTGTAGTGGTTGTTATCAGCTTTACTGATAGCATTGAGAATCAATCAGTTAGCATCACTTAAAAATATATAATAAAAAAATGTATGTTGGATCACTTCCAAGTACCAACAATGGGCAAAGCAGCCATAAATGAATCATATGAAGATTCCAAGTCATAAAGCTACCTCCATGTTCGACAACCTTGAAACCCATTCCTTCATCTTTGTCTTCCCTTCGCAATCAGGTGGCAAAATACCAAGCTTATCAAGTGATGTTACGAGGTCAGGCAACAGAGGGTGCACTTGATCAACTGTCGCCATATTGAGTTTCAATGAATCAATGATGGCAGTAACGAAATTCTGCACGTATTTAGCCATAATGACAGCAGAGGAAGTAGAAGATGCAGCAATGACACGAACCCCATAGGTCCCCAGACGATTTATTGTAGAAGGTTCGTCCATTTTATATGTAACTGCAGAACATTTAATGCTAGGGACATGGGCAATAAACTTTTGACACTCAGTTTCAAATTCAGATGATGAGAAAATAGTGTCCCTCACATAAGCCTTCTTGTCAAGTTTCTCAGTTGCTTTGATTATCCAAAAGTTTCGTACATTTCTCCCTCGCGCTTGTCGTGCCAAAGGTTAACAATTATTTTCCTTTTCTTATTTTTTGTCCTATTTTTTTCCTTTTCTTTGTACAGTTTGGTGATTGATGGTTGTAATATGGGAGGATCTCGTCTAGTTCCAGGCAACAGAGTTGTCTTTTTTTTCCTTTTCTTTGTACAGTTCCAACAGGAGCATGAGAGAAGCAGAAAGAGAGGAAGATGGAGAAGAGTCGATGGGTAAAGATGGACTAGTGGCGCATGATGGCGGAGAAGCGATTGGAGAAGCATATATAGGGGCGGTTGTCAGAGTTATGGTGTTGGAGAAGAAGATGGCGATGAGGGCGATGGTGGTGGCTTCAATTGACGTTGCAGAGATGGTGAACATGAATAGGATGATGATGACACCAAAGCTATGAGGTGTAATTTTTAAAATAATTTCCATTTCCCATTTTAACAAAAGTAATTAAAATGATTGAGTTATGTAATGTTGGTATTTTAATTGTAAACTTTTTATTTTAACTTACTTAAAATAAAAAATTTGATAATTGAGTGATGGTCTGTGTACTTTACCTAATTTGTAATATTCGTGTTTTAATTCAGAGTTAAGTACAGTGATGGATCGGGTCAAAAATTAGTGTAAAATTTTTGAAATGGAACAAATAGGATTTTGAGTATCAAATTAGAAAATATTTGGACTTGATAGGAAATTAGAAAATACTCTTTAGATAGGAAAATTTTTAAATAGAAGTATTGATTAATTAAATTGAATGTGTATAAAAATATTGTGGCCAAAGTAGAAAAAATAAAAAGTTAGGAGATATACAGTAGTGGTGAAAAGAAAGAAAGGATTAAGAATGAATTTTACCAAATGATATGTATGAGTCATCTTAGAAATTATAAAAGATGAAAATGGATAAAATAGTAATTAGCCAAGTAGATCATTTTAAACTTAATGATTAAGGGTCAATGTATAAAGATGGGATGGCTAGGGAACTCATTAGCAATTTGACCACTTTAATTAAAAATGGTGAGATATTTTAAAGGAAATGTGTAAAAAGATGGAGAAAAGCATTCATCTTTCTTTCCAAAACCACCATTCTCATCTCATCTTCTTCAACTCTTATCCCAAGCATGTCCTTCCACCATTGTTGAGCAAAATCAAGCTCAAAACCTTCCATTTCCTTGATGTTTCTTCAGTAAAAACACTAAATAAAACTAGTAAATACTTTAGTTTTGTGAGGAGAGCTTCTATAGAGGAGTTGAAAGAGAGAGAAAGCTAGGGTTTAGTTGTAATCTCAAGTATTTAAGAAAAAGAAGAAGAAAGTTGAGGACCCAATTAAAGGAAAAAGGAAAAGAGAAGGACAATGAGTGAGAAGAGGAGAAAATATTTCATCTCAATACCTAGCTAAGGTATCGATACCTACACAATTTTTTTTATATTTTGGAGTTCCAGAGGATAATTTTGGCGTCAATACTGTACGAGGGTATAGATACCTTTCATAAGGTATCAATACCTTATGTTTATATATTGTTACTTAACCCCTATTTTAAGTAAAAATCATACTTAAATCATTTCCGAGCATAATTGAACATCCAATAATGATCCCAAACATTCAAGGCAATAATTAATGAGTAGAATAAGTCAAAATACTATGGATAAATGTTCAAATTTCATAGTGTCTAGCCAAGATCACTTTGGCACCAAATGTAACAGTCTTATACCATGTCCCTATGATTAGGATACCAATAAATGTAACACCACTATACCCGATTCGACCGTAGGGACCCGATATAAGACTATTACATTTGGTGCCAAGGCGATCTTGGCTAGACACCATGTAATTTGAACATTTACCCATAATATTTTAACTTATTTAACCCTATAATTATTACTATAATTGTCCAGGGTCATTAGTGGTTAATCGATTACGTTTAGAAATGGTTTAAATATGATTTTTACTCAAAACAGGGGAAAGTATCAATACTTAATCACAAGGTATTGATACCTTATGAAAGTTATCTATACCCCTGAACAGTATCGATATCAAATTATCATTTTGGAACTCTAAAATTTTAATTTTTTGATGAAGATATTGATACTTGGGACTTAAAACTCAAGTTTTTAAAAATAGAATGTGATTTCGATACTGATATCACATTTGGTATCGATTTTAAAGGCAAGGTTCAGCACCACCACAGTCTTCAAAGAGAGTTAAAGATTCTAGAGATTCCATATATACCTCTCCTACGGTTGGGCAAAGATCCAAAGGTCAAACAAGACAAACACAATAGACAACCTCTATGGCTAGCACTCGGGGTTCTAGAAGAAAACCAACATCGCCATCATGTGAATATTGTGGAAGATTTCATTGGAGAGAATGTTGATTGAATTCTCGAGCCTGTTTCCGATGTGAATCGAAAGATCATTTGACCAGAGATTGCCTAAAGGTGTCAGAAAATGTTACAGAACAATCTGCGAATGGTAGCTCGATTCCACAAAGAGGTAGATGGCCTGGAATTTCTAGAGGTACTGGTAGTGGTATGAGATCGACAAGAGAAACAGTTGGTAGATCTGAAGTTCGAACATTTCAGACTTATGCCATCAGAACATAGGAAGAAGGAGATGCTCCTGATGTGATTATTGGTAAATTTTATCTACTTGATTCTTCTGTAATTGCATTAATTGATCCTAACTCTATGCATTCATATATAAGAGTTACATTAGTAAAATAGAGAGAATTATCAGTAGAACTTACAAAACATGAAATGGTAGTTACTAACCCTTTTGGGCAGAGTGAGAGATTTAATAAAGTGTGTAGAAGGTGCCCCTTAAAAAATTCAAGGTTGTGAATTTCCAGCAGATCTCATGGCACTCAAATTTCATGAGTTTGATGTGATTTTGGACATGGATTGGTTGTCAGAGTACAAGGTTATGGTTGATTGCAGAAGAAAGAGAATTTCTTTTAAGAACTATAAATGGAAAGCAAGTGATTGTGATCGGTGAAAAGTATAATGCACTGTCGAATGTGGTGCCTGTGATGAAGGCTTTTAAGATGGTAAAAAAAAGGATATGCTGCATTTCTTGTCTACATTTTAGATACCCGTGCGACGAGTTCTAAAATTGAGAAGATACCAATAGTTCGACCACTACTATGTATCTCCTAACTTTTTATTTTTCCTACTTTGGCTACAACAATTTCTATACACTTTCAATTTAATCAATACTTTTATTTAAAAATTTTCCTATCTAAAGAGTATTTTCTAATTTCCTATCAGGTCCAAATACTTTCTAATTTGATACTCAAAAATTCTATTTGTTCCATTTCAAAAATTCTGCACTATCCATCACTGTATCTAACTTCGAATTAAAATGCGAATGTTACAATTAATTTTTAATAGTTTATTATTAAAATGAGTTTTTAAAACTCATGTTAATTTATTGTTAAAAAAATAATAAATTAAATGTTATGGATTAATTTACACATATATTTGAATATTTTTTTCAATTATTGGAATATAAAATTTCAATTTTATAATTTTAAATGTTATTTTATACCATAATTTCAATTTTTTAATTTTTAAATTAGCAACTTTAAAAATGTTTAGAAAATATTTTTTATTAAAAAAATATTTTGTAATTTTTAAATATATTAATTATTTTTCTAGTTTATGAAACTTGATTTACTTATTTACAAAAGAGAAGAGAATTTAGGAGACAAAAATTTGATTCAATTACATAAGAAATAAAAATAAAATATGTGTACTCTAATGTTTTTGTTTTTATTTTTATGATATTGTCATGTATAATGGTAATTTTATGTATAATATGAAAATTATAACAACTACAATTTTAAATCTATAAAAATAATATTTAAACCAAATAAAGTTTATTATTACCAATTACACATAATTATTTATTGAGTTGGTATCACTCGTCAAATTAAGTCTCAATTCAGTTAAGGAATTACCAAAAAAATTGATTTTTTTATAAAACAAATTATATAATTATAAGGGTATTTTTATTTTTAATATATTTTATAAATAAAAAATTTTGTCCATAAATAAACCAAGGACATATTTGATTCAAAACAATTTTTAGTTACTATGTGAAATATATTTGCTACATAATTTTTATTTATTTTTAGTAATGGTTAACTGCATCAATCATCCCTAAATTATTACTTAAATTCTAATTCGATCCCTAAGCTTCAAAAATAATTAATTGAATTATTAAAGTATCAGTATTGTATCGGTGAACTCCTTTGTTAGCCTAGAAATTAATTGTTAATTTAAGTCTAATATGGAACATATTTAAAACATATGAATCAAGCTGTAAATATGTAAGTTCCTTTTGTATATACAATCAATCAAATGGTAAATTTAGGCATTACATGTTGGTTTTTTATATAATGAGAAGCATATTTAAAATAAATTAGTCAAATTGTAAACATGCATGTACCTATTGAATATATAGTTTGAATTTGACGTGTTAAAAGGAATAGAAGTGTTAATATAATTTAGGAATAAATCTCAGAATTATACATGAACTTTAATTTAATGTGCAACTGTATACATGAACTATAATTTGGTGTAATTATACACGTCAAACTCTAATTGTGGTTCAAATGTATACTTGAAACTTTAATTTTGATTTAATCATACACATTTAAATAAATAAATACATCAAATTATTTTTACATTAGATAAATATAATTATTTATATATGCAATATATAAATATAAAATGATGTCATATCAATAATTTATAAGAATTGGATCAAACTAAAATTTCATGTATAAAATTACACAAAATCAAAGTTTATGTATACAATTGCACATTAAACCATAGTTCACATATAATTTTGGGGCAATTTCTGTTTTCTAACATGTTAGGTACACGTATGTTTATAATTTAATTAATGATTTTGAGCTGACTGGATTGATAAAATAATAAAACTTTGAGGATTGAGATAACATATTTGAATTTCAGAACCACTTTTGATGATGAAACGGGGAAGAGGTGATGACTAAGTAAATACCAAAAGAATTTTAGTATTAAAAGAAAATGTAATATTATTGGCCATGGAAATGATGAGATGCAAAATCACTTGAACGATGGGTTTGTTTTTCGGTACAAACTTGTAGGATCAGTTGAGTATATAAAGAGCGGAAAGGTTTGCTGAATCTCCTCCTTCTTCGCCTGAAGAACTTTTCCTGTTACTCTCCCTTCCTTATCTCTCTCCTTCTTCACCCCTCATTTCTTTCTTTTCTTCTTCATCTTCTTGCTTTTATCTTAATATCTCAAACCCCAGAAAGGTAATCTATTCTCCCACTTTCATTTTCCTTTTTGATTAATTGGTGGATACATTGTCGTTTTTCATTGTTTTACTGAAATTCTGGTTTCCTGTTAATTGATTGCACTCTTTTAGCCTGTTACATGGTCTTTGTAGACGATAGATGTGATCTTTTTCTCACTATTTCATCAATGTTTGTCTTGTATTTTCTTTTTGCTTTGAATTAAGCTAAAAAAACCCAGATTTAGTTTAAATTCAACTTTTCTTTTCTCCTTTTAGGATCAATTATTTTTGTCCAAAATGGTGAAAATTTGTTGCATCGGAGCTGGATACGTCGGCGGTCCGACCATGGCCGTCATTGCCCTGAAATGTCCCAACATTCAAGTAGCTGTCGTGGACATATCCACCGCTAGAATCAATGCCTGGAACAGTGATACACTCCCCATCTACGAGCCAGGTCTCGACGAGGTGGTCAAAAAATGCCGAGGTAAAAACCTGTCATTCAGTACCGATGTCGAGAAACATGTCGCCGAGTCCGACATAGTGTTTGTCTCCGTCAACACCCCGACGAAAACCCAAGGTCTCGGAGCTGGGAAAGCCGCCGATTTGACCTACTGGGAGAGCGCCGCTCGTATGATCGCTGATGTAGCGAAATCGAACAAGATCGTGGTCGAAAAATCGACGGTGCCCGTTAAAACAGCCGAGGCGATCGAGAAGATTTTGACCCACAATAGCAAAGGGATCAACTTTTCGATACTTTCGAACCCTGAATTCCTCGCTGAAGGCACTGCGATTAGTGATTTACTTAACCCTGATCGTGTTCTTATCGGTGGCAGGGAAACTCCGGAAGGTAAAAAGGCTATTGAAGCATTGAGGGATGTGTACGCACATTGGGTCCCCGTGGATCGTATCTTATGCACCAATCTGTGGTCTGCTGAGCTTTCCAAGCTGGCTGCTAATGCGTTTTTGGCTCAGAGGATCTCGTCGGTTAACGCCATGTCGGCGTTATGCGAGGCGACCGGCGCCGATGTGAGCCAAGTGGCTCATGCTGTTGGGAAAGATACGAGAATAGGACCCAAGTTCTTGAATGCTAGTGTTGGTTTCGGTGGATCTTGTTTCCAAAAGGATATCCTCAACTTAGTTTACATATGTGAGTGCAATGGGCTCCCTGAGGTGGCCACTTACTGGAAACAAGTGATTAAGGTGAATGACTACCAGAAAACCCGGTTCGTAAACCGGATTGTGTCGTCGATGTTCAACACGGTGTCGGGGAAAAAGATCGCGGTGCTGGGATTCGCATTCAAGAAGGACACGGGGGACACGAGGGAAACCCCGGCGATCGATGTGTGCAAAGGGCTGATAGGGGACAAGGCCAAACTGAGCATATACGACCCACAAGTGAACCAAGACCAGATTCAGAGGGATCTTTCGATGAAGAAATTCGACTGGGACCATCCGGTCCATCTTCAGCCGATGAGCCCTACTTCGGTGAAGGACGTAAGTGTGGTTTGGGATGCATATACTGCAACAAAGGATGCTCATGGGATTTGCATTCTCACCGAGTGGGACGAGTTTAAAAACCTGGATTACCAGAAGATTTTCAATGACATGCAGAAGCCGGCCTTCGTGTTCGATGGCCGGAACGTCGTCGACGCAGAGAGGCTGCGGAAAATTGGATTCATCGTCTATTCCATTGGGAAGCCATTGGATGATTGGCTTAAGGACATGCCAGCTGTGGCTTAGAGATTTTCTGAACCAAACTTGTTTCAAGGTTGGGCTACTCTATATATATGTTTTTCCTATTGCATTTGATTTGCATCTAGTTTTAAGATTCTATTACCTGAGACTGTGTTGTCTCTGGGTTTGTCTTTTAGCCGGTAGAATCTCTGATTTGTATTGGCTTTAATGTAATAAAATATTTACAACTCAGCAGTTTTTCAAACTTAGCCCAACTTAAAGAGAGTTTAAAAAATTGTATAACAATGAATAAAATGAAACTTTGCATAAACAGTGAAGAATATTTCTTCTCAACTGCTGTAAAGAGATGTCCAAGACTTGCATCGAGATCATTATTGATATCCATGTGTTCATTTTAGATTTATTTATAGCCTCCATCTGCATGCAAATAGATGGGTTGAATATCTTAGGATTCAAAATAAAATGGTATCCATGGATACTGAAAATGAAGTAGCCTTGCCACTCGTAGGTAACCGGATATGAATACTACCTTTAACCTAATCTAGCCACAAAGATTGACTTTCATTAATTTAGTGAGATATTTTTTAAAATTTTATTACATTTTTTATTCATATTACAAAATATTTCATTTGAGTATAAATAATTTATTAAATAAATAGTTTCAATTGAGAAAATTTGAGTGGTTTTAGTCAGGCTTTAAAATGAATCTCGAATGAGTACTTTAAGTTGAAAGTTGTTTTTTTATTTCTATAAAAAAATCATATTATTAGCAATTAAAGCATAATGTGTTAACAAGAAATTATTTTATGAACCCTCCTTATCACATCATTCATGGTCTCTACCAATTTTAGCCCGGGCTCACATATGGAAACATAATCTTCGAGGATATGCAATCTTAGATATGATATGCAATCTTAAATATGATATATGCAATCTTGGATATGATATGCAATCTTAGAAGATATGATTTTGTAATCTTAGAGATTTAATTTGTACATACCCTTTAATTTTAGTCGTTGATGTAATTGATCTGAACCGTTGGATTTGAGGAGGCTCAACTATAAATAGAGGTCTTTCCCTTCATTGTAAAAAAAAAATCAATAAAAAAGGGAGAACGATTTGCAGTTTTTTAAAGGTGGCTTACTGTTTTTTTCTTCCATTATTTTTTACTTATTTACGATTTTAAAAAAGGGAGAAGGTGATACCACTGCGAATTTTCTTTTTATTTAGCCCTAATAAAGTGACGCGTTTCAAAGGATGGAGATATTTTCCATTCGAGCCCTATGAGTTATTCGCGCCTTTTAATTGGGCCCTTCATTTTTTTTAATTCTGTTGATTTTCAATTTAATCCTTAATCTTTCATTTTAGGTTTTTAGTCTATTTTATCAATTTTGTTATTATTATTATTTTTTTTTTTATATTATATATTATTATTATACCTACATATATGTGCACATATGCATTTTAATATATATACATATATATTTTAAACGTTTTAATATATATATATACATATTATATACATACTTTATTATTATTTTATTTTCATACTTTTTTATACATATATATATACACATTTATATTTCATAATATTTATACGTTTGCCCATATTCTATGATCTTTATATGTTTATATATTTTTGTAATATGTACACATATATTTATACTCCATTCAAAACTTATTATAAATATTTTCTACGTTTTTATATTATACTTATATATTTCATTTTTTTTGTAAATGCATGAATATATTTTATATGTATATATTTATATTTATTTTTTATTTTCACAAATGTAGTATATATTTTGTTTATATAAATTTTATAATCCAAAATTTTATATGTAAATTCATGTGTATGTCTTTCATTCTTCATAATTTTAATGTATATATTATATATCTTTTATTCTTTATATTTTTTTATTTCCTTCATTTGTTTATTGATTTATGTTTTCATTTATATTTTAAAAGTATGTTTTTTTTACTTTGCTCATTTATTTGATGATTTGCATGTCATTAACTTTTTTCTCTCTTATGTATATTTGTTTCGTTTATTTATTTGTTTATATTATTTCTATGCCATTATCGTATTTATTATTGTTGTATTTGTTATCGTGACATTTATACATACAACATAACATTACATCATCTTTTTACTCGATTTTAAAATAGAACTTTTCAAAATAGGGATAATACTCGTATTTAGGATTTTTCAAGAAAATTGAGCCCTAACGTATTGTAAAATCTAACAATCGAGGATTGCTATTTAATCAAACAAAATAAAACTTATCATCGGGAATTCAATGTGTTGTGTCCTAACGTATTGGATGTGACACGTTGATTTCTCGAGATAAAGATTTCTTTTTAAAAAAATATATAAAGGAAATATTGAATGTTTGGAATTTTAAGAAATCGTGCCCTAACGTATTGGGCTGCGATTTCTTCATAAATTTTAAACAATTAAATATTTTCTTCAATTTTATTATACGAGTTTTTTGGACCAACTCATCTTGAAGAGAATAAAATGTTGTGCCCTAACACATTGGGCGTGATATTATTCTTTTCAAAAAGAGAAAGTCTTAATAAATAATTTCATTTAACTAAGGATAGTATTTTTTTTAACTCTCGACTTTAAGACATTAATTAATCAATTTGGTACCAATTTTTGGGCGTTACGAGGGTGCTAATCCTTCCTCGTATGTAACTGACTCCCGAATCCATTTTTCTGAAACTCGTAGACCAAAGCTATTTTTTTAGGTGATCCAATCACACCTTAATAAAAGCTTGGTGGCGACTCCCAATTTTTGTTTTTTTTAAAGTTGACAATTAATTTTTGTTTTTTTTTTCAAAAATAAAAAATGGTTTCGACAGCTTGGCGACTCTGCTGGGGACTTTTTAAAAAATAAGAGTGTCGAGCCACAAATTTGATTAATTTTTGTCTTATGGTCGAGAAAATATTTTTTAAAAAAATTCATGAGATCCTTTTGCATTCATTATTTTCTTCCTTAATTGATCTTTGCATTATACATTACATGAGTTGAATGATTTTACCCTTTTAAGTGGGAGTGAGAAACTATTCATTCGTGAGGTTTTCACCTCCGTATAGGATAGTGGATCGCTTTCGGAATACATCGGTACCTATGCCTTCGTGAGATTATCATCTCCGTATAGTCATAAGGAAAATGTATTCCCCTGAACCGAACTTGATCTATATGAGCCTATAATGGGTGAAGATCGAGGAATCTGCTGGTTCGGGAACCCTTACTTTAGAATCGAACCGCATATTATGAGCCTTAGGAGCCTACCCTAGGTAGAATCACACCGAATGCCTAGAGGTCACCCGAAAACTTGGTTTAAATTTGCGATCATTTTGTTGTATTTTGTCCATTTTTGTTACAATTATAATTACTTCGGTTTGTTATTACTTTATTGGTTTGAATTTTGATGTTTCTGCATATTGCATTACATAACCACTCGATTATATCCTTTTAAGTGGGAGTGAGAAGCTATTTCCTTCGTGAGGTATTCACCTCCGTGCAGGATAGCGGATTGCTTTCGGGATACATCCGTACCTATATCTTCGTGAGATTTTCATCTCCGTGCAGCCATAGGGAAATGTATTCCTCTGAACTGAACTTGGTCCGTATGAGCCTATAATGGGTAAGGATCGAGGAATCTGCTAGTTCAAGCACCCTTACCTTAGAGCCAAACTACATATAGTGAACCCTAGTTGCCCACCTTAGGAATAATTACACCAAACCCTAATGGTTTCCCGAGTAGATGCTCAATTTGTTTCTTTCTTGCTTGCTTTTGTTTTGCACTAACCTGTTTCGTTTTGTTATGGTTATGATTGCATTGCATTTTCATCATAGAAAAGAGGTGTTGATTCACGTTCAGTTGCTAAATAGAGAGCTTGTCATAAGGAAATGGGTTTCTTGATAAAGTGGATGACAATATGGTTGTCCGAATATGGTCCAAGAACATGTGATAAGAGAAGGATGATAATTTAATGGAGGACTACACGACTATGACTCTGTTGCCCAAGGATTCAAGATGACAAAGATTATTCGAGAGCCGCTAAACTTTCTTAAAGAGAAGCCAACGAGCATCACGAGGATAAGTGAGCAACGAGTTGCGGCCCGGACTGAGAAAAAAGAATATAGAAGAGACGCCCTTTTAAAGAGTTCGTGAGATTTATCTTAGCGCTCGAATGAAGAAGAGGATCGAATGTCTCCGCCTATGAGGGCAAGGCCGTATAGATATCCATTTTATGTAAAGAGATTTGCTTTCTAGTAAAGTTTTCTAAATGGAATTGAATCAGAAGCAACGTCTCTTTATGCATTCATTGCATGCATTCGCATCACATGACATCATACGCATTAAAGTCCACTAAAAGAGCCTAATCGATTAAAATCATTCCTCAGCTAACCTGGAAACCAACCAATCTACCAAACACCACTACGGTACTCGATTAAAAACTAAAGACATAGATCAAAGGATGGAAAGGCTAGAGCAGTTCCAAAAGGAGATGGAGGATAAGCTTCAACAACAAATGAATGAACAACAAAAATTGATGGGCAAGATGATAGAATCTCAAGGGAGTATGATGGCTCAATTAACTCAGTTGTTGACTGGAAGAACTGATAAAGGAAAGGGCTCCGTACCCAATGTGGAAGAAGGAGACAGTGAGGGACTTCTTCATCCCCCAAACTTTAACCTTCAGCATGGGCAGACCCAAGTAGAGATATATCCATGCAAATCATCTGTCACCATCAAGCCTCAGCAGTTTCAGGATGGTGCTGTAACACCAATGGTTTTTCAAGCTAAATCAGGCTATAACCCCGGAGACAACCTTGCTAATCCTACTATTCCTGACTTCAACGAAACAGTTGAGAAAATGAAGGACGAATTGCCAAAATAGCTCGAAGAAAAGTATAAATGGCTAGAGGAAAAACTTAGAGCGATGGAAAGTACTAAAAGTTACCATGGAATGGACGCTAAAGAATTGAGTTTAGTTCCGGATTTAGTACTCCCTTACAAATTCAAAATGCCTGAGTTTGAGAAGTATAATGGAACTAGTAGTCCCGAAGCCCATATTACTATGTTTTGTAGGCGGATAATGACCAACTGCTGATACATTGTTTCCAGGATAGCCTTGCAGGGGCAGCATCCAAGTGGTACAACCAACTGAGTCGTACCAAGATTAATTCATGGAGAGATTTAGCATAGGCATTCATAAAGCAGTACAATCATGTAACTGACATGGTACCTGATAGAATCACTCTACAAAACATGGAAAAGAAGCTTGGTGAAAGTTTTAGGCAGTACGCACAGAGGTGGACGGAGGTCGCAGTCCAAGTTCAGCCACCGCTCCTGGAAAGGGAAATGACAATGCTATTCATAAATACATTGAAAGCTCCGTTCATCACACATATGTTAGGGAGTGCCACAAAAAGCTTTTCTGACATAATCATGAATTGTGAAATAATTGAAAGCGCCATAAGGAGCGGAAAGATTGATGCTGGAGGGAGTAACAGAAGGCAAGCCTCAAAAGAAAAAGAAAATGAGGTGAACAGCGTGAATACGTGTAGTAAATTGATTGCTAATCAGCAGGGTTCATCAAGACAAGAATAATGTATGAAGCAAGGTACTGAAAAAATCCAGTTCACGCCAATTCCAATGTCGTACAAGGAGCTGTATCAAAGCTTATTCGATGCGCATGTTGTTTCTCCTTTACATGTGAAACCTCCACAGCCTCCGTATCCCAAATGGTACGACGCAAGTGCACAATGCGATTATCATGCGGGAATTACGGGACACTCAATAGAGAATTGCATTACCTTCAAAAAGTTAGTTGAAAAATTCATCAACATGGGAATTGTCAAGTTTGATGGCTCATTTAATGCAGAAAATTCGCTACCCAATCATGATTGACAATGAAGTGAATGCAATATATGAAGAGATGTTGGGAAGTGTTCACATCAATGACATATAGGAAGACACAAATGAAATGGGGACCCTATTAGATGTCCACCCTTATAAATCTGGGAGGGTTTAAAATAATTGGATTGCTGAAGAAATCTCTGTAGTCTTTAGAGCTTATTTAGAGTAATGTTCAGAACATTCTTATTGTTTTTAGCCTAAAAATGATAGGAATTCCTTTGTGAAATAGGCTCATGTCTGAACATCATTATTCTAATAAAATACATCTTTGCATTTATTTTTGGAGCCAATATTCTTTCATTCTTTGCGAGTAATTATTCTTTCATTCTTTTGGATTTTCTTCCACATCATTCTTTCATTCATAATTATATTGTAAAAATATTTATTCGTAAATTCACACATTCTTTTGTATATTCTTTTGCACTTACTATGGGTCCCCAGATATCAATGATATGAGTGACGCTGGTACAGACTTAGAATCTCCTTTTGAGTGAGATATGTGTTTAGAGGGATCTCATAACTTTGAAGATGACATAGATTGTAGCCTATTTCTAAACTTGTTAAGGATAGTAGAACAAGTCGAGAAAAGGATCTTACCCTATAAAAAAATCATTGGGATACATGACTTCTCCTTATGTGGAGCATGAAGGTCATTTGATCTATCTCGCCAAAAGAGTCTGACGGTCATCGATTCGTCTTTGTGGTCGTCAATTACTTTACTAAATGGGTGGAAGCTGCCTCGTATACCAATGTCATAAAGTCGACAGTCAGCAAATTCTTGAAGAATCCTATGTCAGTTTGGAAACCCAAAAGGATCATATCTGACAATGTACTAAATTTGAACAACAGCAATATCAAAAGTTTGCAGTCTGTTCACGATTAATGTCATATCGCCACAAAAAACAAAACTCCACAGGGGCAATGTCTTTCTCCTGAGCCTATTGCGGTATTACCTATTGAAGACAAGATTCTTTCTCTTTGAGTTTTTGGATTAATTCCGATTGAAGAGGAATGTTCAAAGTTATTCATCATGGTCAAATGCGCCAAAAGAAAATGATATGAGATCACAAAAAGGTCTGCCCTTGAAAATTCTTTGAGAGGGACCTCATATTGAAGAATATCCTTTCTATACAAGAAGATTGAAGAATAGCCTTTCTATACAAGAAGAACTTCATCTCAAGCTGGAAAGAATCTTATGTAGAAGGCCTTATCTGGAAAAGCGTCGATTTTGATTAGAAGGGATAACAAGGACATGTCTAATCCTGAGTTCAAATTCAAATATTTCAAAAAAATAAAAAAGAAAAAGAAAGAAAAAACGAAAAAAAAAAGAAAAGGAAAGGCCAAGGTGAAAATCCGCAAAGGACGTCTTGAGACCAAAGAGGATTTGAGTTGAAAACCCGAAAAGAACGGCTCAAATATTGATCAAAATGGGGCATGAGGTGATCAGAACAACTCGAATCTTGATCAGATTGGGGCATATGATGATCTTGCTATACTTGAATCAACAGAAAAGGGTAGGCGACATCTTAGGGCATCGACAAAGCACTGTAGACTCCTAAACACATGTCAAACTCAGAAGGGTTTTCAAAAAGTTCGTACAGAAAAGTTCAAGCTGCGATATCTGGGGCACCCAATCTTCATACTATTGAATTTGTTGTTCTTGGAATACTTCATTCTTTTCCAAGATACACATTCCCAATCATTTCTTTGTTATCCTTCTTTATTATTTTTGATAATTTATTCCTTTCGAGCTATGCTCAGAACTAACTTTATCCATTGTTATGACCTTTTTTGCAAGCATGTTGCATTAGAATAATGATTAATGGACTAATAAAACTTTCACAAGGAAAGTTTTGCATATTACTCTAGAAGTTTCTAAATAATACAGGAACCTGAAGCAAGACTATTGTTTAGAACGCACCATGTTTAAAGGTTGGAAATCTGAAAAGGAAAAGTCTAAAGTAGGACTTTCTCTTTGAATTTTGTTGTCAAAAACATTGATTGAACAAAATGAAAAGATGTCGTGTTGATGACAAAGCTTAAATAAACAAGCAAGCAATGATCATCAGACAATAGGAAGAGGTTTCCTCGGAGAAGAAAGCCTTCATTTATGCATAAGCCTTTGGTACGATACCCTGAGAATGGTGTAAGGGACCAGAGAGATTTAGATTATGTATCCTTGAATTGTGATAGGAGAGGATCGAGAAAAAGCCATATATTCTTACCTTTGGGTTATAGTGGGAGAATGATGGTACAAATTTTACGTCCTAATGGATTGAACTTTGAGGTTTACAGTGGGGGCAACCTGACTAAATGTTTCTTCAGAAAAGCCAGCCAAGCAAGAAGGCGTTGTAGCACGTCAGTGTTAAAGCCTTAATAATCTTCGAACAATGACAACCTAGGTGGGATCATTCTCGAAAAAAAAAAGAAAAAAACTATGCATTCATGCAAACACCATTCACACATGTCTAGTTATGAGCATTTGATTCATTTTATGTCATCATAATCATTAGGCATAAATAGGTTCATTATAAAGGTCATGTTCCATAGAGAGCAGATCGGTAAAAATAGCGGATCTTTCCTTCCTGCACCGACAGCGAAGCAGATCGAGGACACCAGCCTTACCTCCCTGGGTTGCAGCAGAGCAAGCTAAAAAATAACAAATCTTACCTTCTTGCACCGACAGCGAAGCAGATCAAAGACACCAGCCTTGCCTCCCTGGGTTGCAGCGAAGCAGGCTAAAAATAGCAAATCTTTCCTTCCTGCACCGACAGCGAAGCAGATTGAAGACACCAGCCTTGCCTCCATGGGTTGCAGCTGAGCAGGCTAAAAATAGCAGATCTTGCCTTCCTACACCGACAGCGAAGCAGATCGAAGACACCTGCCTTGCCCCTTGGGTTGCAGCGGAGTAGGCTAAAAAAATAGCAGATCTTGCCTTCCTGCACCGACAGTGAAGCAGATCGAATACACCAGCCTTGCCTCCCTGGGTTGTAGCGGAGCAGGCTAAAAATAGCAGATCTTGCCTTCTTGCACCGACAGCGAAGCAGATCGAAGACACCAGCCTTGCCTCATTGGGTTACAGTGGAGCAGGCTAAAAATAGCAAATCTTGCCTTCCTGCACTGACAGTGAAGCAGATCGAAGACACCAGCCTTGCCTCTCTGGGTTGTAGTGGAGCAGGTTAAAAAATAGTAGATCTTGCCTTCCTGCACCAACAGCGAAATAGATCGATTACCCCAGCCCTATCTCCCTGGTCAGCAGTGGAATAGGTTAAAGATTGTGAATCCTATCTCCCTCGACAGCAGTGGAATAGGTTAAAGATTGTGAATCCTATCTCCCTGGTCAGCAATAGAATAGGTTTAAGATTGAGAATTCTATCTCCCTGGGCAGCAGTGGAATAGATTGAAGATCGCATCTGATCTTATCTCCCTGAAGTTGCAGCGGAGCAGACTGAGTAAGAAAGTCTTATCCCCTAAAATTGCAATGGGGCATACTAAATAAACAAATCCTGTCTCCCTAAGTTGTAGGGAAGTGGATTAGAGTGATAGATTTTATCTCTCTGAAATTACAGTTAAGCAGATTAAAAGTTACGAGTCACCAATCCTATCTCTCCGACGTTGCGGTGGAGTGGATCGAGACACCAATTCCTATACCTCTAAAGATGCAGTAGGATGGATGTGGCTGCTTGAAGAAAAAGAGCACCAAGATCTAGCGTGACCGGGCAAAAATTGACCATTTCTAAAGTCTTTGCTCCGTTCTGTTACACGACAACGAGCAAAGACGGGTAGCTGTAATACCCAATTTTAGCCCGGGCTCACATATGGAAACATAATCTTCGAGGATATACAATCTTAGATATGATATGCAATCTTAGATATGATATATGCAATCTTGGATATGATATGCAATCTTAGAAGATATGATTTTGTAATCTTAGAGATTTAATTTGTAGATACCCTTTAATTTTAGCCGTTGATGTAATTGATCTGAACCGTCGGATTTGGGGAGGCTCAACTATAAATAGAGGCATTTCCCTTCATTCTAAAAAAAATCAATAAAAAAGGGAGAACGATTGGCAGTTTTTTAAAGGTGGCTTACTTTTTTTTCGATTATTTTTTACTTATTTACAATTTTAAAAAAGGGAGAAGGTGATACTACTGCGAATTTTATTTATTTTTTTATTTAGCCCTAATAAAGTGACGCGTTTCAAATGATGGAGATATTTTCCATTCGAGCCCTATGAGTTATTCGCGCCTTTTAGTTGGGCCCTTCATTTTTTTAATTCTGTTGATTTTCAATTTAATCCTTAATCTTTCATTTTAGGTTTTTAGTCTATTTTATCAATTTTATTATTATTATTATTATTATTATTATTATTATTATTATTATTATATTATATATCATTATTATACCTACATATATGTGCGCATATGCATGTTAATATATATACATATATATTTTAAACGTTTTAATATATATATACATATTATATACATACTTTATTATTATTTTATTTTCATACTTTTTTATACATATATATACACATTTATATTTCATAATATTTATACGTTTGCCCATATTCTATGATCTTTATATGTTTATACATTTTTGTAATATGTACACATATGTTTATACTCTATTCAAAGCTTATTATAAATATTTTCCACGTTTTTATATTATACTTGTATATTTCATTTTTTTGTAAATGCATGAATATATTTTATATGTATATATTTATATTTATTTTTTATTTTCACAAATGCAGTATATATTTTCTTTATATAAATTTTATGATTCAAAATTTTATATGTAAATTCATGTGTATGTCTTTCATTCTTCATAATTTTAATGTATATATTATGTATCTTTTATTCTTTATATTTTTTTATTTCCTTCATTTGTTTATTGATTTATGTTTTCATTTATATTTTAAAAGTATGTTTTTTTTACTTTGCTCATTTATTTGATGATTTGCATGTCATTAGCTTTTTTCTCCCTTATGTATATTTGTTTCGTTTATTTATTTGTTTATATTATTTCTATGCCATTATCGTATTTATTATTGTTGTATTTGTTATCATGACATTTATACATACAACATAACATTACATCATTTTTTACTCGATCTTAAAATAGAACTTTTCATAATAGGGATAATGCTCGTATTTAGGATTTTTCAAGGAAATTGAGCCCTAACGTATTAGGTTCCGATTTTTTTGTAAAATCTAACAATCGAGGTTTACTCTTTAATCAAACAAAATAAAACTTATCTTCGGGAATTCAATGTGTTGTGTCCTAACGTATTGGATGTGACACGTTGATTTCTCGAGATAAAGATTTTTTAAAAATATATATATATAAAGGAAATATTGAATGTTTGGGATTTTAAGAAATCGTGCCCTAACGTATTGGGCTGCGATTTCTTCATAAATTTAAAAAAATTAAACATTTTCTTAAATTTTATTATACGAGTTTTTTGGACCAACTCATCTTGAAGAGAATAAAATGTTGTGCCCTAACGCATTGGGTGTGATATTTTTTTTTCAAAAAGAGAAAGTCTTAATAAATAATTTCATTTAACTAAGGATAGTATTTTTTTTAAACTCTCGACTTTAAGACATTAATTTCATTTAACCAACGCGACTAGTTCAATTCAAACCCAGATCACACCTGGGACGAAGAACATCCTTAATCATCATATCATCACATGGGGTTCTAACACGATAGTGTTTTAAAATCTATATAAAAGTAGAGATGTATGTAAATTATTTCAGTTTTACGCACTTCAAATATTTTTATTTTTATAATTTAATCATTAAATTTATTGATATAATTTATATTTATCATGCATTTAAAATTTTAAATCAATCTATTATTTATGTACTATTTGTATCTCATTTATATATTTAATATAACAAAGTATATATTTTAAATTTATGACAAGTGGCACAATATTAACTTTTTCAAGTTTAAATTAATTTTTCAGATATTGTTATGAGTTAATTTATTTAAATTAACATTTCAAATTTAAATTAAATAAATTTAACGTGTAATATATTTTATATTAAAACATAATTAGATAAATATAAAATTAAAAAGTAATTTACCCATTCAATTTAAATTAAAATTTTCAAATATTTTATCAGTTAATTTATATATATAATTTATTTATCGTGACTTTTTAAAATATTAAATAAAATCTTTATATAAGTTAAACTAACTTTTTTTCAAATTTAAATTAAATAAATTCAATGGATAAAATATTTTATATTAAAAAATTATTTAGATTAATATAAAAGTAGAAAAGTTAATTTATCCATTCAAATTAGATTGACTTTTTCAAATATTTGTAAAAGTTAATTTATTTACCGTATTTACCGTAATTTTTCTAAATATTAGTAAAATATATATAGGCTAATTTATTTAAATTTGCTGAAAAAAATCAATTGAGAAACTATGTTGTTTCTTAAAAAATTTATCAATCTATGTTGTTTTTGGAAAGAGAGAAGGAAATGCATCCTATGTGGCGTATTTTCACTGATCTTGCAAGGAAAACATGCTGATATGGAATGATTGTAGAAGAATGTGGAAGTGGATCGTAAAGTTTGTTCAAGTCGCGGATTTGATTGAGGGCTCTAGACATTTAAAAAGAAACTTGGATTCTGACACAACCTGAAACGCAAACGAATCCAAATTAGATAAAAATAAAGAAAAAAATTAAAAATAAATAATTAAGATGAATAAAATAGAATAATAAAATCTAAGATAGAATTAATAAAGAAGATAGATAAAAAGATAAAATGTGGTATATAGAAGTCCTAATAAGCCTTAGAAACACGAAGAATCCACAACCTTCTTCAAGCGGCTTTAACTTCCCTTCCAAGAAAGAAAACTTAGCAAGAAAAAATTTGAAGATGATCCCTACAATCTGAAAAGATTGTTAAAACTCTTCTAAAAGAAATTCAATAGAAATTCTTCAAAAAAAATTCAAAGAGTATTTATTAACTCAAAAGAGAAATTGAATAATAATGAATTGTCTGATTTGTGTACAATGCAAAGGTCTATGTATAAACTAGCTAAATAAATCTCTTAAGTATACAAGAAATAGTTTTAAATTAAACTTGCTTGTTGACATAAAACTCCTAAAGAACTTAAACTATTTAATAATTATTAAAAGTTCAGAATAATAAAATAATAATAGCTGAAAAATACAATATTGGACTCATATATAATAAAAATTAAGCCCAAAACCCGAACACAATATGATTTAAACTCGAATTAAAAGCCCGAAACTCATAATTTCTGTCCTGTCCAGAAATTCTGCTCGCGCAGTCTTCACTAAAACGGTCATAACTTGAGCTCTCAAACTCAAAATCAAGTGATTCAAAGTGCATTTCGAAGTTAAGATATAAATATTCGAACTCCATGGAGACGTCTCAACCTAGAAATGTCAGGACCCCATCCGAAAAGTCGTCGCAAGTTTGTTGATTTCCCAAGCTTAAAAATTAGCAGCTTCGGTGAATAGAATTTAATAAATTTCACCCCATCCATGCATGTAGCATACGCCTTCCAAGACTCGTTTTCTTCTATTTACTAAAAACGCTTCCTATGTAGAGCGTTCTTTTTGCCAGATCAATGAAAACGAGCCTTGTAGGATGCGTTTTCTGTCAACGGTAACATTTCATAACAAGCAAAAATTCCAACAGCTATGGGACTCCAACAACCATAATTTTCCCTATATAAAGCCCTCCAACTCTTATTCTTTTCAACTCAACTCTCAACTCTCAATTTTCACAATTTGATTCTCAATTTCTTGCTCTCGATTTTTTATTCTCAATTGCTTGTTCTCGATTTTTTATTCTCAATCGTCAATTCTCAATTTTTTATTCTAAATTCCCAATTTTTTAAAATTTTTTCTAAACCCTTTGATTTTATTTTTTTCATTCTTCGATGGCAAATCAACTTATCTGTTTGGATGACAAGCACAACTCCTTTGTTAAATTAAAATGGCAAGAAAATATTATTAAATTATAATTAGCTAATTATTATGATGAATAAAATTTATTAAATTATTTAAATTTAAATATTTAATTATTATGCAATTTAGATTATTAATTTTTTATATTTATACACTCAGCCTGAAGATCGAATTTTGGAGGCGTACATAAACAACTTAAGCGAAGGTGCACCGGAGGTCATTCACGGACACTTGCGAGATGTAGGCTTTGGTTAAGAGATGGAGACCGGAGACGCACACGTTCCATCTTTCCTGCGATGAGTGTACAATTACACTTAAGGACGTCAATTTACAACTCAGTCTACTGGTCGATGTGGATGTTGTTACGGGTAGGGGTGAGCATTCGATCGAATCGAATCGAATCGAAAATTTTCGAATTAATCGAGTTTTCGAATCTCATTTTTTCATCCTAACTTTATTTGAAGTTTTCTCGAATCAAGTCGACTGAGATGGAATTCAATCGAATCGAATCGAATCAAATCGAATATATTTGTTCGAGTTAAATTTTAAAAAATAATTTTGGGTCCTTGTAACCACTGTCACCCATCATAATAAAATTTGTCCACCTTAATTAAATTTTTTATTAACTTTCACCACCTCATAATTTATTTATTAATTTTTTATATACTGGTTAGCTTCTTTGCTTACTTAGTTGTTTCAATTATCTTCAGATTCTTGTTACTATGTATTTTGGAATTAAAAAATAGATTAAATGTAAAAATATGATTTTTTTTAATAAAAGTTATTTTAAAAATAAAATGTGAAATTGATACCAATATAAAATTTTAATACGAATATTTTATGGCATAATTAATAATTCAATTTTAATATAAATATTCAATATGACTAAACAATTCAATAATATAAATAATATAAAATGTGAAATTTAATTTAATAATATAAATAGTATATATAAATAAAATTATTATTATTTATGTTTAGTGATTTTTTTTTGGATAATTTTGATTTTTTATTTGAGAGTAAAGGGTGAGAAGTAAAAGTTTAGGGGGAAAATAAAAAGTTTTGGGGAATAAAAGTTTGAGGGAAAGTAAATAGGGGGGAGTAAAATTTTGGAGGGAAAATATAAAAAAAAAATTGGAGGGGGGAGGGTTTGGGGTAGATGAGAGGTGGGATGGGAAGGGAATAAAAGTTTTAGGGGACAAGTGGGAGGGAGTAAAAATTTTGGGGGAAAATAAAAAGTTTTGAGGGTTTTTGGGAGTAAAATTTTGAGAAAAAGTAAATGAGAGAGTAAAATTTTGGTAGGAAATGGATTTTGGATAGATTAGGGGGTTGGGAGGGGAGGGGAGTAAAAGTTTTGGGGGAAAAGTGGGAAGGAGTAAAAGTTTTGAGCGAAAAGTAAAAAGGTTAAAGAGTTTGGGGTAAAAATGTAAAATATTATAGTTTGATATTCGAATTATTCGAATTATTCGAGTTATTCGAGTTATTCGAATTCGAAAACTCAACTCGATTCGAACTCGAAATTTGAAAAAAAAATTTGAGTTGATTCGAATAACTCGATTCGTTTAACTCGAAATTCAAATTTTTTTCAATTTTTTCGAGTCGAATCGAGTTTTGCTCACCCCTAATTACAGGGCCAATTGTTAGTGCTGATTGGAATGCAACATGCAAGCAACTGCTAAGGAAGGTGCCGAACAAGTTTAGGGGTAGTTGAATCAAGATGAGATGGTTGGAGGACAACTTTAAACATATCGAGGCCTCCGTGAGTGACGTTGAAAAGGAAAAATTCGCGCACGCATTCATTTTGAGGTTGATCGGGGGTCTACTAATACTAGATAAATCTCGCAATCTGGTACATTTAATGGGGCTACTACTACTAGCCGACTTGAAAGAAGCGAGAGAACTTAGTTGGGTATTGGCGATGCTGACGACATTGTACTGAGAAATGTGTTGAGCGACGATACCAAGAAAACTAAAATAAACAGTTGCATGCTTCTTCTTCAATCGTGGGCATGGTATCCACTACCATTTCTACACCCCCAAGTACAAGTCACTTCTCACTCGTAAACATTGTAAAATTCATTTGATAAAATTGTTACCGTTTAGGAATTTTCATTCTAGTAATTTTGAAATAACATATTTTTTGAATAGGTGGAACAATCCCGCGAGACACAACGGTATACTGGTCAAGCTCGAGGACATCCGACTAACTTTATATCAACAAGCCGAAGAGAAGGTTGTTTACGAATTTCAAAGTTATCATTTTTTATTCCATCATTTGATATTAAATATTATGCATGTGCTGAAATTTGTAAATTCGTATTGTAGTTTGTATGGATGCCATACACGAATCCAAGGATTCAAGAATGCGTCTAGGATGAATTTTTGGCCAACTGCAGCATCTGGCACATGAAAGTGCCATTGATCGTTTTTGCAACAGTTAAGATGCATGAATCCAACCGAGTGATGCGATAGTTTAGGTGTACACAATGTATTCCACCGCAACCTCAGGAACTCAATGACCTACACAAGATCGACATGCAGGGGAGACTCGAGGAAGATCGAGAAACATTCCAAAAGAAGTATATCGAGATTTGGCAGGACATATATGATTACTTGCTAATGCGTGAACCATTTCTTACGTCGAAGTTAGCAACATCTTTGGATTACATGAATTGGTTTAGCCATCAAGGGAAGTCGTATCTACTATCAGCTTCAAAAAGGAGTAGACAACGTTGCCGTATGAGGCCAAGATAAGGGCCCATCAAACCCAAGTCAGGAAGAGATGTCGCGGAGGGATCGAAATCAGCTCCACATGCACACGAAGACCTGGTTGTCATGATACCTCCTGATCAATATGGTTCTTTTATTCCTGTAACAAACCCATTTTATTTTACACCATCATCACAGTGCGCACAATCATTCCCTGTATCTACACCTTCAACTCTGGTTTATTTTTCACACGCACCTTAGCACACACAATCTTCCCTGCATCAATACATACAAAAACAGTTTATTTTCCACATGTACATCAGCACGCACAATCATTCCCTACATCAACACATACAACACCAATTTATTTTCCACAAGCACAATCATTTATTGCACCGACATGTTCATCACCAATTTATTTTACACAAGCACCACAACACGCACAATTATTCCCTGCACCAACACAGTCATCACCACTTTATTTTACATAAGCACCGCAGCATGCAAAATCATTCATTTTTGCACTGACACCTTCTCTAGGGATATATTTTGCATGACCGCTACCGATCGCATCGTATTACACGCCCCATGTGCCAGCTGTACCGACGCATCTAATATCAACGATAATTCCCACCTTGTATCCTATTTCGCCCCATGCAACACCATATAATGGTCTGTCGATAGTGTTGCAAACACCTCCAACATTGTTATTCTTCTGAGCTGGGTCATCCTCGCAAAAGTTAACTTGGTCAGGGGGAAGCACTATGGGCGGCAAGGACATAGTTGCAGTTATCTATAGAGAAAAAAGATGAGGCCAGTGGCCAACCCCGACATGCACGTGAAAATGATGTTAAAGTCCCAAATGAGTCGTCAGCCCCAATAGTGCAACGAAACCCTAGGTGTACTCAACGCGCACCCGGTTGTGGCACACATTCGGGACATCAATGATTATGTTTATTTGTATTTTTCCAAAGTTGTTTAGTTTATTCTACAATCGTAATGTACATTTATTTAAAACATACATATCTTGTTTACTACAATTAGGATGAATGTACATAAGTTTTTAAGTTAAAGATTTTGAAGGATTTAAGTTAAATTTTAGTAAACCAATGCTATAAACCAACAAGCTAGTGCTTTTATTGTATGAAGTATTCTTTTAATTATCTCTTCACCTCGATGGTCCAAGAATAAACAGCCACATACTTTTATCTAGGACAAGTAGGAATATAGTCTTCCAAACATTATACACACGTTCAAGTTTGTAGACTTCATCAATGAATGTCATGTAATCAAGATGTGTCGAGGCACATGCTACAATTGCATTTGTGCATGGATAATGAAGCACTTGAAATATTCTACAATCGCAGGTCATTCGTTGTAAGTCTATGAGGTACGCTCCACTGATTATAACTCAAGTCCAGGTCTATGGGGCTGCTTAACTCAGAATAATAGATCCAGTGTAAAACGGCATAATGAAGTCATTTAGTTCGCGATCTCTTTATTTTCTCAAGTAGCTTTCAGCATCAACTCGCACCAAATGCGACCACCTTAGTTGTCTTGCATTTGTCTTGCCCAACTTCAAAAAAAGGGTGCTAATCGAAAATACGATTCCTTAATCACTAAGGTTACCGAAAAATGATATGGCCCCTTTAATACAGAATTAATGTATTCCGCTAGGTTCGTGGTCATGTGCTCGTACCGTAGGCCTTTGTCATACGATTGCGTCCACTACTCCTTCGATATCCCATCGAGGTAAGTCACACCGAGATCATTTACAGCCCATAATTTTTCCAACATTTGGTAGGATGTGTGTTAGACGAGCTCGTACCCTATTGATGACAATCATTATTGCATCCAAAAAAAGTAAACCAACTGAATATGTTAAACTATTTTACAGGAAACCAAGTCTGTACACAATGTACCCATGGTGATAACATGTTGTCGTTTCACATCCCTTTTCTATCGACCCATGTAGTTAGACCCTATATGATGCGAACAATACCTATGGTGTGCACAATCCTATAGGCTTAAACTTCAATCGAATGCAACTACGATTTCTGTACCCCTATAGGAGATGATGCGAACGTCGGGCTACGGCACCATATGCCTTTTTAGGTTAGTTAGAAAGAAATCCCAGTATCATCGGATTCTTCGTGACTTATTGCAAAAGCTATTGGCAAGATTCTTCGATTACTATCCTTTGCAATAGCTATCAACAACTTATGTTTGTATATCTCATACAGGAATGTGCCATCAGTCTGGACAAGTGATTTACAATACCAGAATGTAGTTATACATTGCTTGAACATCCAGAAAAAATGGTGGAAAACTCATTTTCAAGGGACCAAGCAATCGTCGTAATACATAGGCTCCGTCTGCAGCTCAGTTACAAAACCTATTACGTAATGTTCTATTACCTGACGCTATTATTGCAACTTATCGTAGGATTTCTCCCACCCGCTATGCATCTTTTCTAACACTTTCTATTTTGCCAACCATAACTTGTGGTAGGACATGATGTAATCGAACTCACTATGGATGTGTGCAATCAAAACAGGGACAAAAATCCTAGGGCTACCTTTGACCATTGGTAATATAAAGTTAGAAATCATATCGGAATCCAATTTCGAATGATCATTTGACATGCCTGGAAAATAATAAATTAGATCAGCATACATAATAGAATGTAAAAAAAAAATTTGAGTCTTTGTTTTTAACTCTTTTGCATACCATCTACAACATATATGTGGCACGGTAAACTTCCTAATCATTCAAAAAGTCGACTTCTTTCTCACAGATACCATGATTTTTTAGTGATATCCTGTTCCGAGCAATACACACTTTGCCTCATATTTCTCCAATCGGGAGCATGTAATGATGAAGTTGACTCTTAACTGTATGTTGTACCACTTGAATGTGGCCACAAAAGTATCTTTGGAGTCAAACTCCATCCCAACCTCTAAATGGCTGAAATCTAGAGAGGAAGTGTAACGGGTCGTTATTAGTAAAATCGGAACAGTGGTTTCGGGACCACAAATCTAAAGTTGTAAATTTTATTTTAATATTATCTTGAGGTCTATAGCATGATAATATGATTTTCATTAAGAAATTTTACCGTTTGTATGCTTAATTTGTGTTCTATTAGCTAAAGGTGTTAAATAGTTATAAAACCTTAAAGTAGAAGTCTTTATGTGGTAATTAGACCATTAAATGAGTTAGTGGATGTGCATAGCTTGGTAATTGAGTAATTTTGAAAGTTAGGTAAGGGTAATATGGTAATTAGGCAATTAAATGATAAAAATAAACAAAACAAAAGCTAGCTATCATCTTTTCCTATTTCTTTCTTCGTCAATTGAAAAACACAAAGAAAATGAGAGTTTTGAAGCTTGAAATTCGGCTAGGCTAAATCCATTGCATGTAAGTGAAGTTTTGGACTGTTTTTAATGATTTTTGTGTTTTCGGGATCGTTGTAGCTTAAGCTAGCTAAATAAGGGAGTAATTTGCAATATGATTGAAAGTATAGGGTTTTTCCATGTGAGAATTCTAGTTGTTCTTGAAGTTTAATGGAAGAATATGAATCCTTGCTGTTAAATAAATAACTTTTGTTAAGTGATTTTTAGTGAAATTGTCAAATAGGGATTAAATTGAGAAATATAAAAATTATGTGTTAAATATGTGAAATTGTGAAATGTATGAGCTGCTATATGCACATATGAAATTTTACTAGGCTTATATAGGGATGAAATTTCATAAATTTCTTTTTACGAGCCTAGGGACTAACTTGTAAAAAGGTCAAAAGTATAGGGGCAAAATAGTAATTTTTCCAAAACATGAATTTTGGATTGAATTGAATAGAATTATGATTAAAGTAGTTAAATTTGATTATATAGATCAAGAAAAGCAACAAACGGAATTAGATCGAGGAAAGGACAAAGTTATCGAATAAACGAACATTTTTCGTCATACAAGTTCGAGGTAAGTTCGTGTAATTAAATTGAGTATTTATATGCTTTAAATGGAAATATATGTATGTGAATGATTTAATTATTATGTATAATTATTGAGAGCATAATCGACGATGTACGAAGAATACCGAGCCCTGTTTGAACCTTAGGAATTCGTAGGATACAAATGACATGTCATTAGCGTTATCGTTTTGGTTGAGGTCCTGCATTTGTTGCGGACTCACCACAGCTTGTATGAGCTTATCGATTTGCAACTCATGAGAGCTTACCGATACTCAGCTCGTATGAGCTTGCCAATATTCAGCTCAGAGGAGTTTACCGATTCTTGCTCGTAGGAGCATATATGTACAAGAATTAACTAATTACAGTTCAGTACACCTCGTGTGTACCACCCGCATATCTAACAATATTCTAAGTGGTCTAACGGGTATAGTGTTATTATGATATTATACAAGTTCAATATGAACAAGTACAGGTATTTACATGGAAATGGTTGATATTTGATATATGTTTACATGGCTTAGATGTTACATGTACATGGAATTCAATTAATTGATGAATTCATATATGATTCTTAGTTTTATGTGAATATATGACTAACATGATTATGGATTGTATGATAGGATTTGGCCAAATTGAATTATGTCTTGCTTTGAGTTGCTTACTTAAATGGTAGTCAAATGGTAAGTCTAATTTCGTATCACATGAACTTACTAAGCTTAATTGCTTACTCTGTTTATTTTTCTGTGTCTTATAGTGTTTCGGTAGCTCACTTGGATTAGAAGTTGTCGGAGATGCATCACACTATCAAACATTATTTTGGTACTTATGACTTTATATTTTGGGTTAAATGGCATGTATAGGTCATTTTGGCTAATGGTAGCCTTTATGTTTTATTGTGTATTTAGCCATTTGATTTGGCTTGAATTTGGTATATTTTGTTATGTGAATATGTAAATGGCCTTATTGTATATAACGTATGGTTGTCATGTAATGCGTTGTTTGTGAATTGGTATCAAGGTACCAAATGGTTAAAATTAAAATGTGGTATGCATGTTGAATTTAGGCACTAGATCTCATAGGTGAGGTTGACCATTTAGGTATACTTTAGAAGTATATTTGGTATGTTTTAAAGTGATCATTTGAATGTGTTTATGGATATCATGTTGTATGTGTGAAAGTACATGTTATAAACTTGATATTGGTTGGTTTTAAGTGCCTAATTATGCCTTGGTTCTATACAAATTGATGTGTATAGGTTGGTATCAATGTGGGTGAGGAATATGGCTTGGAAAATGGCCTATTTTTGTCCACACGGGTAGAGACACGGGTGTGTGTCTCAGTCGTGTGTGACACATGGCCAGGTGACACAATCGTGTGTCCCTTAATACTTCTATAGAAATCAAGTCAGTAGCTTCACACGGCCTAGCACACGTGCGTGTGGCTTGGCCATGTGGCACAAGTCAGTATACTCTCTAGTTTTCACACGAAATAACACACGGCCTGACACACGGGCGTGTGAGGTCATTTTGAAGGGTACACAGCCTGACACACGGGCGTGTGGTTAGCCGTGTGACCCAAGTCAATGAGTTACACAGGGTCAGACACGGGCTGGGACACAGCCATGTGATCCTATTTCGAATGCCCACACGACCTGAGACACGGACGTGTCTTTTGGCCGTGTAAGACATACGGCCTGGCCACACGGGTGTGTGTCCCCTGCACTTTGAAAAATTTTCCATGTTTTTCTAAAAATTTTGTAAGTACTTGGTTTAGTCCTGAACCACTTTTAAGGTCTATTTAGGGCCTAGAGGGCTCGTATTAGGGACTATATGATTGAATTTGAATGGCTTTTGTTTACAATGAGAAATGAACATGAATTGTATGATTGTATGACTTATAAGTTTGATAATGCTCTATAACCCTATTCCGGAGTCGAATATGAGTTAGGGGTGTTACAGGAAGTCCCAAGCCTTAGTCTTCTATGAGGGAGGTCTGAGAAGTCTAAACCATCTTCAGCAATAAGATCGAGTGTACACATGTAGGGTGGGGGTTCGTACACCATGAAATTCGGGTCATCCCATTGAGCGATGTCTGAAGCTTGGCCATCAGATCCACCATCTTTTGGTTCAGTAGGAATGGGATTCGATTCTAAAATCACTGTAGTTTCTGTACCATTTAGTCTAGCCTCCTCTACTAGCTCATTCTCTGTGCACAATCATCTTCGACCTTTTCATTCTCTTGACCCCTTCGTTATCAATCCCGTTTGCAAATCCAATGCGGGATATGCCCTCACCGATTAAGGTTGTCGAGGGTAGACCATCCATTCTTGTAAATCCGATGTTAAGCCCAAAACCACTTATGTTTGGCCTACCCTAATAACTTGATGAGACACCCGCGTAAGTGTTACTAATATTGAACATCGACGTGCCAAAGTTTCAAAGGCATTGACAGAATTTCGTGCAAGTGCGTTGTATGCTCGGTGACCAAATACGCCAGACTGTCCCCCGAAATTAGCATTGATGGCTGAAACTGGTGAATGCCTCACCATTGATAATGATTCCGAAGAGTCTTGGTATGAGCTCTACAGGTTGATGCGAATCCACCAAACAATCATGTGGTGGGACTTTTAGCTTTTTGAGCTAGAGTGAAATTTGGCAGACACAGTGCCATTGAGCTCGGGACACCTTCATCCTCATTTACGAAGTCGACATATAACTTTAGTACAACATTCCCACAAGAGCGATTGGATTTGATCACCTAGTTTAGATTGTTGTCCCTTATAATCTCAAAGATGACATATCTAACGGGGTCATAAACGAGAGATATCTACATTTGAGGCTCGAAATTCTTCTATGGATCCCCACTTTGCGTCTAATCCTTGTCTAAATGTAACACCCCTTACCTGTATTCGATGCCGGAATAGGGTATGAGGCATTACTAGAACATATACATTTGCATACGTATTAAACTGAGTTACAAAATTTCATTCAAATTAAGGTTTTCCAAATTATTAACATGCTTTTATAAATCTTTACATTATAACTTTAAAATACGATAATTATAACAAATAAGGCCTATGAGACCCGATACTTACTCATGTAATTCAATGCTTTATTTTTATTTCATTAAATTCACAATTTCTCATGTTCACAATTCAAATCAATTTCTCAATCCAATATACATTTCAGTACCACCATAATTCTTTTAATTCAAAACATATCACTAGAAACTTCCATTTAATTCACGTACAATTCAATATCATTAAGTTCAATACTAATACGTATTCACCATTTAACTCAACATTTATCGATTTTACCCTTTATTAACACATTTATAAAATTCTTAGTATTGCAATGCAAACATTACTTAAGCTTAAATAACAACATCAAATCAACTCATCATCCTCTTTTTCGTCATTTTATTCTTCAAGTATGAACTTAGTATTTCATTTCCTTTCCACACCCATTTCCTACGAATATTACACAAAACAATAAGATATGATTCAACCATAGTCGCAAGCTAGTGCATTTAATCCATATACCATTTATGGCCTTGCTTCATACCAAATCATATACCAAATATACCATACATACATACTATGAAACTTTATTTTCCAATATGAGCTTAAACCATGATTAATAACATACAAATGTAGCATCATTTCTATTTCCACGTTTATTGATTATAATCGATCATATAACCAATTATACATAAATCATTCATATATATATATTTAATTTTCCTCCTCCTTCTCTCCATTCCACATCCTTAGTGTACTTAACATTCTTAGAAATAACATTTTCTATAGTTTCTTTATTCACCCTTATGTATATTCAAAGTTGTCTATCCGAGTTAGTATCACTAAATTATTTTTATCTGGAGCTACTGAACTTCAAATTAGGAACTGTTAATTTTCCTTGAAACTAGACTCACGTATCTTCTTACCATAAAATTTTTATAATTTTTGGTTTAGCCAAATAGTACAGTTTATTGTTTAAAGTTTACCCTGTTACGCAGTCTGACAGTTCTGACCACTCTTCACTAAAAATGAATTATCTAATTTTATAGAATTCAAATGGTGTTTTCGTTTGTTTATCTTAAAAATATACTCATTAATTATTCTAAGCTTATAAATTATAACTCATAATTATTTTTTTACAATTTTTAATGATTTTCCAAAATCAGAACATGGGATTCCGAAATCAATCCGTCACTGTCTTACTAAAATTCAAATATTTCAAAATATATAACTCTTTTAATATCATTTAATATCTTATTCACTCTCTAATTATATTTCCACTATTTTTAGTGATTTTTCAAAGTCACATGATTGTTGCTGTCCAAAACTGTTTTGTTGCTAATTCTACTTTTTCATAATTTCACTTTTTCACTTTCAATCACTATTCAATTCAAAATTCACTTTGCCATTTTCAAGTCAATATTCAATTCAATTCCACACATTCCTCATTCACATAGCACTATAACCATTTATTTTATAACACAATGCAAGACTTCATCACTTCAGTCACTCTTTCGCAACTTATCATGTTCCAATCACATACTCATATCTCATTGAACATGTCGGTATAACAACAAATATTTGGGGTTTTTCACATAGTACTACCCATGTTACTTTTATCATTCGATACACGTAGTAGCCTTCACATAGTACTACACATGTGATCAAGTTTTACGGTTCACGTAGTAGCCTTCACATAGTACTACACACGTGATCAAGTTTTACGGTTCACGTAGTAGCCTTCACATAGTACTACACACGTGACCAAAGCTTTTTGGTACACATAGTAGCCTTCACTTAGTACTACACATGTGACCATCATTTATCGATTCACGTAGTAGCCTTCACACAGTACTACACACGTGACCAAAGCTTCTCGATACACATTGTAGCATTCACTTAGTACTACACATGTGACCATCATTTATCGATTCACGTAGTAGCCTTCACACAGTACTACACACGTGTTCATCGATACCTTATTCAAATCTTTACCATTCTGACAGTTCCACAAAGATTCTTACTTTCCAATAATTTACAATTTCTCCATAGCACATTATAATATCAATCTTTCCACTCAACTCCATAACCAATTTAATAATTTGATTTAAATCACGTCAACCATTACTTGCAGTTGGTATATCCATAAACCAAGCTGATTTTAAACAAATCAACTATCAATTTCAAATTTCTAACTTTAATAAAACTATTTCATATCCAAACCTTTCGCATATATTGTCAGGAAATATAACAAAAATAATTATAACAATGTATTAATTACATACAACTTACCTCGATACAAAATGTAAAGATTTTATAATTTAATCCCTAATCTTCTCTTTTCCCCGATTAAGGTTGACTTCTCGTCTTTCTTGATCTATAATGACACATTTAACTTATTTAACACTCACATTTATCAAAACAGTCCTTGACTCGAACTTTAGCAAAATTACAATTTTACCCCTAAACTTTTGCATATTTACACTTTTGCCCCAAAGCTCAGAAATTAAACTTCATCTCTTATTCTTATGTTTTATGACATTCTGAACATTTTTCCCTTCTATGGAAACATCAAATTCCCACTCTAACACTTATGAATATTAGGTATTTTTACCGATTATGTCGTTTTACACGTTTTCACTTAAAATCGCTTAGTAAAAGTTGTTTAACATAATTTCTAGCTTCATATTCTACCATAAAACATCAAAATAAACACATTTCACCTATGGGTATTTTTCCAAATATAAACCCTAGGTTAAATTATTGCTAGAATAAGCTAAATCAAGTTACTAGGACTCCAAAAAACGTAAAGAACATTAAAAACGGGGTTAGAACGGACTTACAATCGAGCTTGGAAGATTTAAAACCCTAACCATGGCTTCCCCCTTGCTAATTTCAGCCATGAGGTTGAAGATGATGATTTTTGGCCCATTTTGTCTTTTTAATACTTTTTAATTACCAATTTACCAAAATGCCCCTAACTTAAAAATTTCCTATTTCACTTATCTCATGTTCATTTGTCCACAATATAACCAATGGTATAATTACCATTTAAGGACCTCCAATTTAAAATTTCATGACAATTGGACACTTCTAACATGTAGAACTCAACTTTTGCACTTTTTACAAGTTAGTCCTTTTGACTAAATTGAGTGCCCAAAGGTCGAAATTTTCGAACGAAATTTTCACGAAATATTTTTGTGAAATTTTAGACCATAAAAATATAATAATAACTATATTTTCCCTCGTCGGATTTGTGGTCCTAAAACCACTGTTCCGACTAGGCCTAAAATCGAGCTGTTACACTAAAGCTCTTTCAACGTTAGGCCATGGTTGAATGCCAGATCTTCGGATTGTGCTGATACAAAAAATGGGGCCAATTTCAGTCTCACAAATTGATCGTTGTAATGGATAACAGCTCTGACTCCTCTGCTCATATTCAACAAAATAACTTGTTTTTAGGAAATGTGCCCATATTATAGTAAACATGTAACTATTTTTTTATTTATCTGAACGATGAATAAATAAATAAATTTAATTTCACATTTCACTATTATGTCATTTGTATTTATGTATTTTATATTTTGCATGCATAGCGAAATTGTGACAAGCAAATTAGTTCATTAATTATCTAAAGTTCAAATTGAAGATAAGTGGCATTGTAAAAAATGTTTACATTGCGAGAAAGACAACTTACTTCAGTAGATAATCTAAACGAGTCCATAATCCCGTAAAAGAATCAAAGTGAGCATTTGATTCAAATATTGTGAAGGATTATTATGTCGTCTACAATTCCAATTTGGGAGATGGCTAGTCTTGGCTATTGGAGCAGTTGACTCCACGAGTAGAGACATAGATGTATTCATTGGTAGAATGATACATTGGACTGAATCCAAGATAAATTAATTCTGAATCCGTTTGTGAATTAATTCACTTGTGAAGTTCATGGTGTGATTTACCTAATTCCTGAGTTAGTCACTGACCATGCGTATGCAACTCATGTGCTTTGATATAAGTAGAGGCTTATGCTCTAAAGATGATCGAGCCCGTAGCTGGTATGTTGGGTACATGACTTGTGTATGGCATGGCTTTAGTAGTAGGTTCGATCTGGGTCAATGATGACTCGACTGGTCCGTTCTAGCCACCAGTTTTTCCATTGGCCCAGTCTCACATATCAGGCCCGATTCAATCAGTTTTTAGGTCTTTATCTCGGTTTTAGGCTTTCGAGGCCCAATTTACTATTTTAGGTCCAATTTTCAACTTCAATTACCTATTGGGCCAATTGTCTGACTTGAAAATTAACTTCCAAAAATATCATATTAATTTTAATTGATTTGATTAATTTAATTTTACTTGATCAAAATTAATTTTTCCAAAAACCACATAGATTTTCCAAATTAATTTTTCAAGAAAATTCTTTAATTAAATTCTCTAGTTGGACAATTTTTATGACTGCCTAATTTAATTCCACATGGAATAAATCGACTGAATTAAATTATTCCCAAAGTCGTAGAATTTTTTTCTAATTCAAATGCAGTTCGATTGAGCTTTTGTTGAGCCAGCGGAGGGACCAATCGAACATATACAATTAGGCTCTAGTTATTGCAATTATGTCCAGAAACATCGTTCTGATAATTCACAATTACTTAATCATGGAGTTGGTCCACAAAAAGTACCATGATTGAAAACTCCTTATTGTATACTCTTTATGAAAACAATTTATTCAACTACTTTGTCCAATGACCTCGTCATGTGTGTGTTACCATCATATAACATTCTTGATTCCTTTGAGTTAAATTTATTCATTAAATACAATCCTATTTTATCTCATTGTCACCATTGTGTCTTCTTAATGATTAATATGACCACTGTTAACTAATGACTATGATAATTTGCTCGTTCGAGAACAAGCAACCTGTGGCCACGTTCCATATTTATCAATCCAAACAATGCCAATGAGAGGATATCATTAACTCTTTAATTGTCCGTTGGGATTGAAAACATGAACTTTGAAATAAACTCTGAAGGAAAAGTCCATAGCCATGATACCCTCTGAAAGGAGCTAAGGAATGGTGATTACCCAATGAGGTTCTCTGCATGTCCTAGGACGATAATGGGCAAACCTCACAAAATGTGAGTTTAGGAAAATTCATATTGTAAACATGATAGCTAAGAATAGCCTATGTGGCGAACTTTGAAGAGAATGCCTTTATGGAAAATTCTGAATTGATCGTCTTACTTGCGTACTCTATCTGATTGCTTGTATGGTGTGTTTTGCAAAGTCTATGTGGTGTGAAATGTCAGGAATATTTGATAAGTTATGAATCTGAATGTCTGCCTCAATGGTAAGATATGAGTAAATTATAGTAGTTCTGTAACAAGTATGACCAAGATAAGGTATTGATATGCTCTGAAATAATGATTGAATAAAGTCGTAAGGGTTCCGTGAAAAAAGAAATGTATATCTGTATGTTGAGAAAGGTGTACGTCATAATAAAATGTAAATATGAAAAATAAGAGGTATTGCATCTTCTTCTAAATTTATTCTGAATCTGAGTTAATGTTATTTTGAATTATGATAATCTGATAAATTATGATATGGAGTACATCTGGATGATATACACAGTGAATTATCAATATGGATATGTGTACAGAACTAGATCAGAGTATGTCTGAGGGTTAACCAATAGTATGAAATTCTGTGTAGGTATCCATCATATGTAAGTATCCACCCAATATAATGTTAGTGAACAATTGTGTGAAATGAGAGTATGGATTAAGGTATAGATTGATTGGAAGTGATTTCTAAGGGTATGTTCTGTTAAGTATTATGAAATAAGAGATTTAAGTAATGATTGGAATGATTCCTCAGTTAACAAGATATGGAAGATTAAATATGATAAGGGCATGATAACTGACATATAAAGGAATGTGAATAATGTGATGGTACGAACCGAAATAAATGGTGCAGAATTTGGTTAATTCATAGCAATCCATACAAGATTGCAAAGTGTCCATAAAAGTATGGCTGTAGTGAGTTCACTAAGTACTCTTATACTTACAAGGTTTGATTATATCTTTTCAAGTGTGTTGAGAGGAGGCTTCGCCTAAAGAGACAATACCAGGAGTACGCCAAGTTGGTGGCCAAGTAGACTACTATGCATTCAGTGGATATATGGCATAATCTCAAATATGCTTTTGAGCCTGTCTTAAAATAGTTTCTAACTTGTAAAGATCTGTATCAAATTTGATGTAATGAGTTATATATCATATATTCTATTTTAAATTTCCAAATGTTAATTTTTTATTTTGGAACTTCTAATAAAATGTTTAAAATAAATGAGAAAATGAAATTGTTTTTGTTAAGTGTTTTGTATTGTTTAGTAACAACTGAAATCCGGACCCAATGAATTGGGTCAGGTTGAGGGTGTTACATTGAGACCCTGCAACCCAGGATTCCTGGGATAAAATTTCCCATTTAACCCCTCTTATTCCCTATATAAATACACTAACCCTAAACCTACTCACCCACATCTCTAAATTGTTTTTTCTTTCTCTTACGTGTTGAAAATTTTGGGTTTATAGATTTATTTCTCTCACTTTGAGAGAGACATAATCTTAGTTTCAAGTTATGTTTGGGTTCACGATGATGTCGTGGAGCCAGGTGACCCTACAAATTTCACTTGCCGTGTAAGCATGAAGCCATCACCCGAGAAGTCGGGATTTCATTGCAACTCGATGTCTAAGTTGATGGTGACTATACCGTCTCAGGTTGAATTGTAATTAAGGCTTCAAGTTTAAAAAGGTTATGTTGTCAAGTGATGGAGAATAACTTTAGACCTAGTTGACGGTGGTTATGCGAGAACGACAACAATTTTTTTCATCATAAAAAAAGGATGCTATATACCACCGAAAAAGAAGTACGAGGAAGAAAAACACAGTGACGTTTTAGTATAATCAAGTAATTCGGTGGACATGAATAAAATGAATTACTTGATTATACTAAAATGCCATTGCGTTTTTCTTCCTTGTACTTCTTTTTCGTTGGTGTATAGCATCCTCCTCTAATGATGAGGAACACGTTGTCGTGCCCGCGTAACCACTGTTAAGTGGCCCCCATTTATATTCCATCCCTTGATAGCATAACCTTTGTTAAATTGAAGCCCTAGTTACATTTACAACGGAGACCGTATAATCACCGTCAACTGGGACCTTGAGTTGCAACGCGATCCAGCTTCTCAGGTGATGGCTCCATGCTCACATGCCAGATGTAATTCGTAGGTCACCCAGCTCCACGACACCATCGTAAATTCAAACATATCTTAAAACTATAACAATGTCTATCTCAAACTTCTAATTTCAAATTGCAAGAAAAAAGAAGAAGAAAAAAACAATTTTTACCAAGTGAAAATGCATCCTAAAGGGGCGTTTCACTGATCTGGTAGAGAAAATACACCACATAGGAAGCGTTTTTAGGAAAGAGAAGAAAACGCGTTTTACAGGGAGCACTTTCTCTGCCAAATCAGTGAAAACGTGCCCTTTAGGACGCGTTTTCATTTTTTTCTCTAAAAACAACGTAGATCGATAAATTTATAAAAAAAATGACATAGTTTCTCAATTGATTTTTTTTGCAACATATTTACATAAATTAACCATATTTATATAAGTTAATTTATTTTTATTTTTATTTTCTACTTTATTTTAATGTTTTTAAAATTACCATACATAAATTTATGATTGTCAAAAGTAATGTATTAGCCCTTTTATTTTACAGATTACCTATATATTTTAGTATATTTTTTCATAAAATTAAAATTATCATAAAAAATTTATTAACATTTTGATAAATTGATTTATATTTTATTTTTTAAATATTTATATAGAATTCTAATTAAAAATTTGAAAATAAAATAAAATAAAATAATGATACTAATATTTATAATTAATAGTATAATTATGACTTTTTTACCCAATTGACTCGAAATAATTAATTATTTCTAAAATGACCCAAGTCAAAACTTATGTACGAAAATGATTTGTTCTCCACAGTGTCTATGGGTGTCGCCTAACACACTAGCAACACCACCCCTTAATGATGACCCAATCATCAACTTTTTTTAAATAAAAAAATCGGGTGTCGCCATTGTGTCAGGCAACACCATCTTTATTTTTCAAAGTACCCGTTAAAAAATACGGGTTGATGGGCATTGAAACCACCAAACATAATTTCCTACGTTCTAACTTAATTAAATGTAGTATAGAGTCGTAGGGTTGATCCCACAGGGATTGAGATTCCTAATTTTCCTGTTTATGCGACCAGATTTTTGAGTCTAAGCAGTTGTCGTGCCCCCGACCTATGTGTGCAGGGTTGAAAAATAAATAAAAGGGGGAATTTAGTTGATAAAAAAATAAAATAAACAAATATAAAATAAAATAATAACAGAATTATGATTCTAAAATAAAATTAAGGTAATTAAATCAAATTGGTAAATCAATATGTGAATGCTTAGCCTCAGCCTCGATACGCTCCAACATCGGATCGATCCTTGAAAGTAGATTTTCCTTTCCAAACGATAAGCTAGTTATAGCGATCAAGGACGCCCCAACTGCCAACTTTTCCTTGTGTAGTTGGTTCTGGTATGACCTACAAATTAACCCTTACTGATTATCTAACTATGTAAAACGCGTCCGCAATTTAAGATCTCGGTAGCCTTGCGATCTAGAAAAGCCTAACTCGAATTAATGGTCTTAACCGCATGGGTTGTTTAAATTTGATCACTATCTCTTTTGACGAAATCCAACTAGTTTTTTCCAATTGAACACACCAATTTGTTCGCGAGAATTTGAACTCGGCAGATGACCGTCTTGTTTTCCCAACTGTACACCAAATAACTCCAACCCAATGCGCATTTTTTGGATTGAAATTGGATTAACTTTAAGGGACGATTGTGACTATCCCATATACGGGATAAATAGTGAATACCATATTGAAATGTTTTTAGTGCGAGTTCATATCTCATGATTTTTTTTGTTGAAATAATAATTGAGCTAAAGCTAAAAAGGAATTAGTTGAACATGAAATTAATCACACTCAATTGGGACTTAAAATTGAATTTGAATGAAATGGTGATAAGTGAAAAGGAGAAAGGGCTTACAAAGCAGTTAAACCAAAAATATGAAAAAGAAATGAAATGGCAAAATGGTTTGCCTTTTGCTACAGACGAATGGAAAACAGTGAGAGAAAATAAATTATATTTTATTCAATCTCCAGGGTATTTTACAAAGCCACCATATAAGGTATTTATATATTTTTTATATGCTAATTTTAGTCTGTTTTATCTAATAACCAACAACATAAAATCATACCTTATATATATATTTTATATTAGATTTTTTTTCTAAATCTAGCTTTTACAAAGTCAAATAGAAAATCTAATTAGCCATAAATTTCTCAAAAATTTCAATTCGCGCCCCTTATATTGCTTGTGCTCCAATTTAGCCTGATTTACTTGTTAACTAGAATTTTGATACCCCAACTGCGTACCTGATAAAATTAACTAAAAATTACAGACTCAGTAGCAAAAATTACTGAAATTGGGTGCGTTAAATATACAAATTCAGCTTGTTATCACGGGTATTTACGGAGGGAAAAAAGAAAAAAAATTATATATTTTTAATGGGTGTTTCTTGTCTGTCAAGCAACACACGTTAAAATTTTTAAAAAATATATTTTTTTAGGTGTCGTCGTGTGAGTCAGCACCAGTGATATTGAAAAAAAAACCATTGTAGAAAGAGTAGCTTGAAGCTTTGGTCATTATTTTAGAAGATTTGAATTCGGCTACTAGGAGATCTGAACCGTAGAAGTCAACAAGGAAGAGGAAATCTCTTGTTTAGTGTCGAAATCGGCATGAAAGGCCACTATAAATGGTGACACCGATGGTTATTAAGTACGACGGTTAGGGTTTTCAATTGAGAAGAATAAAGGAAAGAACAAAAATAAAAACAAAAAACAAAAAGGGCAACTGAGTACATGAGAGAAAGATAGAGGGATGAGAGAAAAATAGATATGGGAGAAAGAAAGATGAGAGAAGGAAAATCAAATATAAGAAAGGAAAGATATTAAATTCCTTTTTGATTCTTTATTTTCCAAAAAATATTAAATCCCCCCTCTCTCGTTTCTTTTTCTCTCATATCTTTCTCTCGTCCCTCTATTTTTCTCTCACATTTGTTTCTTTTCCACTCTCATCTCATGTAAGATTATTTTTTTGAAATAATATTTCATCCACTAATGGTAACACTAACAAGCCAATAAGACAAGAACCACTAATGAAGCAAGCATGGTCACTAGCTTCCCCTTCATTTTTTTAAAAATATATATTTTTTAAATTTATTTACCAGTGTTGCCTGATAGACTAGCGACACCTATTAAAATTTTTTTCCTTCCTTGAATACTTATATTTTGACGGGTATTTTGAAAAATACAGATTGGTTACCTAACACAATGGCGACACCTAAATTTTTTTTTAAATTGATGATTAGGGGTAATGTCACCGATGTGTCTGGCTGCACCAAATAATTAATTATTTTAAATTAGTTGAATAAAAAACCTATAAATATAAATATTATTTGTTTGGACTTAATTTATCTCTCATAATACAAACTTTCAAGTGATTTTACAATAGAAATTTACTTAAAAACATGAAATTTGGAACATTGCAATAAATAATTCTTTATTATTATAATTATTATTATAAACTCTTAATCATAGTTATGTAATTATCAAACATTGCAAATTCTATAAAAAAATTAACAAATAAATATATCCTATTTTAATAAATATATATGGTCAACTCATGCATTGTTTAGGGTAAGAAAACTAGTTAATATATATTATCATATCTATATTAATATATATTTAATAGTTTGAAGCAATTTACATAAAATAAATAGTTAAAAAAATTATTTTACTTTAAATTTTGATAGTTATAATATTTCATATTATTACATAGTTATAAATTTTATTGAGATTATATGTTTGATTAACATATTTTAAATATACTTTATGTTAATTTTAAGTTAGCATTTAAGTTTAAAATTAATAATTAGATTGACAAAAGACCTAATTGATATAATATTGATATTTTAAAAACTCAATTAAAATAGTTTGAAATTTAAAATAATTTAAATTTTGAATAACAATTTAGAGATATTTAATATAATTAACCTTAATATAAAATGTAATCTAATATAAAAAAAATAGGTTAAAATATTTTATCAATTCTTGTACTTTGATAAAATTAAAAATCAAGTTCTCTTACTTTTTTGTTTTTAAAATTCCAATTCAATCATTAATTTTGTTAGTATTTTTTTTTTGTCAAAATTTATTGACATATTAGTTAAGTTGCCTTCATATGACGTGATATATGTATGGTTGATGAAAAATAAGCATATTAAATTGAAAATTTATGATGGAAACTACCAGCAACGATAATGATTGGATTAGGATTCTTAAATTGAACAAGTAGGGATTGAATTTTTAACTTTTTAAAGTATAAGGACTAATATAAAATTTTGTAAAACTACAGGGACTAACAACATATTTTAACCAAATATATATTCTATAGCTAATAAGGAGCGGGTTCATCAGTTATACTCAAATTTGAAATTAGGATCAAAAGTCAAAATGGTTTTTTTTGTGTTTTCTAATTAACCCAATCCGGTCCTGTTAGACCGCTTTGTATAAAGAAAAGCCCTCGAACCGTGTCGTCTCTTCCCCCTATCTCCTATTTGCAGCCTCTTTCTCGATCCCTAAATTAACCTGAAAATCAATCTCCGATTTTCTCCCAATTTCTTTCTCTAATTTATAAATCACGTAAATATCTTTTCGATTCTTGTTCTTACCTTTCGATCGATCTCTCTTTCTATCCCAGCTGTTGATTTTACGCGTAACTAGGGTTAGGGCTCTTCAATCTCTTAGATCCCTTCGATCGAGCCTCTTTTTTCCCTCGATCTCTCATGGGTTTTGGTTTTTTCTTCGATTCGTGTTGATTTCCCTCCTTGATTTGGTCTAATTTTGTCCGATTGTTCGCGATTCGTTTTCCATTTAGGGCTTAAATTTGTTCGGTACTTTAGGGTTCGTTTTTATCTGGAATTCTTAGAGGGTTTTGGTGTTTTACGCCGCGGTGTTACCTTTTAGAGGGGTTTCTTGTCGTGATTTTGTTGTTTCCTTGGCGAATTCGTATTTTAGGGTTAGGGTTTTCTTGTCAATTTAGGGCTTCCCCTGGTAATCAAAATTAATTGGGGGGAAACGCGTCTTCCCGTAGTGAAATCAAATTTTGTGCATAATTAAGGGCTGCCCACATCTCAATTGAGAATTCTAAGGTTTTAATTGATCCCTGGCTTTTAGTGCCCTTTCTAGCAGACTAAAGCTTCAATTTAAGAAAATTTAAAGGTAATTGACTTTAATTATTTAAATTTACTCAAGTTTCTGTGTTTAATGTGTTAATTCTTGCTTTCATAAGTGACATTGTCAGTATATTACCCCTTTCAGCTCACCAAAGTAAGAGTAATTATTTTATAAGAGGTAGAATATATATGTTTTTAGTTATGCTTGTAGACTGAAATGGCACGTGCATTATAATTAATATTAATAGCACAGTTCTTCCCAGTAAGGTTATATTAAAATTTCTTGGTTAAATGAGTTCCGGCAAATGTTTATTGTTTAAGTTTCCTTGGACATAAACTTATTCTTGAAGTTGAAAGTATTATGTTATTGTCTTACTATGTTCCCCTGTGCATTGGCTGTTATGTTACTGACTTGTATCTCTATCTTTATTCTTTATTAAACTATTACTATTATACCTTCCGTTTATAATTAATTGTTTGTCCCACAGGTGGTAAATGGGATTTAAGCGGCCTTTTGATGATGAGGAGCTGCAGGAACTTCCTTTCCAGAATCCAAGACAGTTTGGCTATGATAACAAGCTGACTCGGTTTGCTGATACTACTCCCCATGGTAATAGTCCTCAAAAGCCTCATATTTCAGGTAAAGGGTGACTGTTATTGTTTTTATGTGAATGATTCATATTCTGCTGTATAGTTTTAATATTGATTTGATCTTTTCTGTTTGATACAGTAGAAGTTGAGGGTGGGTTTCATAAACACCAGTGGGATGAAGAATTTAAAAGTGATGCTCTTAATGATGTTGCTCATTTGGTTGACGAGGATTTTGAGACTAGTGCTCCGTTATCTTTGGTCACTAGCACTTCTAGTGAGGAAGATATAAGCACTGGTGTAACAGCAATTTCACCTGTTTCGTCTGAATATTTTGACTTCGACTTCCCACGAAGAACATTTTCTCCTGTTGAGGAGGACTATTATTTACTCTTGGATCGGTCTCCTCGAAAACAAGTTCCACTTGGGCCAAATCATCAAGCCAATGTTCCATCATGGGGTAGGCACATAAAGAATATTAAGTTTGCTCAGAATGAAGTGTCTAAAGCTGCAGATATTGACCATGAAGATATTAAGATGGGGACATGTATCATTCCATTGCCCGATTCAGATTTGTCTGCTAACAGCAGTGATAAAGTTGGTGCTGGAAGATTCGATTGTAGTTGCCTGGATAGGGGCTCTTTAAGATGTGTGCAACAGCATGTTACGGAGGCACGAAAACTACTACGAAAATCCCTTGGGCATGAAAAATTCGTGAAACTGGGGTTTTATAACATGGGAGAGGATGTAGCATATAAATGGAGTGAAGAAGATGAAGAGATCTTTCGTGAGGTTGTTTACACTAATCCTGTGTCATTGGGTAAGAAGTTTTGGAAGCACTTGTCTGTGGTTTTCCCATCACGATCTAAGAGAGAGATTGTCAGCTATTATTTCAATGTCTTCATCCTTCAGAGGCGAGCTGTTCAGAACAGATCCGGTAGTCTGGACATTGACAGTGATGATGATGAGTTGTGTGGAAATCAACCGTCTTATAAAGTTCAAGCTTTAGAGGAAGATGAAGACTCTGCAATTGAGTCTCTTGCTGATCTGGAAGATCATGCAAACCATGATGACAACAATGATGTGGAAGATGATAGTGGTGACTCTGATGGTGATAATTATGTTGGATATTATAGCAGTGCTGCAACAAGGGAGGATTATGGTATCAACCTTCCGTATAAAGGACCTGTTACAAAGTCATTTGATGAGAGCAGGTTCGATCCTGTTTTTCAACCAACGGACAAGGTTTTTGGAACTGTGGAGGATTTCAATGTACAAGAAGACTCATGTATGTCTTTTGAGTTTCAGCCAAACATGGTTGACTCTCATAGTCTTGTTGACACAAAGGCCAATTTGCATGCTGGTGGAATGAAAACTGAGATTAGTCGGTCTTTGCAGGGTAAACTAGATGATTCTAGTGAGCTGGTGAGCAATGTGTATTTATTGGATAATTATGATGCAAAAATCTGGGACACTAGGTATTCGACAACTTCAACGAAGGGCATCGATCTCCAGCCAACGGGCAACATTATTGAAGAGATTTTTGGACAAGATAACACCTGAGATAAGTGCAGATGCTCTTGAAAAGTCCAGAATCTTCTCAGTAAAGAAGGCTATGATTTTGGTTATTTAATTATTTATTTTTCTTTTATTTCCCCCTTGTAAATTCATCTACTAAATGCAATTTGCTTCAGCATGTTAAAAAGTGATCTTAATGAGATCTTTTTGCTTTTGTATATTGATAAAGTAGTGTTAAAAGTAACTCTAAAAGGCTGGTGATATCTTATATGAATTACCTTGCTCTTGCATTGATGAACTCATAACCAAACTGTATATGTGTCTGAGAGGCGTTGTCTGATCTGTTCTGTTCTTTTATCCTTATTTTCGATATAAAAGAAAAGTAAAGGCTGAATTTGGTTCATGTATTCATTATGTTCCCATCTGTAGTTTTGGTGACAGCTGGGTTGGGGGCAAAAGCATAACTAGCTCTGGTTTCCAGGTCCTTGTAATAGCATTGCGTGCTAAATGAGATGTCATTATGTCGACCAAGGCCGTCAAAAGTCATTAGTAGGAAAACAACAAATTTTGACAGTTGCTAGTCTTTTGATAATCATCTGTCCAACCAATATAATTATATACTCGTTCTTTTCAACCTGACTTCACTTTATTTGGCCTCATTATCAGTGGAATCATATTTGTCAAATTAGAGTTCGAAATTTAACATAGTTAATTCATTAATGATTATTAAGAGATGGTATTTATCCAATTCGGAATTCATATAATTTAATCTACAAAATTTGGTCTGTTCCTATAGGCACCAAAGGTAAGATCAGTCTACTCCAAGGAATAAAAACATAACAGAACCCACCGTATTATGTCATCTTAGAATACAACCCCAACTATTATATCTAACGTCAAAAGAAAAAGCAACTCTTGATATACATATATGAAACTTCCATGACCTACTCTTGCTTTAATTTCCACCAATGGAATTCATGGGGCAGTAAATTGATGGATTGGTCTTAGGGTGAGCTTCTTCCTATCACCAAACTACATACTTGTAGACCTAGTCAAAGTAAATTGCATTGCATTTCACCAAAGACATGGGGGAAAATAAATGCTAAATACTAAAAATCAAAAGATGAAACATCAATATAAGAGAGGGCCCTGGACTGAGAAATTGCAGCCTGAATTTCAACTGGAGACTAAAAATTGTGTTTTAGGGTTTGGTGAAATTTGGCACAGATTTGGATTTACCAATTTTCTTTTTTGGGTACGTAGATTAGATTATCATTTTGATATCAAATTTTCCTTTTGTTGCAATTACTTTTTTGCTATGAATGGATTTCAGTTTTTGACATTTGGCTGATAATGGAAGCCAATCAGTAGTGGTAGCCATGATTTAATGTCTAATGGCTATCCCCATTATCAAAAAGATTCATCCATTGTTAATCCAAGATATGCCCCAAAATATATGTTAACCTTAAGCTGTTTGATTCTGTGAAAGATAGTGTTAATTAGAACGTTTTGATGTTTGAAAATTGATTTAGAATTTGAGCCATAGTTTGAGGACTTCAAGTGCAAATAATCTAAAAAAAAGTGAGAAAATTGAGAAGAGGGACTTAATGCCTAAACTAATGGATAAATTTGAACCATAGTATGAACAAGGGATGAAATTTCTAAAAAAAAAAAAAGAAGAAGAAAAGGGGGCCCAACCACAATGTAACATGTTGGCATATTATAGAATGAAATGTATGTATGTGTTATAGTGGAGGGTAAGGGAAGAAACTGAAAAGCAAACAATGGTTGGAGATTCTGCCCCTTTCGTGTGAGTGAGCTTTACAACAAGCAAGACAAAGTTAAGGCATCGTTTGGATGTTGCAGCCATAAGAAAAACTCCTCACTCATTGGGATCCTTAAAAAAATCTTGACCGTTCAATCCGCCCTTTTACCTGATGCTTCTCACTTCAATTCACGTGCTCTCTCTCTTTTTCTTCCCTTTTAAATCCTTTTGCTTCCATGCATGGAATTCTCCTCCAACTACAACACACACACACCAAAAGGGTATCTAGAGAGAGAGAAACATAAACAGTCTTGGGGTATTTTATTTTATTTCTTTTGTTCCTCTTGTTAGCCTCTTCATCGCCATCATTAGCGACCCTTCTTTATAAAATGTTTGATTTTTTTTTCTGGGTTTAAACAATTTGAGAAAGGGTCTCTTTTTGTTGTGGGTCGGATCTCTTTGTTGTACTTGAAACAGAGCCTGTCACATCTCAGCTGCTGATCGTCGTTTTTTTTATCATCTCCACTGAAACTAAAGCAAGCAACTTTTTTGTGATCTGTTTTTTTTTCTCTCTCTGTTCCTTGATCTGTGTTCTTGGTTTCTCACAACAAAGATGGATGAAAGGAAATGCAAGAAATGAGTCACTGTTCCGGTTTGGTTTACTGGGTATTTTCAGTTTTTAAGTGATCAAAATATTTTTTAATGGAGCAAAATCAAGGAAAGAAGTTTGTTTGCAAGTTTTGCAACAAAGGGTATCCATGTGGGAAGTCCTTAGGAGGTCACATAAGGACTCACATGAATACTGAGAATCTTGGTGAAGCAGAGGAAAAGGCTGAAATCTCCACAAACAACAAGCAGCTTCTCTGTTCTAGGAACATAAAGAGAGCTGCTGAGGCGGAAGCTGGTGGTGGCCAATCTGCAACTTATGATATAAGGGAGAACCCCAGGAAAAGCAAGAGATTTTCTGATTTAGGCAATGGTTCTGTACTCAAAGAGATGATTTGTAAAGAATGTGGTAAGGGTTTCCAATCATTGAAAGCTCTTTGTGGTCACATTGCTTGTCACTCAGACAAAGAAAGGGTCTTTCAGAAACTTGAGGATCATTGGGGTAACACTGAGAAACAGAAGCTGGTAGTGGATAGTCAATCAGATACTGAAATATCAACTCCAAGTAGGAGGAGGAGATCCAAAAGGATAAGGTGCAAAACAGGAGGTGTTTACTCTAATAATTCAGTCTCTTTGGCAAATGGTTCGTCATCTGTATCAGAGATTGAAGAGCAAGAACGGGAAGAGGTTGCTATGTGTTTAATGATGCTGTCAAGGGATTCTGGTTGTAAGAAAGGGCTGAATTCAGTTGCTGATTCTTCAGACAACAACTCTGTCGTTCTGGAGGCTAAGTCATCCTCCATAGATTTGAGGATTACTGTTAAGAATGCTAACAATGGTGGTGAGCTTTTGAAGATGAAAAAACAAGGAGTCATGAAGTTGAAATCTGCTGAGTCTGGTCCTTGTTCTGAATATTCTGATTCTGGGTATTTTAGGAATGGGCCCAAGAAGGTGGAACCAGATGTTTCAAGCAATGGGGTTACCAACAATGTTGAATGTAAGAAACTCAAGGTAAAGTCTAGATCTGGATTTGAAGACTTTGATGCAACACTTGGTAAAAATAGGAGTAAATTCAAGTATGTGAAAACTGAATTCCCAAAGGATTTGGTTAGTGAAGTAGGGGATAATCAAGATGATAGAGCTTTGACTAAGTATGGTTTAAGAAGTGGGAAGAATGATTATTCCAGTTCTCCAAAGGGAACCAAACTTGAGTCAATAGATGGTAGAGGTGAAGACAGCTTAGCAAATGGTTCTTTTCATGCTCCAATGGCTGCTACCAAGTTGTCAAATGGCAGTGCTGAGAAAAGATTGGGGTCAAAGAAAAACAAAGGGCATGTATGCCCTTTCTGCTTCAGGGTTTTCAAGTCAGGCCAAGCTTTAGGAGGTCACAAAAGGTCCCATTTTGCTGGGGGTTCAGAGGACACAACATTGGTCATCAAACGAGACTCACCAGATATGCCGTTACCAGCTCTTATTGACCTTAACCTTCCAGCTCCTCTTGAAGAAGATGCAATGGAGAACTCTGGGTTCATCCCATGGTAGCTGTTTAGAAAGCACCACAACCATGATCTCTTTGCTAAGATGAGGAACATGCAAGAGAATTTACAGTGTACAAATGAACAATTTACTCTTTTGGTGTTTCTCTTTGGCTTCTGATTCAATATGGTTTTTTTTGCTAAGGTAAATGTTCCCCTTTTTCTCCTTTTTAAAATTTTATCTATGTTCTTGAACATGTATCTTCATTCTTACACAACTTTTCAATTCATTGTCCATCTTTTTTGTAACATTCTCAACTATGTTTTTTTTTTCCAGTTCTCTTTCAAATCTGTGAAATATAGAGTCTTGTAGGAAGCAAAAAACAGCAGCTTCTGATTTTTAACTTGTATGATAAAAGCATTTGATATACAGGTAGGCTATCATATGTTATCCTTTGATACAGCCAATCTCACTGTTGAAGTGTTGTTTTTAAAGAAGAGCCAAGGACCACCTGCTTTTTGGGGAAACCATTAAAGAGCTTCATTCTAAGGAGTGGAAATGAAGTTTCCCCTAAAATTCACATGCCCCAAGAACTGTACACTCCATTTATTTGCTACTTTCTACACATATTTAGACACTCCAATAGGTTGCATTTTTAAGCACGTACACACACCCCCACACGCATATGTACTGTTTGGGAAATGACATAAGATCAATTTTAATGCTCTCCTTTTTGTTAATAACAAAAGATAAAGTTTCTCCATCTTAACAGACCTTGTTTGTCAATGAACGAAAGAAAAGAAAAAAGGAGCTTTGTTTCCCACAGTTTGCTCTTTCCTTTAAATATAGTTCAAGAATTTAGGTCAACCCCCCAATGCTAGGCATGTAAAAGTAGGTAGAAATGAAAATTTTCCCTCTTTTTGAGCTATTTGAGATGGCATTGAAAGAGGTGAAGATATTATTGAGTAGTTGAAGAATTTTTTTTATCAACACTCCCATCCGAATTCAAATAACTTGGGAGGGTACTCATATTGGCAGAATGCAATTAAACAAAACAAACCCAATCTAACTTTTTATACCATTTAATTTGACAGAGTAGCATATTTCTTTATAACAGCACACCATGACCCTTTTGTTGGTTGCTCATTATTATATTCTCTTATCTATAGATTGTGTGTCTACTTGAGATGTAAATTAGTTGAGGGTTTTTCATGTTGATTATAGTGATTTAGGGTTTTTTCATGGCCCAATCATAGATGAGCCCACTGCAAAATGATGGAAAAATCCAAATTGGGCTCAAATGTCCATTTTTATCTTCTTTCAAACTTGGTGCTTGGAATACTGAAAAACTTGTAAATTTTTTATTTTGGGATAAAGCAATTTTAGGCCCCTGGACTTTGTGACTTTTCTCAAGTTGGTACTTCAGTTTTCCTTTTTCTTTTCAGGTCGGTACTTGAACATTGATTCCGTCGTACACCATTAATTTTTGCTTGTTTGACTTTTGAATAACTAATTATAACCCAACATGCTGAGCCTGAGCTAGGGACCAAATAAAGAACTACATGTAACAGACTAGAGTTGGATCATAGTCCAACAATCTTTGTATCAAGGCAAATATACTAAATAAACCCTTAAACTTTTATCACTTCTTATTTAAAATAAATTATGTTACTCACGACGTTGGGTGAAATAAAATATATTCATATAAAATTTTAATTAAAATATGTTCAAGATATCATGAAATTCCATCATAATAATACTTTATAAAAAGACAAAAGAATATACTCATATTAATATATGTTACTTTATTAAAATAATTTTTAATTAATTTGTCAATAAAAAATTTAAATAACAACAGAGATAAGCTATTTAAAATTTTTATTACATTCAAATAATCCTCAAAGCAACTTATACCTAAAAAAAGCTATTAATTTTTCACTTCTATCCAACTAAGCTATAATTGACTTGAATTTAAGTAAACCCTTATACTCAACATGAGGTGCACGTGGCATGCCACATGTTACTATCTGGTTATTTCGTCAACTACGGCAGTCTTTAACAGTACAAATGGATGAAAATTTTTAACAGAAATGATCAATTTACTCTTTGATCTAACGTACAAGGACTAATCTACCCATTTTTTAAGTAAAGGGGGCAAAAAACAATCTGAGTCCTAGTAGAGGGGCTTCTATAGTACTTTTACTGCAGTTAATTGTTTTTATAGCAACAACTAAAAATTATTTAAGAGGTTAACAAAAAAGTTTACCGTTTTGGCACGTTTTCTTTTTCTTTCGTATGCTCTGAGTAGCACGCCTTTATTGGTTTTCTAGGGTTTGATTTCTTTTGTTTTCCGCCTAAACATTTCTCACGATGGAGAATGAATTAGCAGGATTGAGTATTTCAAATGGTGAAGATGAGGCATGGCACGTAACAACCCGTTTTTAGTGGTGTCAAAAATAGTGGTTTCAGGACCACAACTCCGACAAGTGAGTCATTATTTTATTAATCATTTAATTTTTATAGGGTTATATGAAGGTCGTATTAAATTCTTGTTAAGAAATTTTAAAGTTTAAATAGTTAATTAAGTAAAAAGGACTAAATTAAAAAGGTGTAAAAGTTTATTTCTATTAGATAATAGGGTCAAATAGCTTTGAAAAGGTAAATTAATGGACTTGGATGGTAATTATATCATATTCTAAGTTAGTGAATGTTTATGGATAGGTTTTAGTGTAATTATAATAGTTTGTAAAGGTTAATCTTGTAATTTAATAATTAAAAGACATGTTAAACAAAAAAAAAGGTAAAAATTTGTATCATCTTCCCCATTTACTAATGAAAACCGATTCCACCATATTTGAGAAGAAAAATTTTCGGCGAAGCTTTGCTTTGGGTGCATGGTATGTATTTGGTGCTCGTTTTTAACGATTTTTACGTTTTTAAACTCGTATTAGCTTAATCTAGCTAGCCTGGGGGTTAATTTGTAAAACTGATAAAATTTTAGAGATTTTTCATGAATGATTTTGTAGTGTTAGTGAATGTAATTGATAGATTAATAAGCTTGGTAGTTAAATAGGCACATTTTGTTAAGTGATTTTTAATGAATTTGAGCTTAAGGACTTATTTGAGAAAATGGTAAAATGCAATGATAATTTTATGAAATAATGAAAGATATGGTCTGTAAAGGACCTTAGAGAGAATCGGCTATCATGATATTTCATTAATTGTGGTTTAATTGTGAGTTTGGGATTTAGGGACTAATTTGTATAAAAGTTAAAATGTTAAGGGTAAATTCATATTTTTACATTAAAATGGGTTATAAGTTAGAATCTATCAAGTTAAGCTATTTGAATGATTTAATTGAGTTAAATTACTATTTAGATCAAGAAACAAGTTATCCGGACTTAAAACCGAGAAAAAGCTAGTGTTAGAGTAGTCACCGGCTTCGTTTCTTACAATCATTTTTGTCGAGGTAAGTTTGTATTTCATTTTAAAATATTACATTTGAATTTATAAGATTAATTGATATCTTTATATATGTATTTATATATTGATGATGAAGATCGTTTTGATTTGAGAAAAGGAAATGACCGTGATTGAAATACATCATGGTATTATACTTGGCCGTATGGTAGGCCATGTGAGCTATACGACCATGTGTCAAGCCTTGTGGTAGGCCATGTAACTCATTGTTTACGAATTAGAGGCACATGGACTAGGGACACGAGCGTGTGTCCAAGCCGTGTAACTCATTGTTTGTACTTTAGGTCACATGGGCTAGGGACACGGGCTTATGTCCAAGGTGTGTAACTTACTATTTGGTATTTAGGGTCACATGGGTCAGGGACACAGGCGTGTGTCCAGGCCGTGTGAGGGGTTATGGGTCGTACGGGTGTCTGCGTGGCCATGTGCCAGACCGTATAACTTACAATTTTGAGCCATACGAGTGTGTGGGCCAAATTACTAAAATTTTCCCTAGGGTCGTAAGCATCGTTTGAATCGAATGTAGACCTTCCGTAGGGTCCGTATGATCTAGATTAGACTGTACAACTTGATATCCAATATTCTGAGGCTGAATAATCGATTATCTGTATGTATAATTGATGTGATAACTGTTAAATAATAATGATCTGTATTATATGATTATGAATTGTAATTGAATAATTGTATGTACATCCCTGATATTTAATATCTGTAATCTGTATCTACATTGGGTGGGAACGATATAAAGAAAGAAGTGTTGGCAATTTAATGATCTGTCGAACTGAGTGGCTAAGCCACAACACTGCATCTGAATCTGGCGATTTATCGCATATTGATCTAACAGCTAGTCTATAATCACTCTGAAATGTGTCATACCGACACTAATTGGTGTGTAGGGTTGTCGACACTAATTGGTGTGTAGGGTTGGATGGGTACTTGATACCCTATATGGTGTGTTGGGATGGTCAAATATGGTGTGTAGTATATAGGGGTAGGAAACTGTATCTGATTTTGATATGTTCTGCATCTATAACTGATCTATTTGCATCTTATTTGAACTGTTACGTTATTAATGAGAATCATCTGTTTCTAATTCTGTATATAAATTTGGGCAATTACTGTTATATCTATATTGATGTTTGCCTATATATTGGTTACATAGGTTGAGTTATAAGCTCATTCTATTTGTTGACTGCGTTGCAGGTAACCCACAGACTTAGGACGCTTGGCGTGTTGAGAGCTCGATCATCTCTATTTATTAGATATTTTACTGTTTTAAATTTAAACTAACATATGTTTTATTTCAAACTATGGTTGTAAGCTCAGATTTTCACGTTGGTTTGACTGGTTAGGTGTTTTCTAAATGACGAACTTTAAACTACTTTAAGGTTGATTTTCCTTAAACGTTTTGATGTAACCTCCAAACTTGGTCTTAACATCTAGGTTGGGTATGGGGTGTTACATTCACATTATGAAAAAGACAACTTACTTCAATAAATAATCTAAACAAATCTGTATTCCCGTAAAAGAATCAAAGTGAGTATTTGATTCAAATACTTAGAAGGATTATTATATCGTTTATAATTCCAATTGGGGAGATGATTAGTTTTAGCTATTGGAGTAGTTGACTCCACGAGTAGAGACATAGATGTACTCATTGGAAGAATGATACATTATACTGGATCCAGTATTAATTTTGTTTGTGAATTAATTCACTTGTGATGTTCATGGAGTGATTTACCTAAATTTTGAGTTAGTCATTGACCATGCGTATGTAACTCATGTGCTTTGGTATAAGTGGATGCTTATGCTCTAAAGATGATCGAGCCCATAGCTAGTATGTTGGGTACATGACTTGTGTATAGCATGAATTTATTAGCAACAATGAAATTCATAACTTGATTAAAGAGTTAATGATATCCTCTCATTGGCATTGTGTGGATTGATAAATATGGAATGTGGCAACGGGTTGCTTGTTCTCAAACAAACAATTTATCACCATCATTTGTTGACAATGATCATATTAATCATTTAGAAGACACAATGGTGACAATGAGATAAAATAAGATTGTATTGAGTGAGCAGATTTAACTTAAAGGAATCAATGATATCATATGAGGGTAACACGCACATGACGAGGTTATTGGACAAAGTAGTTGGATAAATTGCTTTCCTAAAGAGTATACAACAATAAGGAGTTTTCAATCATGGTACTTATTGTGAACTGACTTCATGATTAAGTAAATTGCGAATCATCGGAACGATACTTCTGGACATAATTGCAATTACTCAAGCCTAATTATATATATCTGATTAGCCCCTTCGTTAGCTCAACAAAAACTAGATCGAACGCATTCGAATCAGAAGAAAATTCTACGACTTTGGAAATAATTTAATTGAGTTGATTTATTCGATGTGTAATTAAATTAGGCGGTCATGAGAATTGTTAAACTAGAGAATTTGATTAAAGAATTTTCTTTAAAAATTATTTTTTTAAAAAAATTAATTTGAAAAATCTCAATGATTTTTTTAGAAAATTAATTTTGATAAAGTAAAATTAAATTAATCAATTTAATTAAAATAAATATGATATTTTTGGAAATTAATTTTGAAGTCAAATAATTGACCTAATGAATAATTAAACTTGAAAATTAGACCTGAGATTGAAAATTGGGCCTGAGAACCTAAAACTGGTCGATAACTAGCTTGGGGTGTCATAAGGGTGTTGCACCTGCAATGGCTCCACCGGACACAACAGTGCCGGCGATGACAACGGTGATGACGACATTCTAGTGGCCGACGGGTGATCATTTGTCGATTGAGCAATGGAAGAATTATACTCCTATTGGGACTCTACCAAATAATTTAATTTTAGATTAACTATTCCAAAAATAATATTATTTTAATAATATTAATATTAAATTAAATTTAATATTTATCTTAATAATATTTTATTAATTTAAAATTAAAGTGATTATCTTAAAATTAAATTAAATAAAATATTTATCTGGATAAGTATCATATTAATTTATATTAAAATGATTAAGTTTAATCATAATTAAACTCTAAATTGAGAAAAAATTTATCTTCTCTATCTGATTTTCTAAGTATTGGGGGAACTATAAAATGGGGTCAGTCCTTTGAGTGCTTTTGCAATTTGCCCATCTGGTTGTTGTGGACCCTACTAATCAATCACTATGATTGTTTCACTTTCTCTTTTATCAAAAAAAAAAAAAAACACTTTCTCATGATTTTATGGTTTTGGATTTTTGGACACTAAAGAAATCCTTTTGACGTGGGTCCTTAGCATTTCTACACACTATCCTCAAGATTCGAAACTCCCTTCAAAAAACTATTTAGGTTCCTAAAAATATTCATATTTATATTTAAACCAATTACCTAAAACCTAAAAACAAAATTTACCCAACTTAATAAATTAACTCAAAATATAAAATTTTAAAAATTATATTTAATAGAATAAAATATTTATTATATTTATTTGTGTTTTTTTAATATAATACAACATTTATTACATTTATGATAATTTTTTAATATAAATACTTTTTAATGTGTTAAAATTTTTATTTTTAGTACATTTAGTGTATTATATTTTTTAAAACTTTTAATTTTAAATAAATAATAATCTAAACAAATCAAATATGGGCGGGTCAGGTCAGGCTTGAGTTTTCTTTTCTTAAATTGGGCCTGGCTTAGACAAAAAAGTAAGACCATTTTTTAGTTGAATCGGGCCCAAATTTAAAAAATTGATCTAGATACCTTGCATGGGCCTAACCCATGAGCACCTCTAATTTCATATGATAAAATATAATTAATTGATATAATGACAGTAATAATGAGTGTTTTTATTTCCACAAATGAATTGTAACAGCCCATTTTCAGTGGTGTCGGAAACAATGGTTTTGAGATCACAATTCTGACGAGGTAGTCTGTAAATATTATTAATTAATATTTATGAGTCAAATCTAATAATATGGTAAATTTTGATTTGACAATTTATATTGATTGGTCAGTTAGTCATAGCACAAATGGTTTGAACCTAAAGTTAGTAGTTTTAAAAAATGAGATATCGAGACATCGTTTCTATAAACTGAGCTCGTAAATATTTCTATGGAATATTCACGAAGCTATTATTTAGATGAATTGAAGTTTGGTCCAGAAATTGTGGTGATTAGATAGTTAATTAAGAAAAAATGACTAAATCGTAAAAACCATAAAAATTAATTGCTATTGAATTTTAAGAGTTAAATGAGTTTAAAAGTATTGTTATAAGGATTTGAATTACAATTAAACCATTATATTTTGTAATAGATGGTTAGTGCTTGATTTCTTTAATCATGTTAAAATTAGGTTAAAGCTTTAAAACATAAATATCATCATTTTCATTTTTGTCTTCCACTAAAATAAAACCTCAAAACTCCACTTTTGAGAAACCAAGGTTCGGCAAAGCTTAGGTTCTTTTCATGGTAAGCTTTTTTTAATCTGTTTTTCGTAATTTTTATGTTTTTGAAATCACTGTATTCTAATTTAGCTAGCTCGAGTGTTAAATCGTAAAATTATTAAAAGTTTTAAAATTTTCTATTGATTTTATTTGAAGTTTTTGAATGTTAATTGTAGATTTTAAAGCTTGGAAATGAAGTAGGATTCATTTGTAAAGTGAATTTTATTAGATTTGAGTTTAGGGACTAAAATGTAATAATGTAAAGTTTGATATGAAATTTCTAAAATTTATGTACTTAGAGGGTTGTACAGGGATGGAATTAAAATTGAATTGTAAAATAAAACTTGAATTTGAAAGATATAGTTGTTTCGATTTTAGGGATAAGTTGAATAAAATTTAAAACTTGAGGGATTATTCGATAAATGAAATTAAACTGTCATATAACTTTAGTATGCTGTTAAATGAGGGTTGTAATTGATAATTTAATTAAATTATGCTTTAGATCGAGATTTTCAACAATCAAAGGATATACACAGAAAAGGGAAAATTGCTGAATAGTCTTTGACACCTTATTCGTTGTTGTTTTTGTTAGCAAAGTTCATATGAGACTTACTTTTTAAATTCAAATATAGTTGTAATACTTTTATTTGCTTTTTAGATCGAATTGTTAGGTATATATATATTGTCTCAGTATCAAATGGATTAATTCGATAAGACTTGAAATGTATGATAAATATGGGAAGATACATAACATCAAAAGGATGTAAATTGTTATACGAATGAATTAATTTGTAAGAAATGTTGATAAATGAATTGATAGTTGGTTATGATTAATCAAATCATATTGGTGTGAATTTGATTAATTATTAGATAAATGACTTAAATAAAATATATTTATATGTGTATAGGATAATTAAACTTTGTGTAGAGTATTGCACAATATTGAGATGAATTTGATACATGCTTAGTTATTGGAAGTGTTGTGATAACATGAATGTACTGAATCTTGAATAAGTGCTCCTGATAGCACTATAGTGCTTCTAATAGTACTTTCATACTCCTGTTAGTACTACGATGCTCCTGATAGCATCTTCATGCTTCTGTTTGCACTACGGTGCCCTAATTTACTTTTATGCTCCTGATTGCACTTTTGTTGCCCTAATTTCTCTTCGATGCCTCCATAAGCACTTTGGTGCCTTTGTTTGCATTTGTGGTGTTTCTGTTCAGCACTGCCATGTTCCTTGGTGAGATGTAATTACCCAAGTATTCGAATCGAATTACTAATGTTCATCGGGATATTGGATTAACAGAGAAAGGGAAATGTATGTTAAATTATTATGAGAATACATTCAAATGATATATGATGATTAAACGATATGAATGGTATTAATTTGATATAACGTATGTGGTTGGTAATGTCTTGAATGATATATACATATACATATACTACTTGATATAATGTTATATATATTGAATTATATGTGGGATTTACCTTATTACTATGGAATGCTATATCAGGTTAATGATAACGTGTGTTCTAAATGGATACGTACATTGTGTGGATGAAATGATATTAATGGTATATTGTTGACGACTTCGTTGTACGGTACTATAATGACATAACAAGTAAATGTTGGATTGATACATGAATGGAATGATTGATGAACTCACATTGATAATGTGAAACATTGTAATAGGTAGTTAAGTTTAATTAATTATTTCAATATGTTTAATGATGAATTGTGGTAAGTTTACTATTTTAAATCCTATTAACTTACTAAGCATTTGAAATGCTTACTTTGTTTCGTTTTTTGTCCTGTAATTGACGTTTGCGAAATTTGGCGGATCAAATCACTCAAGAGCTCACACTTTCCAACTTTTGTCTTGGTAGATTTTTAATTTTTTCTAGACCCGATTATGTTGGGCTTGTACTTATGTTGTCTTGAATGTTTATTAGTTTGGTATATTGAAAATGATAAATTTTGATGTTATGAAAATATGTATATAAATGTGCAAATTAGTAACATGGTGAATGTGTTTGTGGCAAATGAATGACCCATGTTGGTAATTTGGTATGATTGGCTTGATTGTGTAAGCTTGGGTATAAAATGTAATCATGAAGATATTTCATGTTTATTTAAAATAATCGATGTGAATTGAATGTATTTTGTTTCGACTTTAATTGTAGCACTTCGTAGCTCGAGTCTGACAACCGGATCAAGTAAGGGGTGTTACATGAATTAAGAAACCATCATATGTTCTTAATTGATATTTAAAAATAAAAAATCAATAAAATAAGACACATGATGATTTTTTTTAATCCTACTTGTGAAGTTAAAAAAAAGAACTCACCGCTAATGATCAAATTATAATCCTTAAATAAATTAGTTAATTGTTATATCTTTTAATTAAAAATGTATGAAAAGGAAATAAGACCAAATGAATAAATTTTTACAATTTTTTCAAAAATATTAATTGCGATGGACATCCTCAATCTATAACCTAAATTTTAAATTGATTCATAAATTTTAAAACATTTTAATTGAGTCCTTAAAATAGTGATATCGAATCCATTGGTCCCTTCCATAAGCCTAGTAGTTAGCTTAGACATTAATGCCTCATTTGATTAACATGAGGAAGGAAAAAGCTTATTTACTACATATGTATTACAATAGTTAGACATAAAATAAAGAATAGTTAGTACAAATTTAAACTTGAAATTGTCAATTGAGTTTTAGCTCGATTGGCATGGGCATTTTTGCCAATGTAGGAGGACATGGATTCGAGTGCCTTGAAGCGCATTTATCCTCCAATTTATGGGTTGGGGAGGGCTATGGCTAGTTCTAGGCATTGGGTTAAAAAAAGAGCAGATATGATCAAAACTTATTTTCCTTCTCTTTGGTAATAATAAGTCATGGGAATGGCTAAATATTACCAATTGAATTAATTTATTGCTGCTAAACTATATACTAAAACATGTGTAAAAAATAATACTCCTACCAAACATAGCGTAAATGTTAAATCGGATATGAAATGGAGCTTAAAATATGTGATCAAATTTTACAAATATATATTTTTTGATACATCATATCTAAGTTGTCCATGCAATAAGTATAAAAGTGTTTAAAATTTGACTTAAGTGTTTTAAATATACTCCATGTTAGATCCAATTTAACATTGAATATTTAAGCTAATTATTAGGTTGAGTGAATGAACTGAATAATACAATATTGATAATGGGGATTCAATTGAAATATAAGGACTAATTTAGGAATTTAGAGAACAGTTTGGGGATATGAGTGTAATTAACCACAAAACAAAAGAGAATTAGGAGAAACCTCACAGTCACAGCAAGTGGGGGAGACTGAAGAGGGAGGTCCACCGCATAAAAGTCCAACTGCACCGATTGACGTATAACAAACTTTACCTAACTGCCTAACTGCCACACGAGGAATTGGCCGAGGGAAAAGGGATCCCCGAGGAAATGGAAAAGTCCGAAGAAAGCAGAAAGCAACCAGTTGTTTCTGTTACGGCCATACTGGATCAGTTGTTCTTCAGTCTACGGCTTTGAGGATTTTATTTATTACCTCTTTCTTGAAGTGCACAGTCTATGTGCTTTTTTATTTAATAATATCATCAAATCATTTTTGTTAAATTAGATTATTTAATATTTTTAAAATAAAACCAACTTAAAGTCCAATTTAACATTTTTTTATTTGTTTCGTGTGTGTAATATTGGTTACATAAGTCTTTCAAAGGTGTTATTTATTAAAAATAAGACCTAAATATTTGGTTAAAAAAGAGAAAAAGGTTTTAATTAAAAAAGGTTTAAAAGCAATGTCGGCTGACTGCCTAACTCTGAAGCAACATTGAAAACCACGCAACTCAGCCATAAAAACAAGTGGCCCAGTTTACAGCTACTCTCTTTTTCCCATTCCATAGTTTTGTTTTTCTATATATTATTTCCTGCATTTCACGTACGAAACCATGAACAGCTCTCCTAAAATCAATATTACAGCATAATAGATCCATGATATGGTTCATATATATGTATTATACACATATAAATACATGATATTATATTTAATACAATATATAATTTTAAAGAATTAAAATTATCGATCACACATTATAAAAAAATCTGAAAAATCAATATTAGTAATTCAATTTATTTACTTTTACCATTTAATCGCTATGTATTAAATATAAATATAAAATAATTGTTTTCTATATTGATAATAAAGTTTTTAAATTAAAAAATAATGGGTTTAGAATCCACCTCTTAAAAAAAATAGAAACCTTTAAAAATAAAAAAAACCCTCTACTCTCTATGTACCGGATTATAATCCTCTATATTTTGCTGTGAATTAAAAAATCTTATTCTTTAAAAGTTGTTTAAAATAATTTTATTTTAACATATAAAAACTAAACACATATTTCAAGAAAATAAAAAAAAAACCAAATAATATAGATATTATATACTTCTAAAGAGAGAGTAGGGCTAGTCAGAAACTAGTGGCTCCAAATTAACTTGTTTTGGAGCTGAAGGAATACCATGAACTGCTGGGATATAATCTCCTCATCATTTAAACCTAATAATTAAACAGGAATTTCAACATATATTCACATGCATTTATTAGAAATGGAGGGCTGAGGTTAGATAAATCTGCCCATAATTGAGAGAATGAACTTATCATGTGAGCAATACCTGATTTGTGTAAAGTAAACATTATGATAGTAATAACTAAGGAATTGTATTTTCTGGTAAAGGACTCACTCATTGATGAAAAAAAATAATTGCCTTGGCTTGGCACTTGGCAGGTTGGTCCTTGGGGCAAAGATCAGTAACCTTCACTTCATCTACCAATCACTGACTAGCCTGTATTTACAAACTAAGAAAAGGGTTACTGTTTCAACATATATATATAAATAAACGAACAGAAAAACCTAGCTATACTCTTAAATTCTTAAGGCATATTACTATATTACTATATAGTTGCACTAATATTCTCCATTTGATTTTATGCTTTTGTTCCAAAACCAGATTTTAAGTATTCCTTTACGTGTCCAGAAAAAAGTTATCATTTTGCTTTTCTTCATCTTTTCATCACCTCCACAAGTGTTGAACAAAGACCTAAAACTCACTTTTTGTCTTTTTGCTTTTTCTTTTCTAGATCTGATAAACAGGCACGTGTTGTATATATTGTTTTTCCAAATGGTATAAACCGAAAGTAGTTCTAGTTCTTCCCATAATGATCGAATAGCATAATCATGTTGATAGGGATGGTATATATAAAAATAACACCCTCTCTTTCCAAATAACTAGATTGGTGCAATCTAGAAAAACACTGAATCAAGCAACCTTTACATAACTTTTTTTCCTGTGAGTGACAATAAGCTTCAACTAAATTTGAAATCTGAGTTAAATTGAAATTTAAATGAAAGACAAACTCTTCCTATATTATTTTCTTTAGTCATAAGATTTAAATCCAAAATTTATTTAAATGACATCAAACTTTTTACCACTCGATTTAACATTGGTACCTTAAAAATTAAATTTAGATCACATATACAAAACATTTATTTATCACATTTGTTATTATAAATTGTAAGAATAAAATGCATACAAATAAATAAATTATTGCATTTTACTATTAAATAGACATCTAACAAATATATACTAATAATCATGGATACTACTCAAACAATATTTTTAAAATCCAAATTCTCAGATGTTATCTCAAACAATTTTACCCAAACTAAAAACCCCTAAATCTCTTGCCAATGCATAGTGACTTGTGAGGTGAATTTAGTAGTTTATCAAATGTACTTTACGGATAACCCTTTAGGTTCAAACTTGAGAACCACATGTGTAAAACGTCAATCCAGAAGATTCTATTGGTTATTAATTGTCTTTTCACTATTCCTAATGATATAATCTCTCAATTGATCCAGTGTCTAGAAAGGCCTTTCAGGATCCTTGATTAAGCGTAATAAAAAGGGTAACATCAAAGATATAATAGGGCAGTCCACAAAAACTAGTAGCTAATAAAAACTATGCAACAGATGCTAGTCATCATGTATTGCTGCGAGGGAACAAGTAAATAAATCACAAATTAAGATGAACGTGACCTACCATATCATTGTTCATATATCCATCAATGATTAAGGTCGTGGTCGGTTAGTTCTCCAATACAATTTATCGTTCCAAGGTAGACTAGGACTGGTCTACAAATGTCAAAAAACGGTTCTATACCTCATTCTTGTGGGGTTAAATAGCCAAATATTAATCACAGTGGTCCATTAGCTATACTAGCTAAGAAGCTCCAGTCCTGTGAAGGCCTCGTGACCATAGGAGGCTGAATCTTATCAGTAACTAAGCTGAAGCCCTAACTAGTAAAATACTCGGTGCTTAGTCCCTTATTCATCCACCATACCCCTTCTTTCCTAAGTCAAGATTGTAATTTTATTGACCCAGAAGCGGAATTATAACATTTCAATCCTAGAGGTTCTTCCAGGGTCTAACCATAGATCATCAGCCCAGGGCCAAGCCACCGTTCAGCAAGTTATAACTTAACAAAAACTATGAACTAATACTTTCCAAAAAGTAATCCCCCTTCAAGAGGAAAGAAGTTATATCTTCTTGACGCCTTCATACTGGTTGTTCCTCTTGAGTTAAATATATAAAAAAAGTTTGATACTATAGTCCTCTCCCTCAACCCTTGCACTCAACAACAGTCAACTTACAAGAAGCGTAAGTATACATTCTAGAAATAAGCACACAGACAAGTGAACAAAAACACAAGAAATTCAGGCAGATTAAGCGTGTCAGAGTTATAATATGGCAGTGTGACAATATGTGAACTCAAGTGAAGGAAGCTATGCATACCATATTTTCTTTCTCACGTCTTACGCATGCCAGGAGGCACAATATCTCCAAGTAACCCTTCATCTTTTGGCAGCTGTGAGGTGGGTTCTGGCAGCGCTCGAGATTCTCTTACCTCAATGGGCAATTGCTGTGACTGCGTTGTGCTTGGAGAAATTCCCCTATGTAACTGTACCCCTTGTGAATAATAAAATTGAGAGACTCCAGGAGTAAACTGACCGGCAAAGGCAGCTTCATGGCTGATGAGTCCACCACGGGGGAAACCGACACTATGATGACAGTGTTGACCTTCATATGTAGTAATGACGATGGTGGGATCTTCAGAGGAGCGTTCCACCCTCTTCTTCACTGTACATTTGCTATTTGTGCAGCGATAGTAACTCCTGTAAAATTAAATAACTGGCTCAGCTTTTGCACAAGATTCTGAAAATTTTCTTTCCATCAATTAATAATTTGCCTGAAGCCATAATTGATTTTTGTTACTCTACATGTGCTTCATAAATTTGATCTCATTTTATGTAATGCATGGAGATGGTGCATTCTCACATAAAATATGGCTGAATTAAGAAAAAAGTATTTATGCAGTTGAAAAATAAGATTAGTCAAATTAATAATTAAAAGGATCGTGGACCTAAGATTTAGAGAAGGTTTTAATCTGTATAGACACGTCTTATCAATCATATAGCCATGAACTGATGGAATCTCATCCTATGACACGATAGTGGTTTAATAATCAACGTATTGGACTTTTGTTAAAGAAAGATATCATTAACTCTAGTTTATAACCCTTTGATTTCGGGGCATCTTTTGTCAATGAACTGATGGAATCTCCTATAATAAAGAGCAAAGAAGGTAGAATTCATCAAAACACAAACTTCTGAAAAGAAAATTTTTTATTATAATATTGGAAAGTGAAAATATGGTTTACAATGTTTCACTTTGAAGTTTATTTTATTGAACAGAAAACAGGCATTGAATCAAGATTGAAAAGTGGATAATATGTCAGTTTTCTCTCAATCATATTCATAATAGAGAAATAGCAACAGACCTAGGAAATGGACTATTTTTAACAGCTTTTTGTCCATATTTTCGCCATCGGTAGCCATCTTCAAGATGATCAACTTCACTCTTGGTCATAAAAGCAAAACGTGGCTGCCTAATTCGCTTTTGCCCCTTCTTCCTCACCTTACTCCTACAAAAATATTCCACCTACAAATGATCAAAATGGAAAGAAAAAAAAAACCTAAAACATTAAAATATTTTTTTCTTTAAAAAAAGGTTGATGCGTATGTTTCAATCTACTTGCTAAATATTAAATCAGTGGTTCATTACTTGTTATTCTCCCATGCATCAGTGTGTTAATCTTTAACAAAAGATAACTATAATCAAAATGTCTGGGACCTGTCTAAGCAATTTCAAGCTATGCAATTGAAAGAAATATGAAACTTGAAACTACTAAGGTAAATGTCTTCAATGTAATCAAGAAAATAATTGAAAAATATTTATATACTTCATATACTGCAATGTGATGAAAATCAAGTTTCTAAGTAAGACAATGAACTTTCTAATACCATGAAAGGCATCAATATGGGAGAAACCCATGATTTTATGAGATGTCTGATCAATGCCCATTAACAGCAAAGAACATTTTATGAATCTAAATGCTACTAAATGTCAATAAATAAAGTTATAGTTTTTCTATTTCTTTTTTAAGAATGCATGAACAGGCAGTAAGTAAAACTATAAACTGCATTTCCCAATTCCTGAAACAATGAAAACACATCTCAGTATATATTGCTTCAGAGAGGGGATGAATTCAGAACAAAAGACAGACTTCATACCAAAAAAAAGGAACATGTTCCTAAATTATTCTAATTTGCAGTATCTAAGATTAAAGAGGATTTTCCCAGCTATATTTCCGCTTTTTGCCGTAAAAAAAAAAAAAGATTTCTCAAAGCAAAGCACGCCATTGCCGCCGCAATAACGGCGGTGTTGAAGGCCACTTCGTTAATAGGCAAAAAGTCGCTTTTATTTTTCGCCCTCTCTATTTGCCTTAATTGGACCAATTATTTCCCTAAATTTACGAAACTGCCTCAACCCTTCTTCCCCAACTTGCATGAAACGAGGTTGTTATATTTATTTTATGCAGTTTCACTGTACGGACACCGAAATTTGCATGACTTTTGATACGGTGGCTTTTATTACCATCTGTCATTTTTGCCCACCGAAGTCGTACTTAATTACAACTCAGTCTCATAAAGTAGCACAAAACAACAAAAGATAAAGGTTTTTAAAATTATTTTTTAACTTTCATCATTGGTTCACTAGTACTCACGGTATCTCAGGCGGTTTCCCGCCGAAGCCCGTAGATTTCTCCGGCGGATCCTCGCTGGAGCTCGACGACACCGACGGATTCGATGTCGGCACTTCAGCTGACCCGACCGGATTCGACGCTGCCCCTGAACACGAACCACCAGCTGCACCACAGCTTTGCGATTGCGAGCCGCTAAAATTTCCCGCCAAACCACGACTGGCGTCGGTTCGGTCTAGTTCACCGAACCTTTCAATCTCATCGGCATGGTCCAGTTGTAGAATATTCCAACCAAACTCACTCAGTATACTGCTTTCCCTATCGAAGAAGTAATTGATGCTATCCGAGACTGAGTCAGGTCCAGCAAGTGTCCAGCTCGAGCTCGAATCGGATTTAAACTCAGTCCCAGCTGGATCAAGCCCCTCTTTATCTTCCATCCTCTAAACCTTCATCCAAAAAAAGAATAGAACATACAAAGAAAATAACAGGATTCAAAGCACGTCCAAATGAAATCTAAAAGAAAACGTAGAGAGAAAATAAAACAAAAAAAGGAATGAAGGAGAGAGAGCTAGGGTTTTTGGCTAGTTATTTTTTCCCGTCGTCCAAACAGAAAAAGAGAAAGAAAAAAAAGGAAACTGAAAAGAACGCGCGAGTAAGAGAGATTGGGGGAGAACAGAAAAAAGATAAGTTTAGAAAAATCGGCGTCAACTGAAAATAGTGACGGGAGGTTGATATTTAAGCAAAGGAGGAGAAAGAAGATGAAGAGCAAGGGAAGCGGGTGTGCGTGGGCCCACGCGCATGAATGAAGAGAAAAATAGAAGAGATACTTTCCGACATAAGGACGCACCATGTTTTTTTCCCTCTCTTGGCAATGCTTTTTTTAATGTTATTTTTTCCCTTAATCGTTCTCAGATATTTGAGATATACCTTGAATTTTATTTAATTTTAAATTTAAATTTGAATTAATTCTAATTTTCAATAAAATAAAAATAAAATTTTTCAGTATTATTTTATCTATACATGAGATTCGTGGGATTTTTTTTTGAAGGACATCCAGTTTATTCCATTCAATAGATGTTGAATGTTAATTTATTTTATTTTTGAAGTTGCAAGTAACTATATCCATTATTTTAATGAGAATAAATCATTATAGGATAAATTTTAATTAATTAAACTCATCTATCGAAAATAATTTTCACAAACCTGATACTCAAAGTCCCAATCAATTATTTTAGGGTAAATTACATTTAAGTTCATTAAACTATTAGTAAGTCTATGTTTTAGTCACTCAACTTTAAAAATTTACAAAATGATTGTTGAATTATTCTCACTGATGTAACAGCCCAATTATCAATGGTGTTGAAAAACGGTAGTTTTGGAACCCCATTTCCAACTATTGATAATAATATTTACGAGTTTATTTTGAATTATATTGAATTTTGGTTTAGAAATTTTATTGAAATGATAATTAATTGAAGTACTAGCGCAATGACCCTAAAGTCAGTGGTGTCGAAATAAGAGATATTGCGACCTCATTTCCGCAAACCAAGCACGTAAATATTTACGGAGTTATTATATAGGTAAATTGAATTTTGAATAAGTAATTTTTTCGAATTAGTGACTAATTAAGGTACAAATACTAAATTGTAAAAGAGGTAAAAATTAATTACTATGAAATTATAATTAATTGAAGGACCGATTGAGCAATTGGACCCTTCTAATAATGTCAAACGGTAGTGGTTGTTGTTTGTCACCCGCTTAATTGATTAATTAAGATTTATTAAATTCAATTAGATTAATTAAGTACAAAACTAGGCATATAAGTAAAAATAAAAAAGAAACACATTATATTTACCAAAAGAAAAAGAAACACATTATTATTTCTTCCTTCTCCGCTCGTCTTCTCCACGAAAACAAGAAAGAAAAATTGGGGTTTTGATCGTTTGAACTTCGGTCCTTCAAAATAGGTAAGTATACAAGTTCGTTTATTGTAACTTTTACGTTTTTAAGGTTGTGGTAGCTCGATTTAGCTAATCCGTGTTTTATTTTCGAAACTGCCAAAGTTTCAAAATATTTCCATTGATGAATGCTTGAAGTTATTGGTGTTATTTGGTTAGATTTTAAGCTTAGATATGAAAAAAACTAATTTGTAAAGTTTAATTGTTAATTTTTAACATATGGACTAAAGTGTAAATATTTCAAAATTAAGGATAAATTTATGTAATTATGGATAATAAAGGGCTGTAGAAAGAGGTAATTGAAATTGGATTGTAAATCAAAGCTTAAATTTGAAAGATATAGCTATTTCGGTTTTAAGGACTAAATTAAATAAAATACAAAAATTTAGGGAAAATTCAAAAAAGTGAAAGTGAACTGATTTATGCTTATAATAGAATGGTATAAGGTAATTGGAATTGATAAATCATAATGAATTATTATAGACTGGGAATTGAGTCAATATGAAGATAATCGAGGAAAATGAGAAATTGCATATTAGTCCCTAACTCTTTGTTGTTGTTGTTGTTGTTGTTGTGTTTATCCTAGGTAAGTTCATACAGTTTATAATTATTATAAATGTTGATTAATTGTGTTATAAATACTTGTATATATACTTAATAATTCTTGAATGAAATGACATTGATATAAAAGTTGAATTGGGCTTAAATGAAAGGTATTTAGATATTATATAATTCGGGAGAAAAAAAAAGATACAACAAATACCTATTGTTGACTGTAAAGGAAAAATCCTGTCAATATGAACAAAGGCTTCAGCCTCAATAAGAAGAAAACATTATAATTTGTTGGCAACCAACTTTACTATAACTCAAGCACAATATATCTAGGGTGACTATAAGCACCTAACACAGTAAGGAAACTAGCCTAATACTTGCATAAGCAAGACTAATACTTGTATAGGACAAGACAAAATCTTTCATCAATTTCATAAGAGAAAGGAAGATTTATTAAATAAAGGAAAGCAATACAAAACACATAAACTTAAAGCAACATGGGTCCAAATCGACTTGTGAAATCATTTATTATTCCAAAATACCGTCAAAATAGAAATAGATCAAGGAACTGGTAAAGAGCCACCTTTTGAATATCTATAGCCAGTCTATTTTCATAGTGGAATTATTGATGATTGGTGGAGGTTCAACAATGGAAAACATCGATGTCTGTCCATCACAACCCATGAAGAAAGCAAAGATACCCAAAAAAAAAATCTATCAATTGAAGAGAGAAAACAAATGAAGTGGAAGAGGAGAAAGAATACGAGATCAAAGATGATGGAGGGCAAGCAGCGTTGGCTAATAGCCAGTCAACTACTAATTAAGAGATTCTCCCTTTAGAGTAGCAATAAATGGGTCGAGATGCAATATATAGGTGAAACCCTAAAAAAGTAATTTATTAATACTTAAATTACACGTTGTTTCCATATTAAGTTATACTTTTACTATGATTTAAATTATTAAATTTCTAGTTACACTTTTTTTTGATGAATGATGAAATTCATTAATCCAAGAATGCAGTTAAACTGTTACAAAAGAACAAAAAACAGTGTACAATAACTTTAAGTTATGCAAGCAAATTAACCAATAATACCTCAAGAAGCACAAAGTGCAGCATTAACAGGATCAGTTTTATTGATTGGTTTTCTTCCTAAGTAAGCTTCCACAGTCTCTTTAATCTACACAAAGACAGCATCTTCAGTCAAGAAAGATGTACCAAAATACCTCTTGTTCCTCTATCTCTATATCACATACAAATATGCACACCAAACAAGCTTGAGTATTTCAACAAGGAATGACTTTCCTTTAAGTTTCAATATCGCCCAAGCTAACTCTTGCCTCTGAGTTCCTACAGCCCTATAAATGGAGCAAAGGCATAAAATTGATTGCCACACCTTCCTTGAAAAGCTGCACTAAAAGAAAATGTGATCACATCTCTCTACAGCATCCATATGGAAAAAGCAACAAGTATCAATCGAAATCCCAAAAGTAAGCAAACGATCCTGTGTTGGGAGTCTATTAAGAATGACTATCCAAGCAATAAGAGAATGTTTGGGAATATACAAAGGGAACCATAGCAAACAGTGCCATTCCACCATCATACAACGAGTTCTAATTGCCTCACACAATTGCAAAGTACTCACTTTAGCATTAGCAAACTATTGAGAAATGACAGCAACCAAAGGCTTCAACTTAAGCATCCTTCGCCAATTCCAACTACTCATTGAAGTAGGAGCCGTATCTAGAAAAACCCTACCCTTTAACACATATTCACTAACCCAAGCGATCTAAAGATACCCCTCTCCTGCAAGCAAGGCACGGATAAGCTGCAAAATACAAGCTTGATTCCATTCTACCACATTTTTTAGTCCCAAGCCCTTTATATTTAGGTAAACAAATCGCCTTCCAACAAACATGAGCCCCTCGACCTGAGCCAACCTTCCCTTTCAAAAGAATCTAAGACATATTGATAAACCTTAAGAATACTCTTAGGCATTAGAAATTGATAAATCCCATAACTCAAGTGCTTAGTAGACCACCCTTGAATCCTGTCTAGAATCCTATTGGTTAAAGCAGTACAATTAGACCGAGACATCTTTCGAGAAACAAAAGGAACACCAAGGTACCTCACTGATAGCCAACCAACTTTAAACCTTGTGTAAGTAGTCATGAGGACAACTCCTCTTGATGCACCACAATAACAAACAATTCACTTTTGGAGGCATTGAGTTACAACCTAGAAAGTAAGTAAAACTACTAAAGAACACAATAAACACTAGCCACCGAATCAGCAGTACCCTTAGAAAAAATAAGAAGATCATCGGCAAACATTAGATGACTCAACTGCACTTGAAGGCACTTAGGATGATACTTGAAGAGAGTATTTATGGCATCAACATCCAATAACCTGGACAACACATCCATTGAAAGCATAAAGAGGTAAGGAGAGAGAATATCTCCCTGCCTAATACCTTTCCTCCTTCGAAAGAACCTCATAAGGCTTCCATTAAGGGAGATAGAGAATCGAGGAGTAGTTAAACAAACTTCAATCCACTTCAAGAACTTTTCAAGGTACTCTTGAGTTCTAAGTATTGAAAGCAAAAAACCCTAGTGCAAAGAGTCAAACGCCTTTTGAAAACCAACCTTCAAGGCACATCTAGGAGAAATATGTCTTCTACCATACCCTTGCATTAGCTCATGAGCCAACATGGTATTACTAGTGATACTACGCCCTCTAACAAAGGCACTCTGATTATTAGAAATTAAAGCATGCAAAAAATGAGTCATTCTATTAACCAAAACCTTAGTTATGCACTTATAAACTCACTGCAACAAGAAATAGGCCGAAAATCCTTTACAATACCTAGGATTATCACATTTGGGAACCAAGAAAATTGAAGTAGCATTAAAGGCAGCCAAGAGAGTGGAGGATGCAAAAAAATACTGAACAACCTCAAGAAAATCAAGCCCCACTATACCCCATGCAGATTTTAAGAAGAAAGCTATGAAATCGTTAGGATTAGGGGCTTTCTCATTCCCCTGCCCAAAATTAGTTGCCTTTATCTCCTCATTGGTAATAGGGCTAGTCAACACACAATGAGCATCGTTAGACAATTTAGGCAGTAACTCCTGAAGCAAAGAATTTGGGCACTCAACAACATTGGAATCAATTGTGCCAAGAAGATTTTGATAAAACCCTAAAATCTCTGCAGAATTTTGATCAAAAGATTCCAACTAGTTATAGTTTTACTAATAGTTCAATCATATAAAATTGAGACTTACAGAAGATTCATGTATTTCCGCTAAAAAAATGTTAAAAAGTTTGAATTTCATTATTATTTTCATTTAGTTTTTAATTGTAGTCTAAAGATTTTTTATTGTTACAATATTTTAAGAATGAATATTTGATACATTAGTAATATATATATTTTATTTCATAAATAGTCTTAAAAAATTATCATGTCTCTTTTTTAAATACTTTATCATACTTTTACAGGGCACTTGTCAACTCCCATTATTCTACTTGTAGAGTTTAAAAATTCCACCAGTATAATAAATATTTTTTCATATATTAATTATTGTAATCATGTTCAGCAACTTAAACAATATTACGTACTTTACATTAATTATATAAACTAAAAATATATTATTTAATAAAATAAAAAAATACATAAAATCATATAAAAACAACAACTAATGATGACTTTGAATATTGACCGGAAAGTAGAAACCGAGCAGAATTTGTTCACAAATTTGTAAACATTCTTGAGCACATGCCTTAGGGGCCATGACCAAGCTCCTTCAAATCTTTTTCAAAAACAATATAATTATTTCTTGATGAGAATAAAATTTGTGAATTGAATTAATTCTAAAAAAAATCAAAATTTATTAATATAATTTATCAATAATTATATTTAATACTTAATTATAAGATAATTTTTTAAATAAAAATTTAATACTTAATAAAATTTTAAAATAATTACTTAATATTCATTTTCAAGAAATAAGGCATATAATTTTGAAAACTTTGAATAAAATTAACTAAAAATTAGTAGGCCATGGAGCAGCTTTCTCAGACCACAGAAATTGGATGGGCATAATTAAATATAGGATGAATTTTATTTAATGCAAAATATATTAAGTTAAAATAGGAAAAAAAAAAGAAGAAGAAAGAAACGAAGCTCTAATCCTATTGTAAAATGAGTTCGTTTTAATACAGTGATGTCTTCTTTTTATTATTTTAAAAATAATATGTTTCATCTTTTATTTAATTTTTGGGTTAATTATACCTTTAGCCATTTAATTATAGGTGTATTTTCATTTTAATCACTTAACTAAAAAAGTTATAATTTGGTTACTAAGCCATTTGAAAGTTTTCATTTAAGTCACTAAACCATTTAAAGTTATTTATTTATTTAAGTCACTAGGTTGTTACATTTTTTTAGAAGTTTCACTAGCGAGCTCCAAGCACGATTTGATGATCAGTACAGTGGATCAATACCTATCGGCGAGTAGATAAACATACCTTAGACCCAAGTCAATTCTGTGTTAATTAGAGATCGAAAAAAAAAGCTGTTTGAATTTTGATTCATAGATTTGTGACATCCAAAGTTGTTTAATGAGAAAAAAAAATCTAAACTGTAGAAGAGAACGAGAAAGAGAACTTTCGATTGGTGTAGATAATGTGAATAGAGAAAGCCATATAGTATCAATTTCAACAATGATGACTTAAATGATTTGAATACTTAAATGACCAAATTGTAATTTTTTTTATTTAAATAACTAAAATAAAAATTTGCTCATAATTTAGTGACTAATGGTGTAATTTACCTTTAATTTTTTTATTATACCCTAAAGAGTAGGAACGAAACTAGAGGAGCAAGTGTTTTCGTTTCCTTGATTAAACAATTTATTGTACTTTTTTTTGTGTGAAAAAGATAACCAAATTGATTGTAATTTCAACCCCTCTTAACATTTAACAATTTAGTTTATGTTATAAAATAAAGAGAGATGGAGAGAATAAGTAACAAAGAAAATATGAAAGTAATAGAGAATGTACTTTATTGATCAAATGGATGATTACAATGCTTCATCAGAGTCTCTATTTATAGGCATATGAAGTATAAAAGAAGTAGAGATCTAATTCTAATAACTATTAGAATGTAAAGTACATTAAAACTTTATCTTGATCATGATGGACATCCACTTAATAAGATATTCATAACACTCCCCCTTGGATGTCCATTGTGTAACACCCCAACCCATATCCGTTGCCGAATTAGGGTTACGGGGCATTACCGATTATACCACTGTTCATACATAAAAATATCTTTGCTTCAAAACTCAAAAATTTTAATCACATCAATTATTCGTAACTTAATCACATATTGGATCTTAAGATCATAGCATTTCATAAATAAAAACATATTCTGACATATATCAAACATCTCATACATAGAACATATAACAGAACAACTATTTCAGTAATTGAATATCAACCTATTTTACATTAGATATTTATATAGTCAATTTTCAAACCAATTAACATACCTCTTAGACATACGATATATATATGCTATATAAATACATAACCAAAATCATATTGAGTTAAATTTGATAATTGAATACCATCATATATATATATATATATAACCCATTCCATACCAAACATGAAACTATCAATTTAATAATAAATTATCAAATCCCAAGCAATCATGACATAAGCACAAGTATTTGTTTAACTCATCATTAGTCGAATATCTAAGTACATAATTAACCATATAAACCCATATTACATGATTATATATTCACAAACTTTTAAAACCATAAACTAAAATTATAGACTAATTATCATGTTAAAATTTATACATACATAACAACGCCATTCCTTGATTATTCGGCTACCATAGTTAACCACATAGATAGTACAAATGATGCTATAAGTTAAAATATACCATTTTACTAATCATAATAAAGTGATCAATTCACAACCAACAAATTCATAAGCATAGAACATTAATCAAACTTATTACTAGCCCACTACTAACGTACATTTAATTCATTATTTAACTAATCATATATCAACACGACATGTTTCTAATATAATCATGAAATCGAACTAATTCGTTCTAATTCATAAATACTAATGCCGAATCAAATCGAGTTTATAATACTTATTATGCATTGTACCAAAATATCACAAAAAGCCAACTTGTTTCTTACTAATTCGACTAACAAAATTAATCTGAAACACTTATTATAATGTCGATTAACAACCAAAGCTATATAACCAATTCACATTCAATACATAATCATCAATCAACTCATGCTAATCCACACAATAAAATCATACAATATACCTCACAATGCCGAAACAAGTATACAACCACCACACATTTTATAACATAAAACTCACTTCCAAAATAACATTAAAACATAATTGAATACACACAAGCCATAATATTATTATTCAACCATTTTCACATGGCTTTATATATAAACAATTTCAAAATTCAACCAAAATGAATACTAGCCTATACATGCCATATGTTAAAAAAAAATTTGAACTTTCAAAATACCGAGATAGAGGTTGATAGTGTGACGGACTTCCTTAACGATCCCTGAGCTCGTAACCAACTTTCAAAATCTATAAAACAAAGAACAAACATACACACATTAAGCTTTTATAGCTTAGTAAGTCATAAGCAAATGAGACATTTAATCTTATACATAATTTAATCTAAATAAACAATAATAAGCCATCATAATTTCATATATATATTTCCAATTCATAATTTCATATATCAAACATATATAATTTGCATCATTTTTACTTAGGCCGAATGCATAATAAACCATTAACATAATCAACCTTTGCTTCTACAATAATAAAAATAAACATCATTTGGCCGAATATATATATTCACATATACATACACATAATTCACATTAATATATGATATTATATCATCAAGTCATACATTCAACTTACCATATTTTTATAACTCGAATAAATACATACATAAGCCTTTCTAATCTGAATTTTTTATACTCGATCTTAACTTATTATAGCCCGTTGAACCATTCGGAATTAAAAAGGATACTCAAAAAATTGAACGTTTCATACAACGCCATCGTCCTAGACGTGGTCTTACATGTAATCACATATCGATGCCACTGTCCCAGACAGGGTCTTACACATAAATCACAAGATGCCAACGTCCCAAACGTGGTCTTACACGACAACACATAACAGAATTCTATGTCATGACATACGTATCCTAGATATTCCTAAGGTTCATACGGGACTTTCCGACATTGTAACTCGATCGAAACAATCTCGTAACCATTTTTCCTAAGTTTATACACTTTCGGCCAGTACAAATTATATTCATAAAATTTAATTCAGCATATAAAATTTCATATATTCAAAATTAAAAACATTTATATGCTTATAGACTTACCTCGGATATCGACAGACAAAAATAAACGACTATTCGATTATTTTTGTTTTTCCCCGATCCAAATCTGATTTCTTTGGTTCTTGATCGAAACATATTCAAATTAAACTCATTAAAACATAAATCTATTCAATTTAACCCAAAAACACATAAATGGGAAAATTACCATTTTGCCCCTAACATGTTGCACTTTTTACAATTTAGTCCAAATTACACAAAACACAAAACATGCAAAATTTGCACACACCATGCTTAGGCCGAACCTTCCTCATGTTCATACCAATCCATGCATTTCATTTATTTCTCATTTTAGTCCCTCAAAAATTTATTTTCATGATTTAGCCCAAATTACTCAAATTCATAAAAAATCCAAAGACAAAACATTATAATCTATCACATATCTTTTATTTTATAACAACAAATAACAAAAATCACAAGCTATCATCAATAACAAAACAGAAAATCATTATCAAATTCAAAAATTAAAACACGGGCTTTGTAGATTTCATAGCAACAATCTCAAAAACGTAAAAATTATCAAAAACCGAGCTAGTTACATACCTTAATCAAGCTACTTTGAACAAGATCATGCTGATAACGTGTTATAAAATAAAGAGAGATGGAGAGAATAAATAACAAAGAAAATATGAAAGTAATAGAGAATGATTTAAAAAAATTATCCAAATTTATCACCTAAAAAATGTACCAATTATAAATTCTAATTGACTGAATTATAAAGGCTAATATGTATATATAACCTTTAAACTACTATACTATGATTAAACAAACTCTTATACTTATTTTGTAGCTAAATAAGTCCCTCGTATATTATTTTTACCTATTAATGCCCTTAATTTTAATTTAGGGTAATTTTTTATCTTTTATTTTTTTATAGATGTGATAAGTTTATTAGTTACAAAGATTTATTTATTAGAAACTCAAATGTATGGGATTAAATCTCTTTTAATCTACTAAAAACCAATTATATATATTTTAAAATTTTGATAGATTAAAAAATTTATTCATTCACAACCTTTTCTTCCTATCCTTTGCTCGTTGTCTTCCTCAACTCTCTTGCTTTTCACATTGATTTGAAGATTAGGCTTGGTTTTCGTTCCATTTCACAACAATTTGGACAAATTAATTCTCTTCCTTTGATTTTTTTCACCCCCAATAGATCTTTTTAACTAAGAAAAAAATAAAAAAATGAAGTTTTAACATTCCATTCAAACTCATTTATTTGAATTAATTAAACAAACAAGTTTAGAACAATAAAGGTGTGATTTCTTTATATATTGTTGATCGCCTCTCCCCTACTCTCGTGAACGGGGGAGAGAAATCAATACTAAAAAGACAATCGAATAACCAAAAACTACGTTCGGTGTCTGCAAGTGTGATATGTCAGTTGTAATATTTGTAGTGTTACAATGAAACATCGGAGTATTTCAATGATCGAATCTAACAGAGTCAGCTATTTAGTGATTTCTATTAAAAAATGCATGCAAGAAAGGAGTCTAACTAGCTATTCGCTAAGCACTACATTATGGCAGACCATAAATGAGATTGATTTAAACTAATTAACAAACTACAATGGAAAAGAACTAAATTGTAAATAGAGCAAAATATAAAACTACCAAATACGATAACAGGGAGCAGTTGGTTGATCTAACCTCCCCAACCCTACCTAGATGCTAGACCTGAATTCGGAATATTACATTAGTCACTAAAGTGACATGGAGAGCTATCAAAGTTTTGAAAACAATCATGTTTAAATCATTTGTTTAATTTAATAGAAAACTTAGTTTAAATGTCGATTTATTATTCCTAACTTTTTAATTATAACTTAGCAATGAAAAAAGACGTTTTTATTTATGTTTTTAATAAAAATCAGGTTTATGCTCAGCTAATTATTGAAACAAAATTTGATATCCTAAATTGCAAATTAAATTTCATGCAATATTAAAACAAACCCAAATCCTAAGTCGCAAGCCACAGTTTGGAGTAAAATAATAATACAAAATTTGAATAATAATAATAATAAATCAAATAACAAGCCTAAAATAAATTTATAAAATAAAAATCGAGTCGAGACTCGCCGAATGCCATGCCCGCGTCCTAACCTGGTGGGTTATCTAAAAAGTTGGAAAATAAAAGGGAGTGAGCTATGAAGCTCAGTGTGAGTTCCATCACAAGAAAATCAGTGCAACCGAAAACATATAGAATCTCAGCACAAATCATAATTGACATTAGCAAATTCAATATATCAGAATAATATAATAGTTTAACAATGTATAAACAAATATACATATATCATATCATAACGGAAATTTCAGAATTTCAAGCACATACTTTACGAATGCATACATATTCGATTTAACAGATAAGATCCTACCTCACCGCTACACACCCTAAGAGTTTCCTAGAACTTGTTCATCCCTACACACTGAGTTGTGGATAAACCACAAAGTTGCAGGTTAATACGTTACCAGATGGTTGTGAATACACAACATAAATGTAGATAAAAGTTGTCAGATAATGGGTGGATGAACCACTAGTTTTGCAGTTTAATACGTTGCTAGATGGTTGTGAATACACAACATAATTACAGATAATAGCTAACAGATAATATGTGGATGAACCACCAGATTTGAAGATTAATATTCTGCTAAAAATTCCTTACAAAATGTCTCATCCCATGCAATAAGGTTTAGCATGCTTATAACAAAACAAAAAATATACGGATACCATGCTTATAACAGATAGAGAATAACATCATTAAATATATTCTCAGCTAATTGATACAGTAGCCAAAACATGTTCTTTTCAAGGATTCAATTTAATAGTATCATACAACATGTTGTGTAGATAATTCACTAATACAAATACAATAGACATGTTTATTCACAATTCATGCAATCATATAAATATAATATTAATTCGGCCAATTAGACCATGGATTTTAGCATAATTCATATTATCAGTGACTCAATTGTATAAAATAAAACATTAAAACCGGTTTGGGATACACTCAGAGACTAATCTACATAAAACATAAAGTTTTGGGTAAAACTATAAAATTTATGAAATAAGGGATACACGGTCTTGTGACTGGACCGTGTGGGAAGACTTGGATCCTATGGAGGGGGTACACAGCTGTGTAATAGATTGAGGAAATGTGGAATTTGAAAAATCAAGGTGCAAAAAAGACTCGACCGTGTGGCCGGCCGTGTCTGAATTGAACTCCTAGGTTTTTAGGGTGAACATGGTCGTGTGGTCCACACGCCTGTGTGGCTGGCCGTATGGCCTTATTCCGAGGCTTAGTTTGCCCCAATTCATTTGTAAAGAAAAACACACTTGTTATCGGGAGACCGAGCGACGTCCTTCTTGTTCAGATCTGATCTGGGATACCTAAATCGGGTTCTTCAAACGACATTTACGCAAGAATTAATAATAGATTTCAAGAAAAAATCAATATTTCAGAAGATTTCGTAAAATATTCATAATTGAATTAGAAGATTAGCAAGAAACAATGTTATCTTAGAATTTACGGGTTCTACTAATTGAAACTAGAGTACTTACCGAACTTTTGATGAGAATTCGGAGGTTAGCGATGATAATTTTAACCATTGATGGAAAACGATTTACGCTCGGGATTGATTTTGATTTGAGGAATAAAGAAACTAATCTCAACAATGGGGAGCAAAAATTGTATAAGGAAAAAGATGATGAAAAGAAATATGAAAGAAATAGGGGAAGGAAGCAAAGAAAATATGTTTTAATTTGGAAAGAAAATTATAGTTCTTTTGTGATTAGGAGAAGAGATTAAATACATAGGGTTCTTGAATTGGAAGGGCTATTTGGGTAATGAACCTATTCTACCAAAAATAAAATAAATGGTAGAGAGAATGACATGTTTCAAACTTGGCTAATAAGGGGAAATAAATGCTTAAACATTTGGGCTACTACCCACTCTTGTTACATTTTTACCAAAACTAATATATATTCTAGTTTGATTTTGTTCCTTGGTTGCTGAAAAAAAAAGGAAAGAAAATGAGAATAGTATGGCTTAAACCTTGGATTTCTTGGGAGCATACTAAGCTTTTAAGCACCTAGACTATGACTCATTTATTAGTTAATTATTACTTCTAACCCTATATATTTTGGGGTGTTAAAATTAATTTCCATGTTGTTAATTAACTCACGAATTAGAGATCTAAATTGTTAACACTCCTAATTTGGCTCTATTTTACCTTTCGGTCTCGACTTTACCAACTTGGAAAAATTAGTCCGATTTATCTCTCGATCTCACCAGCTAACCTGAGAATAATGAATTGGTGCTCAACAAGATCATCTATCGGTCTCACTTATCTAGATTTTCCCTCAGGGGTGTCATTCCTAAGTTTTGATGTTTATTCAATTTAGTCCAGTTTTACAATTTAGTACCTAAAACCTAAAATCAACTACCTAACATTTCCATCAACCAACCATCTAGGGTTTAGCTACCCATCATCAAATTAAAGCTAACAAACATTAAATAATCAACCATGGAACCCATTAACATAAACTTGAACAAAAAGATGGAAGCTTTGGTTTTTAACTTAATAAACTTAAATAAAAGGAAACTAACACAAAGATAAAGAGACAAGAATAACAAAGATGAGATCTTTAACAGATGAAAAGAAAGAAAACTAAAATAACATTAACCCAAAGATAAAAGTGTCATTACAAATAAAGTAAAGGTTCTAAACATGAAAATAAGACTTAGCTACAGTTATAACTAAATTAACTAACTACCATTAATACTAAAAAAAAAGTGTAAGAAGAGTAAAACTTACACTAATGGCAAGATATGATTGGCTGGATATACCACCTGGTTTTTTTAATGTCCAAAGGACTGAATGGGGGAATTTCTGATAACGTTAGGGACTAAATTTGGAATGTCTGATAATGTTAGGGACAGAAGTGGACTAAAAAAACTTTAAAGACCAAAGTGAGAAAAGTGGTATACTTCAGGGACTAAAATATGCATTAAGCGTTTTAGCTTTGACCAAATAGGGAAAATTACATTTATGGTCCTCCAAAGAAATAAATATTCAATTTAAACTATTTTACCATAATTTATTAGCTTTCATACCCTCAAATTTTTTAATTTTAATTTGGCCCTTAATGAAAAATTATTGGATTCGACCCTACTAAAGAGCATGCGATATTATATTAATTTTACTTATGACATCTAAGAAGTCTACTATTCGTAATAACATAATAATTTTCTTTAAAATTTTATAAGTACACTCATAAGTGAAATTACAATTATAAATAACACAGTTAAAAATTTCATACTCAAAATCAGATATTATAATATATGAATGGCTAGAGAAAATTAAAAAGCTTAGAGAGAGATATAAATTGGGATACTATTCCCCCCTACTAAAAGAAAAAAAAAGTGACCTAACGAATCCACCTAAATTAATTATAATATTTATTACTTCATAATTGGTGACGACGTCTATAAATTATAGTCCTACCAAAAATATCTTTGATTATGACATTATTCTTATGATAGAAAAAAAAAGTATTGATCAATAATTTAATGTTGTAGTCCAAGAGATGCTTCAAACTTTTTTTATAAAAAGAAAATACAAATATGAGATCATGGTCCAAATTCCTAATAATAATTGAGGTTTAGCATCATATAATCTGGACTTGTTTTATGGTTTAAGATTAATCTTTATTCAAATTAGAGTAGATAAATGTTTTCATCCGTTTTACGATTTAGGACCAATCCTGTTTGGCCCGAATGGTATTAAGGTAAAGTTATCTCAACAATGACAATTTCAGGATTCAAACTTGGTTCAAATGCTTAAGGAAGATGTCCATTTCCCCTCCTTCTAACCACTTGTTGATGCAAATGACACATATATTCAAATAATTCATCTTATGCATATCATATATTATTATATTGATATAAATGTGAGGGATCCACTTACACCAGTGTAAAATCACTTTAATTTTACACCAGTTCGTAATTTTTTCTATGATTAATATTTTAAATGATTATGTGTTTATATAAACGAGAGGGATCCACTTACACCATTATAACTAAAGTGGTTTTACACCATTCTGTAATTTTTATATGATTAATATTTTAATAATCCAACCGTTCAATTTGTCATACATGTAAAAATTTTAATCGATTTGATATCTCTAGCAAGTTGATCTGAACTATTGTCTATATTAATATATATATTTAACGATTGAATTTTTTTTTTACATAAAATAAATAGTTACAAATTTTTAATTTATGCCAAACTTAACACTCATGATCTATATGAAAGGAGCATAAAATTTGATGGTTGAATTATTAAAATATTAATGGAACACTTTAAAATTTTAGTAGATTGTAATTTATAATTTTTAATAATTTCATATTTATATTTTACTATTTAAAATTGTGAAAAACATCTTAAATGAAAATAATAAAAGAATAAAGAAGGCTTGCAAGCTGGTGGTAAGAGCTACAAGAACTTTGGCCCAAGTCCATTCACCATCCTTTCACCTCTTGTACTATTTTTAAGTAAAAATTTAAAGGTTGTAATATAGTTTTTTTTTTTTTTAGTTTTTGTACTATATATATATATTTGTAATTTAGTCTTTATATCTTTAGGAATTTAATTTATCTAATTTTGAGTTTAAAAATGTAAGTCTATTTGCTAACATTCCTAAAATTGTTGGTCTGATATTTTGAAATTAAAAAAAAAATTACTCACTCGATATCCATGTAACAAAATGACATTATAATAGGCTAGAAATTAAGAGAGAATGTTAATAGTGTTAATAATTCTAAAAAAAATCACATTTACATTTTATTCGAAATAAAGATAAGAATTAAGGTACCAAATTATTTCAAAATTGAAGTATATATTTAAGATATAATCTCAGAGGAATTAGAATTAAGATAGGAATGGAAAAAGAAATGGACAAATGCCATGTAAGGCCTTCCTTAGTATAGATTTGAAGGTTTTATTTTACATTTGTTCCTGCTTTTTAATATTGCATATATTTTATTTCTTTTTACCTGAATGTTCTTCTAGAATTATTTCTTAGACTTCCACATCCGTAAGTTGGGTTTTTTTTTTTTTAATTCCCTAAGATTTTGTACCATTCGGTGTATGAAAAAGTATACATGAAGGACCTCGACAATAATTATTTTAATTTTAAATTTCTTCTTTTTGCTTTTCATTGCTTTAGTTTCGATTGCGCTTAACAAATTTATTCAATACATTACTATATTAAACCTTGAAAAAGTGACTAATAAATTCATTCTTTTTTTTTACCATCACGTTTATATTCACAATACATTTTATAGACAACAAATTCAAAAAATTTTAATTTACACATTAGTCGTAAAAATATAGTTAAGTATAGAGATTGAGAGTATAATTAAATCAATAACAGTACAATACATTACTTGTTGAAAAATAATTAGTTCTCTAATATCATTTCAAAACCAACTCAATTGTGGTTAGCGAGAATTTTTGGAAGATAACACCATTTTGATATTGTTGTCATTTGTATCTGTCACACCCGGTTTTCACTAAGTCCTAAATTTAAAGGAGAGTTGAGATTTAATTGAATAAAATGGTAAGTTGACAGGCTCTACTAGAAAACTTGGGAAAGTTTTGTGGCTAATTAGTGAATAGTTAAGTTCGAATCCTGATTCGGTTAAGTTGGAACCGACTAGTTCTTTAGTGGGAGACAAAATGGTTAGCAACAAACAGTTGCTTTGGACCATGGAAACCGTGCAAATGGGAATATATTTAGGTGATGAGCGATATTCCTGCAAAAGGAATTCTTCTCAATTTTGTTTACAATTTTCTTCTCATCTGCATCATCTTCTTCGGTTGCTTCGAAGAAGAAGAAGTTAAGGAGAGCGCTGCATGGGGTAGTGATCATGACATTCGGAGTTTGGAAGTAAAGAATCTGAGAAATTGCTCCTACTAGGACGAAGGATGCTCTGGCATTTGGGCAAGCTAAATTGGTGAGGATGAAGGGTTTTAGGTGAGTTTCTGTATTTTACTTTTGGATGATTTAAAGATGAGTTTTGCTTGTGTGATTTGTGTCAATATCTTCTCTGAGTTCTGTTTTAAACCTTTGGTAGTACATGATTATGGTGAATGAGCATGTCATGCGTGTTTAAAGTTGTATGAACTCATGAAAGACTACAAGCATGTTCCGTATGTTAGGACTATGTGTTGATGTATTAAAGTGTGGCCTACTCCTTGATGCAATAGTATTTGGAATGTTATGCGTGAAATACATGTTTTAATATGCGGAGTACGGAGGGAGTTACCTTCATGGGGTAGATGAAGATAAGAAAATTGGCGCAATGGAGGAATGGGCCGATTATTATGGAATTTAAGGGAGTTAAGAGACCTTTTGAATCGGTAATCCATTGGTCCTTTGAGGCGACACCGTGACAACAATTATCGACTAGTTTTTCGGGGGGACACCGAGACGACGATATATAAGTCCTTTAGGGTGGCACCGTGCAAATGGTATATAAGTCATTTGGGTTGACACCTTGAAAAGGGGTTCAATGATTCTTAAGAATCAAAAGTCCAAGTTTAGTCATGGCATAATTTAATGGCGAACAAGTACATCTTATGTTGAAACGAAGTCCGCTAGGACAGTAAACAGGGAAGCCTATCAGGGAATAAAAGGGGACGTCACTGTATGACTCGCGTGGCGAGTAATCTAACACGATGATCTTGACACATCCAAAAACGTGGGCAGCTAGGTTATTAAGAGGAATTGTTGTAAGCATCTTAAACGCGAGATATGTGGAAGGAAAGGGTATTTCCTTTGGAGATATTTGTCAATAAGAGTCCTCTAGGCTTGGTGTAGAACTATCATTTTTACGAAATGATTCATCGAATCTGAAATTCTAAGTGGTCATTGATAAAGGGTTCGCCAGAAAAAGAGGGAAGTTCGTCCAAGACCACTTAGAAGGGAATGTCCACCAAAACTCTCAGATCGGCAAAGTCTGCCAGAGATTCACAAAGAAAGAGGCTGTTTATCAGGACTATATAGCGCGAGAAAGTCCACTTGGGACTATTAAATGTGGAAGTCTTCTAGAAAGAATCTAGGAAAGAAGTAGTCTGTTGGGAACGATTTGATAATGAGAGTTTCCTAGCGAATGGTCTGAAATAGGAAAGGCCCTATGGGGCTGTCTTATAAGTACAAGTTTGCAAAGGGAGGGGTGTTTAATCATCAGCCAAATCTTATATTCAAGGCCATGAATAAAGATATTTTTAAATGGATTTTCCTTAAATAGAGGGTTCTATGCAACAGGCTAAATCCTAAGAAAGTAATCGTCAGGGTAACACAGTAAGCCTATATTAGGTCAGTATGGAATTAATGGGTTAAGGTAGGAGTCGGTAGGAGTGGCGAGACATCTGCTCATCTGCCAATAGTAGTCACCAATCTGTATAGGCACGTATGTGGATATCTTCACTAAATCAAACCAGGAAAGGTGAGATTGTCTGAGATGAAACGGGATAGTGTCAAGTTCTAGAAGAATTTTTTTATTTGGAAGAGCACAAACATGACGAATTAGTGGATATGTTTGCCAATTGTTGGCAGAGAATGAAAGGCAACGACTGCACTAGAAAAATTGGCGGAACTTCTTAAAATACTGAAGGAGTTCTAAATTTTGTGATTTTACTTTATTCCTAAAAATACATAAAGCCTTTTTTAGTTAGGCTGTATAGGTTCTCACTAAGTTTATTGAACTTATGATTCTACTACCTTGTATGCAGGATCTAAGAGTGTTGGAGTCGTTATGTGAAGGGACTTATGATTTGCTGTAATTTGATATGACAAATTAGGCTTTCCCGATGTAAAAGAGCTTATTCTCAAGCAAAGTAATGCCTTGTTCGTAATCTTTAAATTTTAATTTAATAAATGTAAATGTCTTATTTTTACTTATTTTGAGACCCAATTTGGCCAATAGTGCCATTGGGGGCCCTAATGTATGATTGAATGATGTAGGGATGTGTTGGAGGTTGAAATAAACTGAGAATAGCACCAAAGGAGAGGGTATTGCGATATGCAAACCTTGGAATCGTGATACCTCTAACAGACCTGGGATTGGAGACCACCATTCAGTGGTATCGAGATATCCACTTTGGGTATCGCGATATCCACCCTCCAAAAAGTCCCCCAAGTTCGAAACTGGTCAAGGTATCGCGATACCGATATCATAAAGGGACAAAATTAGACAAAAAAGGTAGTATTTGTCCACCCGAAGCACCAATCATTGAATTCCCATTCAAAGGTATTTTTTGCACAAGAATTAGGTTAAAATAATTACTAAATCAACCAAAATTTGGACGAGAGAGAAAAAGCGCCACATTAGCTTAGTTTAGGCTTAGTTTTCTCTAGGGTTTCTTCTTTTAGTTGTTCTAGGGTTTTTTATTTTCAATTCCTTAGCTGTAGGTTTTACATTTCCCAACAACTTTTTCTTCTTATTTTAGTTGTTCTTAGTGTTAGTTAAGTTAGTTATCACTATAACTTAAGTTTATTTGCATTTTTAGTCCCTGTACCTTGGTTGTAAGATATTTATTTTTCAGATTTAGTTTAATGTGTTTCTGTTTCTTTTACTTTACACTTGTTAAAGTTTGTTCCTGTTATAATTATTGCTTTAGATTTTCTTGTTGAATGCCTCTCTTTACATGCCTTTTAATTTTTCTTGCATAAAAATCTAATCTTTTATATATATTTTTTCTCAAGTTTTCTTTAATGGCTTCCTTGTTCTTCATTTTCATGGTTGTTAGTTTTATTTCTGGCATGAGTAGCTAAACCTTTAAGGGGGTTAGTTGATAGAGATATGGTGAGCTAATTTTTGGATGAAAAATTAAATCGTAATAAATTGGACTAATTTGAATGAACTTCAAAACTTAGGATTGATGACCCTAAGGGAACATTTAAGCAAGTGAGACCGAGAGGAGATCTTGTTGGGCACCAATTCATTAGTCTTAGGTTAACCAGTGAGATTGAGTGATAACTCAGATTAATTTCTCTATCTGGGTAAAATGGAGACTGAGAGGTAAAATTGAGCCATTTTGGGAGTTTAAGCGATTTGGATCCTTAATTCGAGGATTAGTGAACCACATCAATGTCAACCAACCACTGTTTGTTATTTAATTTTTAATTTTGTAACTTTGTATGTTTTACAATTTGGTCATTGCTAGCTAGATAGTAAAATATAGATTAATTTCTCTTGACTTTATGATTCGCCATAATATAACTTTTTTCTATTAGTTGGTTAGACTTTTTATTATACACGTAAGTTATTTAGAAATGGTTCAATCCACAATTTTCTTGGGTTTGATCATTGAAATACTCCAGTGTTCCATTGTAACACTACAAATATTACAACTGACTTGTCACATTTGCAGTAAAGTCACGATAGTTATATTTTTTTAATCCCCGAGTGTTGATTTCTACTTTCTCTTGTCATTCGTGAGATTAAGAGAGAGAGGCGGTCAAGTTGTTGGCCACGTTTTCAGGGAATCATCATTTGATTGAACTATTTTTATTTCCATTGTGTGTACTTAGAGAGATAACCGATGAAAGTTGAGGTTATAGTTACAACTTTGTTTTTATTTTGTTTGCAATTTTTGGTTAATTTGTTTCACTCTCTTGTGTTTGTAGGAGGCGCTGTATGACTCAGATCGGTAGTGTCTTACCATTTGAGTCGAAATCTAAATGTATCACTACACTGCGAGGAGGGTGCAACATCTGTGGGATGCCCAACTTCCACAAAGAGACTATGCTATCAAAGATCCGCAAGTAGAGATTCAACCGCCACCGCACCCATCCATAGAGTAATGTACCTGTACGACTATGCGATGCCCAATCTAGATGTTGTTCGAGAAAGCATTAATCACCTAACGATTGATGCTAACATCTTCGAAATCAAACTGGCAATGATCCAAATGATACAAGCAAACCTTCAATTTTGAGGGTCAATGAATGAGGATTGGAATCAACATCTTAAGAGATTTCTGACAATTTGCGATACCTGTAAATATAATAGGGTTATTCCCTTTCTCTCTTACTGAAAATGTCTTTATGTGGTTAGATTCACAATTGGTAGATTCCATTAACATTTGGGATGAGCTAGTGAGAAAGTTTATGGTAAAATAATTTCCCCCGAGCAAAATAATGAAACTTTGTATGGATATAACAAATTTTCAATAATTGGAAGGGCAGCCGCTATACAAGGCTTGAGAGTGCTTTAAATTCATGCTACATAAGTTCCTATATCTTGGATTGTAAGATTGTTTACAACTTTAAGTTTTTTTGAATGGGCTGGATGATAAATTGCACTCTAGTCTTGACGGAGCGTCTGCGGGGGCGTTCATGTCAAAAACTTATCCTTAGGCTTGGCAAATCATCGAGGACATGGAAAATAATTCTTATATGTGGCTAGCCGAGCGGTTCATATATAGAGCTAAACAATCGACCATGAATATGGTTGGTAGTGAGGACAAGTATCAACAAGTCCTCAAAAGGCTCAATCAATTAGAGATGAGTTCAACCAAGGCACAAGTCCAAAATCAGCCCCTTCTAACTTATTCTAATGTAGGACATGATAGTGAAGGCCCCTTGTGGGGAAATGCTAATGAGAGTAATCAAATTAAGGCTAATTATGTAGCGAATAGAGGATACATTCCATACTCTCACACCTATAACCTGGGGTGGCATGACCATCCTAACTTTAGATGGGGAGGGAACCAAGGAGGCCCCTCCAATCATGGAGCACGAAACCTTAATCCTCCTATACCTAATGCACCTTATCAACCTCCATTACCGTTTAGGGTACCCCAAGAGCAAGGAAGAAAACCAACCTATAGTAGTGACCTTCCATTGTCGATTAGGGTAAGCAAGGTAAAGGAAGGTTTTCATGTGGTGTAAATTGATGTGCATGAAATTCGTCATCAATTAGACCAAGTTTTGAAATGGTTGCAAAACAAATTAGCCTCTATCATACCAAGTAATACTGAGCCTAATCCAAAGAGGGAAGGAAAAGAAAATGCCAAATCGATTGCCCTTAGATTTGAGGCTCTAGTTAAAGAACCTGTCTGACCAATTAGTGGGGAAAAGAAAGTTAGTGAAAAGATGAGAGCACTCGCACTTCTAGTGTTGGAGATGGGGTGGGAGACAAAGAAGGACTCGAGAGTGAGCCTACACAAGTTGAATAGAACTGTTCTAACACCATAACTGAATCTAACACCCATACCCTTTTCGAGTAGACTAGAAGAGAAGAAGAAGCGAGACAATGAGGAATTTCTAGATTTCCTCAAGATGTTTAAGGCTTTTAATGTCAACATCCCATTACTTGATGTCCTAGAAAAAGTGTCGAAATATGCTAAGTTCCTTAGGAAAGTGATGTCTAGAAAAAAAATTGAGAGAGAATAGTGAGTCACTCTTAATGCCGAGTGTAGTGTTGTTGTGTCTAGGAGAGTCCTACCAAAACTCAAGGATCCCCGTAGCTTTACCATTCTGATAAAGATTGGAGGTGTAAATTTTGGCAAGGGGCTTTATGATCTTGGAGCAAGTATAAACTTAATGCCCTTGTCCATTTACCGTAGGTTAAGTTTAGGTGACATTAGGGAAAATTCAATAACCCTTCAACTAGCTGATAGGTCCTTAGTTAACCTAAAATGAGTTTTGGATAATGTTTCGATAACCTTTCAACTAGCCGATAAGTCCTTAGTTCACCCAAAAGGAGTTTCGGAGGACATTTTAGTGAGGGTTCGGTAGTTCATCTTACTAGTTGACTTCATAGTTCTTGACTTTGAAGAGGATTTAAAGATACTTATTCTATTAGGGAGACCATTCTTAGCTATCTCTAAGGCCACCATTGTAACCTCTCCAACCTAGCCTAGACGTTAGACCTGAATTCAGAAGATTACATTAGCCATTGAAATTACCCAGTAAGCTATCGGAGTTTTGAAAAGAGTCATTTTTAAAATGTTTATTTAACTTTAGAAGAAAACTTAATTAATTACTGTTTTATTTACAAATCAAATTTTTAAATATACTTTAGTAGCGAAAAAGTGATATTTACATATGTATTAACTAGAAACTAAGGTTCATGCATAACTAATTAATAATCACATTTTGACATCCTAAAATAACATAAATGTTGTGCAAGTTATGTATATATAAAAAAACTTAAAACTATGTCCTATGCGATAGTTTAAAATTTAGTAAAGTAGTGTCTGAATAATATATATAAAACCAAGAACCAAATATAGATATTTTAATAATTAAGTTGAGTTGAGAACTTCCGAATGTCGTATCCTTGTCCTAACTTGGTGGAAATAAATGGAGGGCGAGTTACGACGCTCAATGTGAGTAAAATCACAAGAAGTGCAAATAATCAGTAAGACATATTAAATAATATAACATAGAATAATCGCAATCTAATAGCAGTTCAAAAGATCACATTTTCAATTTAACCATCATAACGTCCTAGAACTTACAATAGCAATTTCATAATATCGAATTCACAGGTTACTCATCCATATATACATATATGTGTCATATTAGAAATTCCAGGTTTGTATGCACATGCTTCCATATATGCCATACAATTTTGCTTTTGTTTGAAAGATCCTACCTCACCGCTACACACCGCAATGGGAGTTTCCTAGAACCTCAACACTAACACACCAAATTGTGGATTAACCACCAATGATTTGCAGATTAACTGCTAATCGTTATGGACACACAACAAAATGCTACAAATGGAATTGCCTATGGCTGTGGATACACAACAAAAATAATGTAGGTAAAATTTGTCAGTAGTCGTGGATGCACAATACGTTTGCAAGTAATAGCTACCAAATTCTTGTGGATGCACAACAAAAATGTAGCAGGTGGAATCTGCTTATGGCTGTGGTTATAGATCGTCTTAAATGGAATCTGCCTATGTCTGTGGATACACAACAAAATGAATGCAGATAAACCCCCAATACTTCCTCTGATTCATAACGTCTCATCCTATACAGTGCAATATGGCATACTCAATAGATCAATACAGTAGCATTTAATATGCTTTTAGCATAACAATACAGTAGCAAACAAAATGCTCATAGCGGTTCGATTCGGTAGCAGTTAATATGCTTGTGACAAATCAATTTAGTAGCAAAAATCATGCTTTTTATGTGTTCGATTTAACGATGGCATAAGGCATACTATACATACAATCACAAACTCTAAAACAATAGACATATGTATTATTCACAATTCATGAAAATACATATTGATTTTATATTAAATTAGTCCATCAAATTAAGGATTCTAACATAATTCATATTATTAGGGGTTCAATTGAATAAATTAAAGCACTAAAAATAGTTTGTAAATCATTTAAAGACTAGATTGATCAAATCCTAAAATTTTTTGGGTAAAATTGTAAAATTTGAGAAGTAGGGGACACATGGCCGTGTGACCGGGTCATGTGGAAAGCCTTGGACCATGTGGAGGGGGTACATGGTCGTGTGGCTAGGTCGTGTGACAGACTGTACCCGCGTGGAGGGTCTTAGGCCATGTGAGAATTGAAACAACCTAGGTTTTCATGGGAACATGGCTGTGGGAAAGGTCGTGTGGTCCACACGAGTGGCCCACAAGCCTATGTGACAAACCGTGTGGCCTTATCCTAGGCATAATTTTACCTCGATTCACTTGTAAAAGAACACATTCCTGTCACTGGGATCTCAAGAGATGTTCCTCATATTCGAATCTGACCTGAGGTACCTAAATGGGTCATTCAAACGACATTTGTGTAAGAATTAATAACGTATTTCACGATTCTTCAAGATTATTCAGAGTTTTGAGGAAAAATCGAAAAAGATCATTTAATTGATTACAAGATTATCATTAGATAGAAAATCTATAAAGTTTTAAGATCAAATTCGAGATATGAGGCATACTTACTGCTTATTGGAAAAGATTGGGGGTTTCAAACGATGATTACGATTCTAGTTGAAAATAAGTTAAAATCGAGGATTGATCTTGATTCGAGAGCAAGAATAAATTTCAAAAATAGGGAGAAAATATTTTGTAAAGAATATGATGAAGAGGAAAAGGGGGAAAAAATGAGAGAAGAAATAAAATGTTGTTTTGGTTTGAAAAAAGAAACAATAATTCAATTAGAATTAGGAAAAAGGGCTAAATTCTTAGGGCTTCAAAACTCTAAAGGCTACAAGGTAATTTACCCTTTTTGTCCAAATTAAAAGGGAAATGGGGGAGAATAGCGTGGCTCAAATTTGGTATGCAAGGGAGAATAAGAGTTCTTAACCATTGGGCTACTACCCATACTTGATAAAATTTCACTCGATTTAATATTTATTTTAGAGAGACTTTTATCCTAGTTTGCTAAAAACAAAAGGAAAAGAAATGGAAGAGGAGTGGATGGAATCTAGGATCTTTAGGGAGTGCATTAACTACATAACCATCAAAACTAATTCATTTCTTAGTTATTTATTTCATCCAACCCTATATATTTTGGGGTGTTACCGCCATAGATGTGGGCAAAAGAAAAATGGCTATAGAAGTAGGTGGAGTGGGAGAGACCTTTAGGTGTGTGAAACCCGAGCCTAAAGTGAAGGAAATGTCCGCTAATAATGAGTTAGAATGCCAAGCCGTTCAGGCAGTGTTCAAGTAACTAAGAATGTGAAATAATTGAAGTGGTGTATGTTTATAGGTTCGAGACCATAATTTGAGGCATTCGAGTGAGGAAATAAGGCATCATGAAGAGACAATCAGTAAATCAACTAGTAGGGCTGAAGAAGACGAGACGTGTGTTGGTGCTACGGACCTTGTGCAAACATCACTACGGGGGTGTTATGTATAATGTCAGAAGAAATTTTAAATTGTCGCAACTGGAAATTGACCTATCAATTTGAAATATTTGAATTATTTAGCATGGACTCCACATATTTTCTACGTTTAGATTAAGGTTTTAATTTATGTTGGTTTAATTTTGAATTTGGTAGGTCAGATTCTGAAGAGTTAAGAGAAAATTTGATAGTTTTGTAAGTATTTTGAGGTTTGTTCAGTGAAATCACGATACCAAGGGGGGAAATCACAATTTTACGGGCAATTTCAATTGGGGCCAAAAATTGTTTTAGGTATTACGATATCGACCCTTTAGGATCGCGATACCTCTAGAATTTTAAAAGTTAAAATTTTGGTTTTACACAGTAATATCGCGATACTGGTCCCTCGATATTGCGATATCTCAGACATAGTAGAATTTGAAGGGTCCAAAAGTACGGTTATTACGATATTCGTGTCGGGTTAGGTGATACTCGATTTAGGTATTGTAATTCACAAATTTTGGGAGGCTTAAAAAGCCTGCCAACCCACAAAACCTCCCATTATCCTTCACTTTCTTGAAATCTTCCAACCTAAATCCCTAAAAACACCCCCTCTATCTATTTTCTCTCAATCTCATTTTCAATCCCTTCTATTTTCTTTGCAATTTCTCTTTCCTTCTACTTTGTTTTGGTTTCTTTCCTTCTTTTATAGGTTTTATTATCTTGAATTGTAATAGTCCGTTTGACGAAGTCTTTATTTATGGTTATTATTTATTGTACTATGTATAACTTTGAGTAAGTAAAGTATTAGATGACCAAGTACAGGATTCTGTGTATGCGCTGATTGGAGAAGCCCGTGATTTGGCAAATTTCATGTTTTGGGTGAGATATATGGTTTGGTAGATTCTTCTATTAAGCATACGCCACCCCAGATGTTTTGGCGAAGTCATCAAATCTTTAGTTTCATAGATTTGTTTATTATTTTTATAAGACTATTTAGTTGCTTAGTGAGAACAGGTTAGAATAAAACTATGATACTGTTGTTGATAAGACTTAAATTATGATAAGAGCACTTAATCACAAAAATCAAGAGTGGAATAATTTGATTCTTCCACTAAAATTTGTTTCTATGCTGAAGTATATAAGGATATCAGTGTCTTCACTGATAAACATTGTGTGTTCTTTGTATTCATCTTCTTCTTGATTTTCTCTGCACTCTCTTTGAAAAGCTTAAGTTTAGAAACCTTACTGAATTTTGGTCTGCTGTATTCAACCAACTCTCACGTTTGTTTTAGCTCTCTATTCAAGATGCTGTATTTTTGGTGAGTTCCTTCTTACTTTTATGTGAGTAGTATTCTTGCTTTATATGTCTTGTAAGATAAGTACTTATACTCTGCAAAAGTGAAATACGTGTACATGAAAAAAATGGTTGTCCAGAGTTGTCAGTTTGAGTCTGTAAGGTCTATGTTAAAGTGTAAGAACCCTTCATCATGCTTAAGCCACACCCTTATGTCAAGAAAGATATGGTCTGAATCATGGAGATGATATTAAAGAAATATATTTATGATGATGCCTTCTACGGAATATGCATTGAACCGGTAGATCGTGATACATGAAAATGGTTGTGTAGCCTCTGGTAGGGCAAATGTATGTAGCAAATCAGATTGATAAATTACGACAAAGGATACAAACCAAAGGAATATGAATGGAATGAATGATACAAATATGATTATGGATCTGGGTACGTGGCTAAAATAAAGAAGGTTTTTCTACATGGTCATATGGGCGCATTGTATATGCCAAATAAATAGTAAACTAGTATATAGTCTATCTACGAATGGTACTCGCCATTTGACGAATTGAGTGATTGTGTTTATACCTTGAAACGATCTACTTGAATAATTAATAATTATTGTTCTGTTTTCTTCTTGAACGCACTAAGTTTTTTTTTTATCTTACCTCGTTTCTTTTTTCCTTCTCAAGCTTACTATTGAAAGACTTTCTGTTAGATTACATAAAAGGACATCTGCTGTTGTGAGACTTCTGTTGTTTTGTATTATGCATGATGATAGGGGTGATGTCTAATTGTATTTTGGAATGAAATTGTAATTAAGACTCATGTTGAAGAATTATGACTTAATTAAGTTCATTGAAGTTTATGGAATGATTTAAAAGTACTTTATTTTGGGTTAATAAAGTACCATATTGAAATTTTATACACCATTTGGCATATACTCTATTTTTCATATTTTATTAAGAGTTTATTTCAAACACTATGATTTTTATAATATTTACGTTAGAAACAGTTTTAAAGATGGATGATTTTTGAGTAGTGACACATCATACCTGGATCTACCTAAATGATCGGGTTTGACGTGTTACAAGTATTGCTTGGAGAACACGAAGCTTTGTGGAATCCACCAACTTTGCCATCGCAACCAATTCAGTTTAAGTTTTATTTTATTTATTTTTATCTTTCATCTCTTAGTTTTTTGTTATTTTTGCTTTATTTATTTTTCCATTGTTTAAATTTCTTGTTATCTTGATTGTTAGTTTTATTTTTTCTTTTGTTATTTTTTTAGTTAGATTGTTATTTAGTGCTTGAGGCAAGTTGGTAAATTTAATTTTGCCTGCTTAAAAGTAGGAAATTTACAAAAATGCCTCTAAGAAAACAAAAATGGCCTTGATCCCAAACCACCTCGGTTTAGTTGTTGAACATCGACGGTGATAAATTTGCACAAAAAGAGGCTGTAGACTTTTATCAGACAATTCAGGGATGAACGTTTATCCCTAAACGCAATTTTGATCTGGCCTCTTTATTTAATGATGAATTTTGGGATCTTGTCTGCTTTTGCAAGTGAGACACCTTTTGTATGTTTCTTAATCAACCTGTCGTAGTACCTATTGCATTGGAGTTTTACTCCAATTTGAAAATTTCTCGATTCGATCAGGTGTATGTTAGGCATGCTAGTGTTGATATTTCTCTTTCCTCCATTTTTGAATATTATGGCATCACGTTCCACAAGGAGAAGGATATTTCGTCCCTCGATTTAAATCGATTTACTAACATAGACACATATATAGTTCTGAACTACCTTATGGAAGGTAGAAGCGAGTGGAAGTGGGAAGCTTCCACGGGGCAACCTCCCTCTTTTAAACAAATGATAATGTTCCCCATTGCAAAGATTTGGATGCAACTTGTATGTACTCGTCTTTACCCTACACTTGACACTAATAATGTTAATGCTTTTAGAGCAGCCCTATTATACCCTATTTTTCAGCACAAACGAATTTGTGTAGGTAGGTGGATCCACCAACAACTAAAGCGTTATATTGCTGGAGGTAAAGTGTGTATCTATTTCTCACATTTAGTCATTGATCTTTGCTGTAAGGCTAGTGTAGAAATAGCGTCCATCGAGCAGTGCCATCGTCGCACTAGCAGCATCAGCGGTGATTCATTGCTCCATCAATTCCAAAAGCTTCATAGGAAGAAAATTTAGGAGTGGAATCACAGACGCAAAACCAAGATTGACGTGCCCTTAGTAGAAAAGAAGAAAACTGCCAAGAAGAAATTGACAATGAGCCTACACAGTGGCAACGTAGGCTGGGTCAAGATTTGCGCTACAACACTCAAATGTTGGAGGCAATGAAACCCTTCATAGACAAGTTCATGGTGAGTCAGGGAGTCGAAAGCATATAGTGGCTCAACCGATCAAGTGACTCGTCTGAGGCCAATAAAATCAAAGATGTCACACTTTAAAATTGGCTAATCCAAGAAAAAGATGAATAGATATGAAAATTAACTATTTTGGCACAATATTTTTGTATAGTTTACCATTTTTTTAGAATTTTGGCGAGTTAAAAATCCTGGCACATAATGTATCCGCCCGTGTAGTAACTAAGTATTTTTGTCTTGAGGTGTTTCCCAATTGAAGAAAAAGTACGAAAACTAAAGAAGTAGGCCTCAGTGTTTTAGATTGAGGATGACGTGTTTACTAAGTATCAAAAAGCTGTGGGGGTTTAAATCGTCCCTAAGAGCACGCCTTATGAGAGTTATCACTGAAGTTATCATACACCCAGTTTGCTCGAAAACTGTGCAATATAGGTTCTGTAACTTAATTTGTTGGGAGTTAACTGAATGGACTGGGCTAGTCAAGTAGTACTTATACCACATTCTCTTTTATATTTTCCCACTTTTGGTAGGGTATTAAAAGGACAATTTATGTATGCATTCGAAACTTGTCAAGATCCACTAAGAGGAACTGAATATATATATGGTAAGAAGGGAACATTCATATGGTTTTCTTTTCTTCCTTTCGTACTACGTTCTGGTTCTTCTTTTTAATTCTAAATATTCCATTCTCCTTTTTCATTAAACTGGAAGCTAAGGTTTTTGGGAGAATAGTTGGATGTTTCAACCTCCTGGTAAGTCTGATAGCTTTGCATGTTATGATTTTGAAAGAGTAAGGATGTTAAGAGACATAAAATAATAGGGTCTGAGTAAGAGGCCCTACATGGTGGCCATCTGTATTTGAGATGCTAGTAAATTATCTATAAATGGGATTTTAATAAAAGTTTCGTAATCTTTTATGTAGTTGCTACTGTCGGTTTAGGTAGGATCATCGAGATAGAAATTCTGAGTTGAAATGAATGTGAGTTCTTAGGTGAGTTCTTAGTCTCGACCCTTACAAGTCATTCTAGAAAGTTCTTCTTATGGTTGATGTTCCAGTAATGATGCATATGTCATTGAGTGACTATTGAACGTATATGTTTGGTCTTTGTTTAGTACCTGTGTGAGTTTAAGTGTGTGATGTGTTGTATGCATATGTGCATGCAGTCTTGTGAAGTAATTGTATATGTGTACATGGAGCATATACTATGATGAATGGTCATGTTGATGTGTGTTAAGTAAGTAAAGAAGTATGATTTTGTTATGGGTATGATTAAAGCTTACATGAATGTGTACTTATGTTATTTGTAGGACGCATGATTAAAAATGTTGGACAAATGAGGTTTAACGAAGTGTTGCAAAATTATGTGATGTGAATTTTGACACTGAAGTGGTATTCGATGAAGTTCATCGGGACAGTACACACAAATTTTGGTACGACAATTTTGAGGAAAGACCATGGCCATGACACATTATAGAAAGGGTAGATGAGCCGCATTTATCTACTAGGGTTTCTGTATGTATTAGGGAATGATGGGCAAACCTCACATGACGATGATGAGTTTAGGAAAATCCATATTGCAAACACGAAAGTTCATGTGGTGTCTTGGTGGCAATCGAACATAGCCTTTTATGCAAGATATTTTGAAATACCTATGTTACGTATTCTGCAATGCCCTTATGGCATATTATGAAATGCCTATGTGGCGTATACTATAATGGCTTTGTGGCATATTTTTTAATGCCTTTGTGGCGTATTAGGTAATGTCTATGTGGCATATTCTGTAATGCCTTTATGGCGTATGCTGTAATCTCTTTGGGGTAAGTTCATTATCACTTAAGTGGCGAGTATTTGTTAGCCCATATTCGTATCAAGGTTTGAATATATGTTTGAAGAAATTTTTGAAAGAGTTTCTCTATATATAACCATTATATTAATCTACTATGGTTTTGCCAGAGCAGAGAATTCGATGTGCTCAAAGTTATGGGTAGTGTAAGTGTTTGCCAAACCAGAGTATTTCCAAGCTAAGTATAGAGGTTACTTTGTTTCTACAGTATCCGCCAAATGTGAGTATCTCTCGCTATGTAATTTAGTGTTCTGGGATTCTATTGAAAGTCTTAAAATATTGCATCTATTAGAATTTGTTGTTCTCTGGGTTGATTTAAAGATATGATATGATTTGTATTTCGACAGCCGTGGAATTAAGGTAAGAGTTCGCCAGAAACAGGATCTATTTGTAAACCATTTTGAGATAAATATCCAACATTTTCCTGTATAAGAATTCGCCAAGAAGAATAACTTTGTGTATAGCATTATAAATAAAGCATTCAATGTTTGATTGCGTGAGAATCCATCGAAAGTAACTTCAACTTGAATTATACTCTAAAGAATGTATCCAAATTCTGCCTTTTTAGAGAGTGAGAAATAGAACCCGCGTTGAAGGGTAAATTCTGCAATCTGCCTAATGGGTGAAAGGTGCATACGGGGTTAAGTGTAAAGTTTGGCTTATAGGTATGCGCCTAAAGTTTAGGAAATTATCTGCCAAAGACTAAGAAGTATTTTAGAATCTCTTAGTTGATGAACTTAGCAACAAATGTTCAAAGGTAACCTTTGTTAAAATTTACTAAGTTCATTAGAACTTATAAGTTTCTAGTTGTGATGCAAGTTTTGAGGCAACTATTGATATACCAGAAGGGACTTAGTCAGGAATGCGCCAAGGTGATAGTTCATGTTGTGGTACTATGAAAACAGAAGGCACAATAGGAATATAGCGCTTAGTTCTATGTCATGAAAAAGTTTGTCTTTAACACAATTTTAATTTGTAATGCCATATACTGCTTTTGAAAATCTGATGTAATGATTACACATTCGTTTTAATTAATCTTTGGTTTTAAAACAGTAATTAAAGAAATACAAATTTTAGTTTAGAATTGTTCCACGTCTATAGAAATTTTTTTCTAAGTGTTTTAGTTTGTAACATCAAATATCTGAATCCGGTAATTCGGATCAAGTATCAGGTGTTATAGGAGAGGACAAGCATGAAGGAGAAGAATGAGAGGAGGAGGATGATGAGGCTACGAAAGACGACAACTTCAAGGATTTGTTTGTGTTCGAGCAACCATCCATGAGGGGGCCCGTCATTAGGGAATTGACTAGCTGACCCAGACTATCTTACAAGAAGTCGATTGTCAAGGGAAAAGGTAAAAGAGTCACGGGACCGAGTGAGGGCCTATGAGGAGACTTGCTAGAGTTACATGTTTTCGCATTTCATTTTATTTCTAATTGTGCAGCATGTACACTCTTAAATTACACCATCTTTTGGGACTTATCTTTCTAGTTTTAGATTTCGTATTTGGTTTAGATGTTTTTGTGTGTTTGTTCTATGTGCAATGAATCACCTTGAAAGACTACACAACATTCGTGAGCTTTAACGAGGATATGGACCCCCAAGCTAGTCTGACGCTCCATTCTAGGAAAGTCCGGTAACCTCTTATCTTTTTCGGGAACAGATTAGGGACAATGTGTAGTCTAAGTGTGTAGGAGGGATGAAAATAGTTTTATGTGTTTTATTTTTTCTTGCTTTTATGTTAGTTTGTATGTTTATTTTTAATTTTTTGTCTTTTTCTAAATTTTGTCAAAATTACCAAAAATATTTTTCATTTTTTATTTTGTGTAATTACATGGTGCTTTGACTACAATTAGGTAATAAGTTATTAGTTGTAAATATTAAATAAGTACATAAAATCGCAAAACTTGTAAATTTCGAACGATACTAGATAATTTTCTATTCTTAAGTGTAGACTAATTAGTTCAATTAGTTAATGTGTATAATAGGGTAGAGGCAATAACCTAAATGAAAATGTATAAAGTCTACCATAGGATGAATAAAGTATATGGATCCTTGTAGATAAATAATTTGAATTGTTAATTGATCGTTTAAATAGATGTATGCTTGAAAGAATTGGTATTATGTGATTGATTCGGGAAAGACCTTAGGCATTTTTTGAATCAGCCTAGAGCCTAAAAGCTTACCTGCTGCTATGTACTCCTAGTTCCCATATCTTTGAGCCTCAAGTATCCTTTTCTTGTAAGCCTTAATATCAAAGCCTTGAGCCTAAATGTGTCTAGTAATAAATCCTTCTCGGTTTCATTCTGTAAAATACACTATGTAATGGACATCGGGCCATGAACATTGAGGGTTAGGTAGAAATATTATGTTGGCTTTGTATGTTAAAAAAGAAATGAAGGGATTACGTAAGTTAGTATGTAATATAAAAAAAGTAAACGAAAGAGTGCAAGATAAAGAAAAAAAGAGCTAAATCAAAATTAAGCTCGAAAATGAGAAACTTTCGAAAAGTAACCTTAAACCCTAAATAAATTTAATTAACTTGTTAGTATGAAATTGTGATGACTAATTAATTTAATTTTCACTTTGAACTCCAATTATTTAATTACAATGTACCTAAATAATAATTTGAAGAAATTAATTTAATTACTAAGTCGTCTCTTGCTCATAGCGAGGAAACTATTAACAACAAATAGTAATACATGCGATCTATTTATCTAATTTGTCGTTTTCATATTTTGATATCATTGATTTGAATGCAAAACATCAAGGTTATACCAAGCTAGTGAATGGACCAGTTGAACATATATAATTATGGTTTAAATAATTTGTAACTAAGTTTCGACTCTTTATCTATTAATACAATATTATTTAGTCATGGAGTCATTCTATGAAAGTACTATGACTGAGCTATCCTTATTATATACCATTACGAAAGCTACTTATGAAGTCCTTGTCCAATGACCTTGTCTTATATGTGTTACCCTCAAAGGACATGTTCTCCCAATATGGTTCTATTTTATCTTCTTTCATAAAAAAGTCAATTACTAACACATATTAATTAAAAAAGTCAACTACTTTGAATCCAGGAAGTCAGCTATGAGAGATGATGTCGCAATATCCACAAGCCAAAGTTGTGACATCCAAATTCGAGTCCAAAGGGGGAGCATACAACCTTCAAAGTCACGACATCAACTATAGGGTGTCGGGACACCAATTCGACGAGGCCCAAAACTAATGGATGAGTGTTTTTGTCAGCACAATCATATTTAACTTGTTAATCAACCTATAATTGACCTAATTAGGTCATACTACACAAATACTATAGATATCAGCTCAAAAACAATAGATTAGGGGTTCGAAAGAAAATTTTCATACTTTTTCATTCTTTCTTCAGTTTTTAGTTCTTTAGATTAGGTTTTCTTTTATGTTTTCTTAAGTGGAATTCTTCTATTCTAAAGTTAAGACATTGCGAGTGGAGGATGTTCGGGACAAATGCTTTTACATTGATTAATCCATGAGCATTCTCTTTCTCATTTTTTATTTATATGTCTTTAATTAATTTGGTTAATTGAATGTTTATATGAATATAAGAATACAACTTTTGCTTGATAAATATTTTGCATGATTTGGTTGCTTAACTGAGTACTCGATTAAGCAAATAGTTATTTGAAATTAGGTATTTATTTAAGTTTGCTAAAGAACTTAGTATATTAAGATTTACAACCATAGTAAAACATCTAGACAAGTGAGACTAAAAAGGTATTCTGTTGGGTAAGCCTTTAAGTAGACTTGTGTTGAGCGTGAGACCGAAAGGGTATCTGTATGCCTAAATGAGACTGAAGGGACATTTTAGGTAATAACTCTTATCGAAGATGAGATCGAGTGCGTATTCCTAGTTAAGGGTGGTAAATAACTCAATGGTGGGTGATTATCGACTTAATTAATAATTAGTAATTCGATCGATTATAGTCTAAGTAGCTCGCATCGTTGAAACTAGGAATAGGAAGTTCCAATAGTTTAGTTTAGGTTTAGTTTAATTTCATTAGTTTAATTTCCATCTTAAATTAGAATTGACACTAATAATTCATAATTCGATTAGACTAGTAATTATTTCTGATAATTAATTTAATAATAGTTTTCACCAAACTAGCAATCCCTTGGGTACGATACTTGGAATAATTCACAATTTTTTGTTGTAAACTAAAACTATATTACAATTTGACAAGTTTGCTTGTAGATACCGCACTTCACTTCGATATTTAAATTGCATAATTCTAAGCCCCAATGCATGCACGCTGGGGCGCATTCATTTGTCTTTAGAAAAATAATTTGTGACCACGTTACTTTTCCATCTATCACATAATGCCCATAAGAGGATATCATGTACCCTTATTGGGATATGAATTCCACTATTGCAAGTGAAGTTTTGTCATGCAAAAGTTGTATACTAAATGTACCGACTTTCAACTCTTTTACCAATTTAACTCGGGCTTTTAATACAACAAAGTATACGAGACACACACACATAGTTCATCACTTATGTAGGATTGAGGTAAGTCATATTATAGACGTCTCAAGTGATAAGCCCATAAACGAATCTAGGATTATGCTACTTGGATCATGTTTGGTGTACTGTCAGTCTAAACAACCACTCTATGTCTCCAGCTTTTAGGAGTCATCTGCTCCGATACCCAATATATGGTATTTTCCTAATTGGACTTAATAAATGACATAATAATCTTTTAATTTATTTGCTCAATTTCGATTAGACTATGAACCATTTAGACTATCTACTAATATAAGTTGTTTTCTCGCATTGTGATACAACCATATAATGCAACTTAGTATTAGTTAATTGTTAAATAATTAAGGAGTTAATATTTTCTTTCATTTTGCTTTACATGCAAAAACTCATTGAGGAAATTATACAAGAGATATTGATGAGAAAAATGAAATTTTATTAAACAAACTTGTTTGAAAAATTACAAATACATTGATAATATTACTACACTAACAACATTAGATCTTAACAAGTAATATCTAATATATCACTTAACAAAAAATTCCATGCTACTTTAAGTGGGTTGTAAAAAATGTGTATATATTTTGGGTTTATATATATATATTAACTTTTGTCACATTCACTATGTGAGTGTGAAGAAAAAAATTTATAGAATATATATATTTTAAAATTTATGGTAGTCTTTTATTTTAAGGAAAAAATTAATGGTATATTTTTAAGAAAGTAAATTTTTTTATACAATATTAGAGGTAGGGGATGGGATAATACGATTTGAACTCGTGTTAAACGAGTATTTGAAAAAAAATTTAACCATCACTCCATTCAAGTAATATTTTAAGTGAAATGTTTTCTTTTAGAAAAAGTGATTAAGTTATTTTATTTAAATATGTTATATATAAAAATTTAAACACAAAATTATCCCTAAAATATTTGGTAATTTTTTTAAAAAAAATTGAGTTAGTAGTCTTTTATTAATAAAATTGATATCTGATTAACTTGGAATACCAATATATATAAGAGTCAAAGTTTAACACGAGTCCCAATACTACCATGTAAAGTCTATTTTAGTCGCTCTACTAAAAATTGTTACAAATTAATCCTTATATATGAAAAATTTGTTCAAGTCATGACACTGTTATAATTTGGTGCTAAGTTACTAATAATATGGACAAAATATATAATACCCAACTAATTTACCCATAATCTGACCTGACCATAAGAAAACCCAACCATCCCCCAAAATAATCCATGTATTTTTTTAATTATCATGTGGTTGAAAAAAAATTTGTTAAGTTTGCATTTTTTTTAGCCAGTTAAAAAAGACATGAATTTTTTTGGATAGTTGGGTTTTTTTGGTAAAATAGTTATGTATGATATATTTTGTCTAAATTATCAATAATTTAACAACTTATAATGGTGTCATGATTTGAATAAATTTTTAATGTATAAAACCTAATCTAAAGAATTTTTAGTAGAAAGGCTAAAATTAACTTGGCATAATGACTTATTTTGTCCTCCACATGTACAAAAAGAAAAGTTATTTTAGTTTTTTATTTAATGTTATGCCTCTTTTTGTCATTAAACTTACTGTTTTTGTCAAATCACCCAAAATATATTGAAAAGTTAAACGTCTATTAACTTTCCATATGTGGGTTACTTACTACGTGGATGTCATGTTAACAATTGATTATTTTTAAAAATTAAAAAATATTTTTTAGACTTTTTAATAATTTTAACATTTTTAAATTTTTTAAATAGTTTATATATATATTTTTAAATTTTAAATTTTAAAAAGTAATTAATTGTTACCGTGGTATCCACTTATATGCCATGCCAGTAAAGTTAACATGTGTTAATTTTTTTTTCATCTTTTTTGAGGTGATTTGATAAATAACTTAAGTTTAAAAGCTAAAAAAGATGAAAAAAATAAATAAAGAGTTAAAATATATATATTTTTATAAAAGTGATATGGTAATGTAACAACTGTGAGAGAGATTTTGAAAAGCCATTACTGAATATGAAATTAATAAAGCTAGCCTTGCAACAATTGATATCTCTTGTTCTATATGTATATTTATTTATATGCATATATAATGGAAATGAAATTTAAGCTATTTTGACGAAGTTACTCTTAAAAGATTCAATATAGGGTTGTTAGTTTTTGTTCTTTTGAAATTTTATATCATAAATTTACTTGCATATAATATATATATATATATATAAATGGTTGAGTCATATAGAAAACCTCGTTATGAAATTTGGAAATATATTTCAAAAATTGTTTAATCATATTAGTAGTGAAGCAGTAGACCATCAAAAAGCCAAACTGCATTGCCAGTATCTTCAAAGCTTTGTATCAATGGCTGAGAAAAAACCTAGAAAATTCACCCTGGTTTTGTTTTGTTAAAATGAAGATATCTATACATGACGAAGAAGAAGGAAATGAAGTTAAACTTAGGCAGGTGCAGTCGCATTCAGGGTTTGAGGACCACTTTTTCTCTTATTTTCCAAGTTGCCAAACAGGTTGCAGGCAAGCCACTGGATCCCATTGAAGATGATCAAAGTTTTCAGGTAATATATATGTATAATGTGAGTGGACCAATCCCCCTTTCATTTTCCATTTTTTGGTTTACTTTCGCTGTCATGAAATGATAGCCGTCACAACCCTAATCCTATGGCAGATGCTTTGTTTACATTATATATATTCCTGCCTACATAATAAAGACAATCCTACTACTAATAATGCTAATATGGGATTTTAAGCATTATACCTGAGATTTGGCTTCTGTTGCTTATAAATTAATGTCAAGTTTTAATATATTTAATTTACTGACAAGGGGGGGGGGTTCTCAAATCATGTTTTTACATTTCATCAGTAAAGGATTTTTCATTTCAATTCTAAAATATTGAACAGCATACCTATATCATTTTGTATGGATGATAATAAAAATAAAATGAGACTTGCATGAGAGTTGATAGGTTATTATTTTTTAAAAGTAACAATATGGGCCAGAATTTGAGAATGGAAGAAGCGAAGTAGGTGGTTTTATAATTTAAATAATTGTAAAATTTTAACATTATTATTAATAAATATATTTCAACATTGTTCACTTGTATTCATGGCTCATGTTGGATTCCTGTTCAAATTTACTACACTTTATATCTATTTAATTTTCTCAAGTCCATTTATATTTGTAAATAGCTAAACCTGCACAAATATATTACTTTTAATTTAACATTTCCTAATTTATATGTTTTTATTTTATTGAAATTTTAAACATAGACATCATCTATATTTTTTAATGTTTACATTATAGAGTTAATATATATCACATATTTAGAACATAGGTGTGTTTTTCAAAAAAAAAAACATGTAATAAAAAATGAAACGTAATATTTGAAACTAATAGTAACACATATGCAATATATACGAAATTCAAATAAAAAACTAGTTTAAATGAGAGTAAAAAGAAATTTAAATAGGTAAATACATCAAATTAAGAATATTAAATGCACTCTAATTGCTTATCTAGTTGACTTTTAACGTTAACACCAATATATACAAATTTTATGCTGGTTTTATAAAAAATTGTAAAAAGATAAAAGTTCCATTGTAAGAATTAACTTATTCAAATACATAAGGTAGATTAGTAACCTCCCAACCAAGTTAGTGTCCGGTTGACTCATGACACTAACTTAATCAGAGACTTAAATAATAGTATAAATATATGGACGTGGGAGAAACAATTTGGATAATAGCATTGGAATATATAAAAAAAATAGAATAAAATTTTAGTTGAAGTGGTAAAGAAAAAATAGAATAAAACATTGACATGAGTTCAAATTTTATAATGGTTTTACGTAAAATGTAAAAAGACAAAAGTACCCTTTTAAAAGTATAACCTATTTAAAAATGTAAGGGTAGTTTAGTAATCTCTCAACTGAGTTGATGTCCAGTTAACTCGTGATATCAACTCAGTCAGGGGTTTAAATAATAGTATAGTTATACAATCGATAAGGGTAATACGATGCACAAAACAATTTATGATAAAAAGACTAAAGCACCTTAGAATAATATAATCTTTTTAAATATGAAAGGATATTTTCGTAATTTCACTGATTATTTAAATAATAGTATAGATATGTATAATTGACGGAGGTAATAAAATGTGCATAATAAAATTAATATTTACAAAACATTTGGAAATAATGCCTTATTTGAGTGGTAAAATTAAAATTATATCGACTCAAATGTCATGGCTTCAAATCCCACTAATATTGATTTTTTAATAAAAAGATTAAAATATTCTTGAATAATATAATTTATTTTAAATACAGAAGGATATTTTCATAATTTCATTAACCGAGTTGGTGTTCGCTCGATTGGCTCATGACATCAACTTAGTCCGTAGTTTAATTAATAGTATAGATATAACATAATATATATATTATAAAGTAGAAAACAAGAGGGATGAAGATCAAACATTGAATGTTGGAGCCCAAATCCGACTCATATTTTAAATGACCTTATTTTTTTTATCCAAACCCATTCTTTGAGTTTCATATTTTTGTCTAAATCTTTCCATGTTTTGAACAGGCCTTCAAACTTGAGTAGGCGACACGACCCTTGAGCAAATCTAAGAAATGAGAAAAGATAAAAAAATATATATGTGAATTGGATAGTTTTATAATTTAAGCTAGTTTGTATTTCCCTGCGATGCAAAGGTCAATTGTATATATTAAATTTATAATATTTTTAAAACATTAATTTTGTTTAAAATTTTTAATAAATTTATTTAAAAATTATTAAAAAATTAATGTAATTACAAAATTTGTTAAAAAAATTTAACTAATTTAGAATAAATTATATGAATATTATTTAATTTTAAAAGTATTTAATATTAAAATAATGCAAACATTTATTATAGCTTGAATATTAATATTAATAGAATTTAAATAATACTATCAATAATTTCTTATAGGTTATTTATTTTATATATTATTAAATTAATTTTTTTAATGTTAAGATCGTTAATATTCAATTTTTTGTAATTTTATATTTATATTTGCTGTACTTTTTAATTAATGAATGTAATTAATTCTTATTATATTTAAAAATATAAATTTAATTTAATAAATTATATTAGTATGTGTTTGTTTTTTTTTTTTTGTGTGTGAACAAACAAAAAGTTACATTAACTTAAAACATATGAAATATCTCTAGGTGGAACTGCAAATAATAATAGACCCTCCTCTCTATCAAAAGTCATTTTGGTATATAATTTGCATCCTTGTTCTCTTCTTTAGGAATATGTTGTAATAGTCACTGACCAACCTTCTTCAAGAGTAAATGAATCTGCAAAATTAAAGCAGAATTCAAGGATGACAATGAAGATTCTTGAATAGCGTTGGCAACCTCCACACTATCAGTCTGAATCAACACTCTCTCATAATTCCGGCTCTGCAGTATGTTCAAACCATCAAATATTCCCCATAGTTCAGCATAAAAAACTAAACACTTCCCCAAGCACCTGTTGAAACCTAAAATCCACTTTCCTATATGATCTCGCAAAGCTCCTTCTGAAGCAGCTATTTAAGATTTCGTCTTAGCAGTACCATCTGTATTTAATTGAACCCATCTGTCCTTCCAAGGGATTGTCTCCCTTTCTTGTAACCACTTGTACAAGCTATTCTTATTCAAAGAAGCATGTTGCTTAGCCCAACTTTAAGAGATCTTAAAAGCTTCACTAGTGCTCCATGTCATACCTTGGAAAATAAAAAGGTTTCTATTCTTCCAAATGTGCCATGCTAGGATACCAACATGAGTCACTCATTCCACCTCCTCCATCACCAAACTCTACTTGTTTTGCAAATCATACACTAGCCTTATGAAGGCTACCTGAGAAAAACCATCTTTGTTTATCTGAAGGAATGATCTGAAACCAGGTTTCCTTTGCCTCAATACAGTTTCTAATGGCAAGTAAAATGTCTTTTGAATCAAATCCACACACTACACAAGATCATCAACCCAATATCGCGCCTCACTCATTCCACATTAGTTAGCAACCTTTGTTTGAGCACAAGTCAAATGAATAGTCTAACTCTTTGGGGTCCCTGAAATTTCCATAGGATATTCCAAGTAGTATCCTTAGGATCCCAAGAACTTTTCCTTAGCTTCCAGTACGCACTTTTAAGGGAAAAAGTGTCCGTAGAGGTGCCCATCCATGTGATCTTGTCAGGTCCCGCTAAAGGATGAGGAGGAGGTATGCTTACAATTCTTCTAATAGTCTCCTCAAGGACCCATAATCGAAAAATGTCAAGATTCCAAGACCCATTCTCTATGATCAAATCCTTAAGAGTGCACTCCAAATCAAGATTACTATGAGATAAAATTTGACTTACTAAAGTTCCTACACTCAGAATCCATGGATCTTGCAAAAACTTGATCTTAGACCCATTTCCAACAAACCAAAATAGATTCTCTTTCAGTAAAGGCTAGAATTTAGAGAGGGCACTCCATAAAAAATAGCACCTACTTCGAGCAATACTTTCAGTCAAATCTTCTTCCATCCCATTATTCGGCCAGAGAACCCTAACCCACAAAGTAGAGGAATTAATTGCAACATTAACACCTAGTTTAAGCATGAACGAAGTGTTATGATCCCTCAACTACCTTAACCCAAGACCACCACAAGACCAAGGTTGACACATCGCCTTCTAGCTTACCGACACCATTTTTTTCCTTACTCGAGGATCCCCAAATAAATTATCTGACCATACATTCAATCTCCCTGCAAACCCCTATAGAAATCATCATGGATTGCATGAAGTAATTGGGGATCGATAGTAGAACTGGTTAAGCTAAAGTAACTCTATCTGCTAAAGACAATTTCCTGGCATTTTAACCATGCAACTTGCTTCGAACGTTGTCAACAACAAACCTTAGGGAGTTGTTAGTTACCCTCTCGTGAAAAAGGGGCACTCCCAAGTAAGTGCCAAGATTTGTCACTATCTAAAAACTAATGATACCACCTAGACGTTCTATAGAATCTTTATTAACCCCATTGGAGAAAAATAAATTCTTTCCCCACATTAATTTTATGTCTAGATAAGCACAAAACTCCTCCAAGATAGCTTTAATCCTATTAGCTTGTCCAATATTAACATGACCAAAAATAACCAAATAATCATCAAAGAATAAATGAGACAGCTCCAGACCTGGCCGATATAGAAGTATGGGTCTCCATAAGCCTGAATTAATCCTTAATCGAATACTATGTCCAAGCCACTCCATACAAAGGACAAAAAGATATGGTGATAAAAGGAACCCTTGACCAATCCCTTTTGTCGGTCAGAACTTCTGCGTGGGGAAACCTACAAAGTAAAACCTGTAATGGAAGACATAATAACATTGTGAAGAAAAATCATGGATACTTAAAGCTTTTAAAGAACCATCAATAAAGTCCCAATTGACTCTATCATAGGCTTTCTCAATATCAATTTTGATAGTCATCCAGTTCCTACTCTTTTGTTTACTTCTCATGGAATGGATCACTTTTTGAGCAATAATAACATTATCTTCCTGCTATGAATCAAGCCTGCTCAGGGGCAATGATTTTTTGGAAAACAACTCTGAAGCTATTTGCTATAACCTTCATAACCAATTTGTATAGAACTGTGTATAAACTAATAAGTCAAAAATGAGAATTTCTCAGGGCTAAAAACTTTAGGGATGAGGACAATTAAAGTGTTATTCAACTCCAGATCGATAGCTTGTACAACAAACACCCTTTGAACCCACTTGAAAATGGCTTTACCAACCACATGCCACTAACTCTAGAAGAAAAAAGAATGAAATTCATCACTTTTCGGTGCTTTCAACTAAGACATCAAAACCTCCTTACCAATAGAAGAACATCAATATGTTCAAGCCTTGGGAAATTACTAACCAATAAATTACTCATACCAACAGAATGCTCCCAATACAATTTCTAGAAGAATCTAATTGCCCCAGCTACAGATCAAGTTCTTCAGAAAGCCACTCACCATCGTCATTTTTAGGGCAAATATCCAATTATGCTTCCTTATTTGTAATGTTCTTTTATGGAAAAAGGTGGTGTTTCGATCCCCAAGCATAACCAATCACATCTCGCTTTCTGTTTCCACAATAATTCCTCATGATGAAGAACACTTTCCATCACCTTTTGAATACCTGAAAGCTCCCACAAAGTCATTTTTTACGAACACCAATGTGACCATACACAGACTTGTTCCAGGATTTTATATTCGATGTAAACTGATCAAGAGACTCCACCATACTCTTATAAAAATCCCAATTATTTTTAATGAACTCAATAAAATTTGGGTGTTCAACCCAACCTGCGAAAAATATAAAGGTTAAACTTCGGGCATAATATCTTTCAGTTTTAAAGAGAGAATGAGAGTTCGATGATTTGATTTCAACCTCGAAAGATGTGTTACTGTACAATTAGGAAAAACATTAAACTAAGCACCATTTCCAATTACTTTATCGAGATGTTCAAAGACCCATCTTCTATGCCAAGTGAAAGAGGGTCCTTTAAATGCCAAGTCTTGAAGTTCAATAGCTCTATTAAATCACCAAAAAAGGACACCTTCTCCTAAAAGATCTTTCGACTATTTTATCATTAGTGGATAACAATGCATTAAAATCCTCGATGGCAATCCAAGGATGATTACCGACCAGGATAGTCAATTTTAGTCCCTCCCAAAGCTTATTCTGCTTTTAGCCGACAAGACTACCATAAACAAAAGTGACATAAAAAGGTTGAGCAGGCACACAACCGAAAACCCAAACAGGAACAAATTGAGAATGATTATAAACCACCTCCACTCAAACTGACTTTTTCCAACCAATCCAAATACCCTTAGAAAAACCAATAGCCTCCACCCGGTGAGAATACTGAAATCCCAATTTAGCGATGATTCTATTTGCTTTGACATCACTAACTTGTGCTTCAAATAAACCAACAATATTAGGCTTGAACTCCAAGTTATGCTCCTAAAAAATACAAAGGAACTTGACACTGGCACAACCTTGACAATTCCAAGTGAAAATTGACAAATTCATAAATGCTATCAAAGAAAAGAAGACTAACCTTTCACTTTTTAGATAAACCCGAAACCTTGGCATGTATTCCTTTTGTACCTAAGGAATCCTTGCACAAATATTTTCTAATCTAAGTACTTATTAATTCCACCATGGAATTCATCATATTTGCCAGAGGAACTCTTGAAAATCCGACAACCATAAATTGGTCTCCTCATTCTCTAATAACCATATTAAGCTTTCTTCCATACTGGCCATTCTCATTTTTGCTGCCAAAACCATGTCCTTTTATCCCCTATTTAAGCTGAATTCCACTAGCAAAATTAGCACTTCCTAAATTAAGGCTTATGTTATGGTCACCTTTTTCCTTGAAGGTGACAGCAAAATGTTTCCTTGGATTCAAAACACCCCAATTTAGAATCACAACTCTTTCAGGCATATCCTCAAATATAATATTGAAGCATGAAATCAAATCTGCATGGAACTCATCAATAAAGGAGTTAAAATTATTATTACCCAAATTAAAAGCAGGTTTCTCCAAACCAAATTCAGAAGGCATAGAAGAGCCCAAACTGTCGTTGCTCTTTGGGGAATTAAGTGAAAACCCTCCAGCATGAGGCCTACTAAATTTATCATTAATTTATGTATTAATAATTGGCCTAGATCTAATCAGCTAATTTGTAACACCCCCAACCCATAACTGTCACCGGAATAGGGTTAGGGATAATTACCAGAGTTTTCAAACTAAACGAACATAAATCTCAAACATTTCAAATCATATCAATAATTATATTAAATCCAATTCAAAACATGCATATTGTCCCTTAAACGAGCTCTTGAGGCCCTAAATACACGTTAGAAACAAGTCGGGACTAAATCAGAAACTTAAAGAATTTTTCAAGAAATAAGGAAAATTTTCAAAGTTGTAGGGGTCACACGGCCATGTGGGCATTCGAAGTAGGGACACACGGCCGTGTCTTAGCCCATGTCCGTGCTCGTGTAACTTATTGACTTTGGTCACACGGTCAAGCCACACGCTCATGTGTCAGGCCGTGTGCCATTCGAAATAACCCCACAGGCCCGTGTGCCAGGCTGTGTAACCCTTTGAAAGCTACAAGAGACACACGGCTGTGTCACCTGACCATGTGTCACACACGACTAAGACACACGCTCGTGTCTTTGCCCGTATGGACGAAAATATGTCATTTTAAAAGCCATTTTCTTACCCAACTTGCCATGAACCTATAACCAAAATTTCACATATATGCAAGCCAAAACAAGCCACCAAATTCAAGCATAATCAAGCTATAAATTTAATGTATACAATCATACAACCAATATGCCCATGGGGAACCTCAACTCAACATTTAATCTTGTAAAAATATAATCTCAATTTGACTAAAATGTTCAACTAAACTTGAACTAATCTTACATCAATAACCAAACCATTGAATTCACTTACTAAAACATACCAATTGATACCAAAATTTTCATTCAACAACTAGCACCAAAATGTACATATATTTCATATAAAGTAAGGTACCAATTCACCACATTTCCAACACATCACAAGACACTTATAGCTTCCATTTTAGATTACCATTTCATCCTTAATCATCCAAGCATCAAGATCTAAGGTAACAACCACTTAAAGACTAAATATTTACATATTAAACTAAGTTTACATTAACACACAAAATCCTAAATACAAGCCAAGTAGATGGCAAATTCAACAACCAAAAGCCTATACATGCCATTATAACTGAAAATAAAAACATCCATAGGTACCGATATAGCTGATGGATAGTGTGATAAATCTCCGACAACTTTCCAACCCGAACGAGCTTCTAATAACTACGAATATAGAAAAAAATAAACACAAAGTAAGCATGCCATGCTTAGTAAGTTTGTAACAACTATACTCTAAAATTGTTAATACATTAAACAACCACAAAGCATGTATATCCAAATTCAACATGGGAACAACTAATTCGAAAACTCATAAATATGTATTCGTACTCTTAATTTCCACAATGCTACACATTACCTACCTTTCATCATAATAATGAAATTTACATTGAAAGCTCTTATCGAAGTTCATACGAGGTAATAATACGATGGTTAACACATCCCTTTTCGTAATTCGATAACTAAAGTTATCCCTTTTCATAGCTCGATAGTCGGTGCTATCCTTTTTCACAATTTGATAGACATCACCATCCCTTTTCATTGTTCGATGGTCGTCACCATCCCTTTTCATAATTTGATAGCCAAAGCCATCCCTTTTCATAGATCGATAGCCAAAGCCATCTCTTTTCATAGTACGATACCTGAAGCCATCCCTTTTCATAATTTGATGGTCATCACCATCCCTTTTCATAATTGATAGCCGAAGCTATCCCTTTTCATTTGTTGATGATCATTGTTATGTCGTTGAATTTTTCCGTCAACACACAATTTAATATTATGCAATAATAGTATTTATATCATAATTGAAAACACTATTTAAATGTATGAACTTACCTCGACAATAAACGTAGAAAATGAAGTCGACTAATCTGAGGCTTTTTTCTTAACTAGATCTAAAGTCGTACGTGGATTATCTTGATCTAAATGAATAAATTTAATCAATTTAATAATTAATCTATTCAATTAAATCCAAATTCACATTTTGCAAAATTACACTTTCCCCCTAATATTTTAATTTCTTTACAACTTAGTCCTTAGGCTCGGAAAAGGAAATTCATACAATTTTACCCCTACCCAAGCCTAGCTGAATATCATATACACTTATAACAGCCCACACATTTCATTAATTTACAAATTATACCATGAGTTTTTCACATTTTTCAATTTAACCCCTGATTGATAATTTCATCAAAAATCTTTTTACAAAAGTTGTTCATCTAACAACAACTATCCATTTTCTTCCATCAAACAACAAAAGAAATCAATATTCATTCATGAAAAAACTTAAATCCTTTAACATTTTTACAAGTTAGTCCCCGGGCTAGCTAGATTAAGCTACAATGATCTTGAAAATATAAAAATCATTAAAAACGGGACAAAAATCACTTACCTATGAACAAGATGAAATTGCTGAAAGTTTAAGCTCAACAATAGCTTCCCAAAGCCCTAATTTCGGTTGAAGAATAGCTTAAAGATGATATCTTTAATTTGGTTTTATTTAATTTACCATTTATTTACCTATTTACATATATAACCTTTAATAACATTAATAATTACACAAATGCCAAGCCATGTACATCCACTATCACTATTTATGGTCTAATTACTAATTAAGGACTCATACTTTAAGGTTCTATAGCTATTTAATCCTTTAACTACTAGAATTCAACTTTTACACTTTACGCAATTTAGTCCTTTTTATCAAATTGAGCAAGTAAACGATAAAATTTCTTAACGAAATTTTTATAGGGTACTACTATCATACTGTAGACAATAAAATAATTATAAAATAAATATTTTGACTTCAAATTTGTGGTCCTAAAACCACTGTTCCAATTTCACTGAAATCAGGCTGTTACAACTCTCTTCCCCTAAAGGAATTTTCGTCCCCGAAAATCTTACCAGAAAAAAGGTTCAGATATTGCTTTCTCATAGCTTACTCAGGTTCTCAAGTGGCTTCTTCTATTCCGTGTCATTGCCAAAGAACCTTTAATAAAGCTATGTTCTTATTTCTCAACTGTTTAACCTCTCGAGTCAAAATTCGGATGGGTAATTCACTGTATGACATATCAGACTGAATCTCTACATTCGTCAGGGAGATAACATGTGAAGGATCAGATCGGGTTCTTGTAAGCATTTGCTCAGCACTCACCTAACTTGTTCAGCTGCATCAATTTCTTCTCACCTGCAAGTTTAAGATCATAGTTTAGGAATTTTATTGCCCAGAATGCTTTATGCTCGAGTTCAAACGATAAATGTAAACTTTTTCCATATTCAAGCCTGTAAGGAGATGTTTGTATGGGTGTTTTATATGCAGACCTAAAAGCCCATAAAGCGTCATCTATTTTTATCACTCAATCATTTCTATTTGACTCTATAGTTTTTTTTAGGATGCGTTTGAGTTCTCGATTTGCAACTTTAACTTGCCCACTAGTTTGATGGTGATAAGGGGTAGTTGTTCTATGATGCACCCCATACTTCTTAAAAACTTTATCAAATTGAGCGTTATAAAAATGCATACCCCTACCACAAATAATCGCTCTAAGTGTTCCAAATCGAGAGAAGAGCTTTTTAAGAAATCAAACTACCACTCTAGCATCGTTGGTAGGTGAAGCTTGAGCTTTTACCCATTTTGACATATAATCGACTGCTACTAGGATGTATTTATTACCAAAAGAGCTAGGAAATGAGCCTATAAAATCAATGTCCTAGACATCAAAAATTTCACATGAGAGTATATAAGTTTGAGGCATTTCATCATGTTTAGAAATATTACCTATTCTCTGGCATCTATCACAAGAAGCAACATACATGTTAGTGTCCTTGAATAGTGTGGGCCAATAAAAGCCTGATTCAAGTGTTTTATGTGGTTTCCTAGTCCCACTATAATGTCCTCTTGTTGGTCCTAAGTGGCAATGTTCCAAGATTTTACTCGCTTCTGATTTTGTAACAAACTTCCAAATTACTTGATCTGCATAAACATGAAAAAGAAAATGATTCTCCCAAAAATAAACTTTCACATCGGCAAAGAATCGCTTCTTTTGATGATGTGTCAACCTTTTTGGTAGGATGTTAGCAGCTAAGTAATTTGTGATATCTGTAAACCGAGGGACTTCAGAATCGGTTATAACCAAGAGTTGTTCGTCAGAAAACGAGTCATTTATCTTATTCTCATTAAGCTTTTTGAGATGTGAATTCTCTAGTCTGGAAAGGTGATTTGCTGCAAGATTTTCAGCTCTCTTCTTATCCTGGATTTCCAAATTGAATTACTGCAATAATAAAATCCATCTTATAAGTCGAGGTTTTACATCCGATTTTGTTAGAAGATAGTGGAGAGCTAAATGGTCAGTGTAAACAACAACTTTAGATAATATTAAATATGGTATAAATTTATCGAATGCAAAAACCATAACTAGCAATTCTTTTTCTATAGTAGTGTAATTTTCTTGTGCATCTGTCAACGTCTTGCTGGCATAATAAATTGGCTAAAAATGGTTGTCTCTTCGCTGTCCAAGAACTACACTTACTGTAAAATCACTCGCATCACACATTAGTCCAAAGGGTAAATGTCAATCAGGTGCAATCATAATCGGGGTATTAATTAATTTTTCTTTAAGAGTATTAAATGCTTCTAAGAATTCCTGACTAAAATCGAATGGCACTTCTTTTTCTAGAAAATTTGTTAAAGGCTTAGCTATTTTAGAAAATCTTTAATAAACCTTCTATAAAACCCAACATGTCCTAAAAAGCTTCAAATAGCCTTAACTGAACTAGGGGGAGGTAATTTTTCGATGGTTTCAATTTTTCCTCTATCAACCTCAATCTCTTTACTAGAAATTTTATGGCCCAACACAATCCCTTCTCAAACCATGAAGTGACATTTTTCCCAATTAAGCACAAGGTTTTTTTCCTCACATTTTATTAAAACTCGTTTTATGTTTTTAAGACAAAGATGGAAAGAATTATCGAATACCGAGAAGTCGTCCATAAATATCTCCATAATATCTTCTACAAGTTCATCAAAGATGGCTAACATGCAACGTTGAAAAGTAGCAGGAGCATTACATAATCCAAAAGGCATTCTTCGATAAGCAAACGTACCATATGGACATGTAAATGTCATTTTTTTCTTGGTCCTCGGGAGCTATCGGGATTTGAAAGTAGCCAGAGAGTCCATCTAGGAAGCAATAATACATATGCCCAGATAATCTTTCCAACGTTTGATCTATGAATGGCAGAGGAAAATGATCTTTCCTCGTGGCATCGTTCAACTTCCTATAGTCAATACAAACTTTCCATCCCGTAACTGTTCTCGTTGGAATAGGATAAATAACTCTAACATCTAGAAGTTTAATTACCTCAGCCTTAACGACTTCCTTCATGTTAGGATTTAGTCGTCTTTGAGCTTGCACGCATGGTTTGTATTCATCTTCTATTAAAATGTTCTCGTTGGCTACAACAATCATGCCTCTCTTCTTAGGAACAACCTGCATAGAACTCACCCAAGTACTATCAAGAATAGGATAAAAAACTCCAGCATCTAGAAGTTTAATTACTTCAGACTTAACGACTTCCTTCATGTTAGGATTTAGCCGTCTTTGAGTTTGCATACATGGTTTGTACTCATCCTCTATTAAAATTTTATGGGTGCAAAAAAAAAGACTGATCCCTTTAATGTCAGAAGTCTTCCAGGCTATAGCTCTTTTATGTTCCTTCAACACTTTCAATAACTCATCTTTCTCATTTGGCTTTAAATCTGAAGCAATAATCACTGGTAATCTAGAATTGTTTCCAAAAAACGCATACTCTAAGTGATTTGGTAATTGTTTTAATTCTAATTTGGGAGGTTCTTCAATAGAAGGTTTTAATTTCAATTCATTGCTTACCTTAATGTCCTCATACTTTATCTGTCCCAGTGAGGACTCACTAGAATCTAAATCAATTTTCGTCTTACTTATTAAAACATCATCGCCATCTACCTCCTCTCCTTGAACCAAAAATAGTTCCAACGTGTCCCTATGAACAATTTATTGTAATGAATCTTGAATAACATGATCAATAGAGTCAATAAAATAACAAGAATCATCTTTTTCTCTAGATAGTCACATAGCATCATAGGTTTTAAAAATAATGTCTTCTTCACCTACCCTAAGCACAAGTTTACCATCACCCACATAAATGATAGCCCTTGCTAAAATTAAAGGCACCTGAACATCCTCATCCATGTCAAGCACAACAAAATCAACAGGGAATATGAATTTATCTACTTTTACAATGATATCTTTAATAATACCCCTAGGATATTTAGCAGATCTATCAGCTAATTGAATACTCATCTTAGTGGGTTTTGGTTCCCCAAAACCAAGCTACTTAAACATTTTATAAGGCATCAAATTAATGCCAGCACCCAACTCAGCTAATGCTTTCTCAATGTTTAAACTACCAATAATATAGGGAATAGTAAAACTTCCTGGATCTTTCAACTTAGTTGGTAGTTTATTTTGGAGAATAGCTGAACATTCCTCATTGAGTTCCACAGTGGATAGCTCTTCAAACTTCCTTTTATTTGTTAATAGCTCCATTAAAAATTTTGCATATGTGGACATCTGCAAAATAACTTCAACAAAAGGTAAGTTAATATGCAACTGTTTGAAAAGTTCAAGAAATTTACCAAATTGTTCATCCATGCGGTCTTTCTTCAACTTTATCGGATATGAGATTGGTGATTTGTATTCTTTAAGTACCGGTGTTTGAATTACTTCGAGATTTACCCCCTCATCGCTTGCCTTATCAGATGCCTGTTGCAGCTTCTTTTCGGGTTCAGCCAACACTTTCCCATTCCTTAATGTAATTGCTTTCACATGCTCTTTTGGGTTGGGTTCGGTGTTACTAGGTAAACTACCTTGTTGCCTTTTTGAAACCAATTTAGCAAACTGTCCAATTTGATTTTTGAGCCCATGAATTGACGCTTGCTAATTTTTCAAAGCTGTCTCGTTGTTTTGAAAACGGGTCTCTAACACCGAAATAAATTTTGCCAACATCTCTTCAAGGTTCGATTTCTTCTCTTGCTGATAGGCTTGTTGAAAGCCCGGAGGGGGTTGTGGTCTTTGGTTTCCTTAACCACCCCATGAGAAATTTCGGTGGTTCCTCCATCCTGCATTATAGTTATTACTATAAGGGTTATTTTGAGGTCTAGAATTATTACCCATATAATTTATTTGCTCATTCTCTATGCTAAGACCGAAAGGTAAATATTCCGGATTACTTATTCCACCTCCATTTGCATCACATTGCATCACCGGATGTACCTGCGTAGAAACACATAAACCATCAATTTTCTTATTTAAAAGTTCTACCTAATTCGATAACATGGTGACTGCAGCTAAGTTAAAAACACCGGCTGCTTTCATCAGTTCGTCCTCATGACTTGCCACTAATAATTATTCAGTGACATCTCCTCTATAAATTCATAAGCCGCTTCAGTTGTTTTATTATTCAGAGTACAACTAGCTGCTGCATCAATTAACTGCCTAGTTGAGGGATTCAAACTGTTGTAGAAGGTTTGAACCTGTAGCTATAGAGGTAATCCATGGTAAGGGCACCATCTCAGTAAATCCTTATACCTCTCTCATGCATCATATAGGGTCTCTAAGTCGATCTGAATGAAGGAAGAGATATCATTCCTTAACTTGACTATCTTAGCCGGTAGGAAATACTTCAGTAGAAAATTCTTGGTCATTTGATCCCATGTAGTGATAGAACCTCGTGGCAAAAAATTCAACCACTGTTTAGCTTTGTTCCTCAATGAGAAAGGGAACAACCGTAGGCAAATGGCGCCGTCAGAAACGCCATTAATCTTGAAAGTATCGCAGATTTCAAAAAAATTGTCCAAGTGAGTATTTGGATCTTCGTCTTGCAAACCATCGAACTGAACAAATTTTTGTATCATCTGAATAGTGTTCGACTTCAGTTCGAAATTATTCACAGCAATAGTAGGTCTCACAATACTCAATTCATCCCCAGTTAAAGTGGGCTTGGCATAATCGTACATAGTACGAGGAACAGGATTTGAATTTGCAGAATTTGCAACAACCATAGGAGGCAACTGATTATTCTAATTATCACCCATCTCCTCAGTAATAATAATAATGCCCTCCTAATCGTCTATTATACTCTATCGACTCTGCCTTGCTTCTATACGATTTCTGCGAGCTATACTTTCAATCTTACTGTCAAATAATAATGTCCCGACGGGCTTCTTCTAGTCATAAACTAAAGGGATCTACCAGAAGCAAATAAAATAAAAATTATTAAACAAAAATTAAACTAAAAACAAAAATAAAATGCAATAAAAATAAATTGATAAATTAATAAAAATCAAGTGTTCCTAATATTTTAGCCCCCGGCAATGGCGCCAAAAACTTGATGGTCACTAAACTAACTATAATTACGACAAAGGCAAGCGCAACTATCGATCAATAGTATAGCCATGGTGAGTAGGGAATATCGTATCCACGAGGATTAAAAGTACTAGTAATTACCGTTTTCCTATTATTTAGCCGATAAAGTGAAGCAATAGTTTTTAATCTAAATTTACTAATCTAATTTCACTACGAACGCAACAGAGAATGGAATGGGAAAATAATCGAAGATAACCAATGAGAAAGACAATACCCAGGAAAGAATCCACCTAGACTTCACCTATTATTCTGAATCTAAATTAAACGATTTATTCACTTGTGTCTTGATACGTAGAAATCCCTAAATTAGGTTAATATCTCTTTCGAGAGTAAGAACAATTGACTCTAGGTTGATTAATTGAAATCTCTTTCTAATTAAAACCCCTATCCTCACATTAACTCGATCTATGGATTCTACTATTATATTTTACTTTAATCCAGTAGATTTATGTCGTCTTATTTCTAGGATTGCATGCAACTCCACTCAATTATGTTAGATCTACTCTTAAATAGGGGCTTTTGCTCCACTGAAATAAGCACATTAAACATGAATTAATATCCTAAAAATATTAAAACATGAAATAAGCATACATAAATGAGAACAAGAATCAAGTATTTATCGCATAAAAATAGAAATTAAATAATAAGATTCTTCACAGGTTTCATCCTCCCTAGGTATCTAGGGGATTTAGTTCATAATACTGAATAGAAACATCTCAAAGTTAGGATAACAACAAGACATAATGAAACTGAATAAAACTTCAAAGGAAATTAAATGGAGATCTTCGATCTTGAAGGAGATCCGCTTCTGAGTTTATTCCGATGGCGTTCTTCGAGTATTCTCTTCAATCTTCTCTGAGTGCCCCCTTAGATCTTCTTCTAATTGGTATTTATAGACTTTAGGATGTTCAGAAAGCCTAAAAATTGGGTTTTTCCTCTTATTTGGGAAGTAGGGTGCGATATTGATACGGGCTGGCACATGGGTGTGTGGCCAGCCCGTGTGGCTCACACGGGCATATGGCCAGCTCATGTGGAAATGCCTAGGCCGTGTGGATCCTGGAAACAACTCTATTTGTTCGATTTTGGCTCGTTTTTCGCTCCTTTCTCTCTCAAAGGCTCTCCTAAGTATAGAAACATGAATTTAAAGGATTAGGAGCATCAAATTCGCTAATTTATATAATTAATCATCCAAAAACGCATTAAGAATGAGATTAAAATATGTTACTTTTACAGCTTATCACTTATCCCTCAAAGACACAACCACAAACAGAACCCGATCCACAACCATGTCGAAACCAGACACCACATCACCCCTATTGTCCTTGAAACGCACCTTCTTGGTATTATAGTCTTCAACAAAAAGATGAGCATCACTTCCTTCCTCACTCTTGATTTTTTTTTATTCACCTAATATGTATTTTTTTTAAAACTATATTTTAAGGTTAACAATTTAATATTCATTAACTTTAATATGATAACATTAAAAGTTAATTCAATTAAGTAAAATCTTAAAATAAAGAAATAATTTATTTAAATTCAACTTTATATTTAATATATAAAAAGTTATAAAGAAAATACTTTAACAAAAGGCATGGAATAACTTTTAAAAAATTAAAGGGGAAGGATCAAAAGAGTAATTTATCCAAGTACTCAATTTGTAAACAAATGCTTCAAATAAAAGCTGTCATGTGTAAAAAAAACATTATAACGTGAAGATGATGATGAGTATTTTAACCTAATATATGATACCCGTAAATTTTTAACATTATTAACAAAAATATTTGAAAATTTACGTTAAATAACATTCACTACCTTCATCTTTTACATTTTCCAAAATAAGAATAGTTTTTTATTGAAAAAATGGATATCAACTAAAATTTGAATATAAATTAATCATTAATAAGTCATAATGATTAGAATATTATTTGGGGTAATTATATTTAACATTTCTTATGTAATGACCAATCTGTATTTGGATTTGAGAAAGTTATTTTTTTGGGAAAAGGAGGAAACGATGAAGCAAGTGGGCCAAATGGGGATTGCTCCAAAACCAGAAGCAATGAATCTGGATAATAATAATAATAATAATAATAAAAAGGAAAAGTATCCATCATAAATATATATATTCCCTGATTATGAAATTTCATTCATATCCATAATTATTACAATATATGGTGGTGGGCAATCGCAATGCCATGATTCTTCAAACAACCATCTCAGTACTATCCATCTATCTCTATATAGTTTTATTTGATATGCTTTATAATATCGAATTTCAAATGACACCAATTTAAAACCATTCACACTTCAAACAATTCAAACAAATATCCGTCTGAAAAATTCAACTCATAAATTCTAAACTACCGAATACTAAATAAACCCGAAGCTGATATCACACGCATGCATATCAACTATCAACTCAATTACAAATAACATAGCTTGCTAAACAATTTTCTCTCTTAAAAGAGATCATTATTGATTGAATGAATGTTTAAGTAGATAGGTGGTCGCTTTACTATGTAATGATATTATATTATGCACATCAATGTGTCGATCGACAAGGAAGATGGACCACTTTGCCAGCTTCATCTGTGGTGTTTTTCAGTAAGGGATAAGCTCCCAATTGTCTGTATATTTTGCAATCAAAGTGCCTTGAGTAAACCACTTCAAACTTGAAAGGCCCAGCTCCTATCTTTTCCTGGTTATATATAATTGGATTATCAAGGTACATGAATGTATTTTCCTATGTTGGAGTTCCCATAGTATGGAATTTATGTGTATTGGTTACTTAATTACTTATTCAATTTAACTGGAAGAGTTGATATACCTAAAAAGAAAAAAACACTTTGATGGCTGAATTTATATATAATAGATGAAGACAAGAGTAAGAGAATCACTTAATTGATACAATACTAATACTTTGATGGTTCAATTAGTATTCTTTTTTTTTAAGCAAAAACTTTTACAAGTACAAATATAATTACACGTACATGCCTAAGCAATTACAAAATAGGATCAAACTATTATAATGCACAAACGAAAGAAAAACAATAATGATTCGGACTAAAACACACAAATGCACAATTGCGCGGGATAGGATACAAACTTGGGTACTCAAGATCTAGAGCCTGAGCCTTTGCCAACCGTATCAAAGGCTTCATTTGCTAATTAAAATGTTTTGGAATTTCAACTTTGAGGATCAATCTAAAATTCAGGCCATAGTTAGAGGACGTCTTTTGGAAATAACCCTATAATAGAACTAATGAGTTCTTTAGAGGGATCAAGAGCTGAAAATGCAAAGCACTAGTTTAAGGTCAAACTCTTTTCAAAGTTTAGCTTCTGAAAAAAGCTTGAAAAACAATTCTACGTGTTGCCTCAACTAGATAAGCCATTATATATATGTGTGTATGTATCTGTATATCATTGTGTCTCTCCCCTTGACTCACTTTGTGCATGCTTAATAAAAAAAATTGTTGGAGGTGGAAACAGACCTAATTCATTGCAGGTAATGAAAAAGAAGAAAGAGAAAAAAAGGAAGGGGTAAGGAGAGTGATTGAGAGGAAATATTTTGGAATATCTAACTACTAAATTAAAGTTAAGCAATCTGCCCTTTTTATCTGCTAAATAAAGTGGGTGTTAGTTGCATTGGCTACGCTTTTAGAGACTCTACTACATAGGTGACTTTGATTATACCCAAAGCAACTTTTCAAAGCTTGAGGAGTTATTCCAAACTATATATTTAATTTGCTAAGTTTCGCACTTTATTGGCGAACACTAAAATCTCTTTTAGGGTTCTAAACCCAACTTTTAAGGGGACCATATATATATATATATTAAAAAAAGTGTAGAACATGCAGGAAAGTGTGTGGAAGTATAATATAGTATCATCCCTTTCAAAGTTTGCATATGGTTTTTTGCGGTTATAATTGTTCTATGAAGCAAATCAAACAGGCTTTAAGTCTACATCAGACTGTCTTATAATTAAAAAGTAGATTCTCATTATGCATCTGGTCTGATCTCTGGTGCAAGAGAGATAGATATCAAATGAAAATAAAAATTCTTTTTAATTTGTTTGTTACATAATGAGTAAGCTTTCAAGTAAGAATTGGGGTTGATGGTGATGATGACCATGGCATTGTTGTCTGATGGAGATTTAAAAATATATGTATTTGCTTGAGATTTTAGGTCATCAACAAAGGTAAATTGTTGAGGGATTCTAAAACCTCTCGGTCTCAGGTCCGTTGATAGAGTTATTGTATTTATTTGCTTCTAAAATAACAACTAAAAACAAGCTAAGGTTCCTTATATTTGTCCTTGGAGATCTTCAGATTTAGGATAATCTTAGCCCTATATATATATATATAATATATATATAGCTAATTAAGCTCACTGAGTTCTGGTTAGTTCAAGTTTAAACAACTCTTGGTGTTTTACCTAGTTTAGCTGATAGATTAAGGTAATAGCCACTAACTTCTTGATCTTGCTGAACTCCATGCTTAACTAAATCGGTTCATATATATGTGCGTATATACACGCACATATTCACCCCTAAGAGGTGACATTTAGTAAGTTTAAGATTCAAATTTCAACGTCTACAACCCTTCTTTTTAATTCCCAAGCTAAGATCCCAAAGGGGAAAAAAACTAATGAAGATCTAATTAGATGAGCTTAAGAGCCCAATCTGCAGATCCTGCAATGCCATTGTTACTGTTATGCAGGGCTCAACAAGGAAGATTTTTTAAAGTAATAGTTAAATTTTATGGGGGAAAAACTCAAGTTATATGGTTCCCAATAGAGGTGCAAGTACAAAACCAGTTCAAAGTCAGGTCTTTGGGGATTGGAGCTGCAATATTTGGCATTTATTGAACCTTTAATAAGATTCTTGATCACTGTAAATCATAGCAATTAACAGCAGTCTGCATATATTTTGGCAGATTTCAGTTCCAGGCTTTCCATTATATTTTATTCCTAAAATATTATAAAGTGATCACAAGGTATAATATTGAGAACCAGCAACATTTACTTCTATACTTCAAAAAAGGGAGGAAGGTATTGGATAGGCTAAACTAGGGGTTCACCAGTAATCATGGCAGCACAACAGGATCAATCCTCCATATGTCCCTGGCATATTCATGAATTGTACGGTCACTGCTGAACTTGTATGAGCCAGCTGTGTTCAAAATCGACATTTTTGTCCATCTCTGTTAAAAAAAAAGGAATGAATTAAATCACAAAAGGTAGCAATGCAAGTATGATGATAGAGAATACCAAGAAAGCAAATACACACTTAAAAGTATGCACGATAAAAACTTTCGAAGCTAGCTAGATAGTTTATACTGGAGAAGGTTTGGAACTATAGGGGTGAAGGGGCTTGGTATAATGATCAGTCAGTTATATATATGAGCTTCAAAGAGATCATACTAAGCAATAGTTGAACTACCTATGTACAAAGATCACTCCTCGAAAACATATGCAAGAGTTACCAAATGGTACTCACCTTTTGATCTCTATATGCCTCATCAACGTTGTCTTGGCACTCAATGTAACTGGGAAAGTCTTTTCCAACAAGGAAATAATCAGCACGACCGTACCCTTCATTTCCTTCCAAGGATCCCATCAGTTCTTCATAGTTGTAGGGACCAAAAACACCACTTCTTACATATGATTTCACCTCTTCAAACCTCGGGTCTGGCACAAACTGCAATAAGAGATCAAACAAAATATAAGAAAAGTGATTGCATAAAACCAAATTTTCATCTTTGCAAAAGAGAAAACCTAAGGGTTCACCTTTCCCTCCGCTCTTTCTTTCCTTAGCCCTGCGATTTCGTGAGCCTCTGCACCAAAGAGAAAGAAGTTATCTTCTCCAACCTCTTGCCTTATTTCAACATTAGCTCCATCTAAGGTTCCAATAAGGATGCAGCCATTCATTGCAAACTTCATATTGCTGGTTCCACTAGCCTCCATTCCGGCCGTACTAAACAATTGAAACAATGTGTTAGCCAGAGAGCTACATTAATCAGTAACAACCAACTGGTTTCCAGAAGTATATTGCAAATTAAACAATCTGCAGGGACTTATTATGCTTAAGTTGTATGTTATTCACAGTCATTGATTGAATTCAAAAGTAAGAACCTCACAGCCAATTCTAATGGGTTTGATTGAAGCTATGGGGTCTTTTAAGAACCCTTTTCCAAGCAATTACCATTTTTTGGAAGATGTCAGATGAAATCAAATACAAAGAAAAAAGTAAGGAGCTAAATATAACCTTATATGCTGAGACAGCTCACTACCGGGAATAAGCATTTCAGCCACACTTACATTGTAATCAGGAACAAAGACAACCTAACAAAAGAACAACATTAAGCTTAAAAGCATAATTTGCAAATAGGTATGAAAAACAATAAAGCTTATATAGTTACAAACAACATATATGACCAAAATGCAAAAGCAATTAACTCAAATAAAAAAAGAGTTCACCATATAAGATACCTTTAGAAGATCTCCTATTTCAGGATCATGGTTCACAGTAGCTCCAACATCTGTGATGAACTTCACTATCCTTTTGGCTTGTACATATGTAGCAAAAGCTTTTCCTCCAAATATGCATACCCGAGGAGCAAAGCTTGCTTTTCTTTCCTCATGGCTCATTTCTTTCATTTTCTTATAGCGGTAAACTATCCCCATAATGTTCAATAACTGCCGCTTGTATTCATGGATGCGCTTTACCTGCAATTACATCCCTTAGGTCTACTATTAATTCATAACTTATGAAGATAAGCCACAACTGTTATTGGGATAATTTCTTTTTCATCATTAAGGAGTTGTGTCCATCTTTAGATTTTAACAGAGTTTTTTGTATGCATGAACAATTTCCTGAGCTTGATAGCCAACTATTAACTGTACAATTTGAATGATTTGCAACTATGTTACCCGACCCTTCATTTTACTTAAAATATCAGCATTTGACACGTGTAGTTGTATCCCACACATATTCAGACATGGATATTGGGAAATCTAGCTATGACAGAGTGAAGACAAGAATTAGTATTAACTAGGAAGAATAACCTGCACATCGAACATTGCATCGGGATTGACAATGTAGCCAGTTTTCTCTCTGAGGAAAGATGCAACCTTAACCTTGTTTCTTTGTTTTGCTTCCCTCCATTCAGATTGAAGATCCTCATTATCAGCAAACTGTGGATAATGCTCATTAGTCCTTCTAACAATGTGCATAAAGCCAGTATAATGAAGGTTTAATGAAAAATATACAATATAATTATATATTCTTTCCTCAACTGTATGTATGTAAAGACTACCAACTGAATGAGAATATAACAGGACCAAAATGCACATCATTTCCCTTCTTAGCAAAAACTTTCTGGTAATAAAACTATATGGATTGGATACTATAGTTGATGAATTAAAACATTCGATCAAGTTTTGAGTTTGGATATACATACCTTACGAAGTGTGAGCAACTTCTCTGTATTTACAACCCAGTCTTCCGATCCAGTCCACTTTGTTATAATTTTACTCAAATCTGGATTGCAGAAGCGGATCCATCTTCTTGGTGTAACCCCATTTGTCTTGTTTTGAAATTTCTCAGGCCACATCTGCCACAAAGCAATATAAATGTATATCAGAAGTCCTAAAATAAAACCAATGATTCAGTATGTGAGAACACATTGAATGGGAAAGGACTGTTTCTGGATGGCAACCTCATAGAAATCATTGAAAACTTCATTTTTCACTATTTCACTATGAATCTCGGCAACACCATTCACTGCGTAGCCACCGGCAACACAGAGGTTAGCCATTCGGACCAACTTGGGAAGTTTTGGATCTGGCTCAATGATTGGTGGCACCTCATTTTTCTCCTCGATTTCCTCTTCCTCAAGTTCATCTTCCTCAGCTGTAGGTTCAGTTTCTTCATCAGAAACATCATCCTCTTCAGTTGATTCAATGGCCTCAACTGAACTTTTCTCTGGTTTAACAATCATTTCAACCACTGACTCAGGCAACTCAATGTTATCTAGAATTCTCATTTGTTTCAGTTTTTCTTGCAACAGATCCAGATCCTCGGTTCCATACTCGTCAATAATGGTTTGAACCAGCTTATACACCAAATACAAACAGATGTTAGGTTATACGAAAAAGAATATATGATCTTAAAGAAAAGGAGGAGAATTTCACAAGATTGCTTATAAGCTACCTCCTCATCAATCATTTTAATGATCTCAACATGTCGAGGAAGTAGTTTCTCCATCAGCTCCAGACTCCATTTCTCCAATGCCTCAGGTAGAACTGTATGGTTTGTGTATGCAACAGTTCTGGTGGAAAGGTCACCATTAATATAACTACAATCTACTACAACTAGAAGCCAGCTTAGTACTGCAGCTTATATTTCATTTATTTGCAAGGATGTAAGTCAATAACTACAAAGATTTATGATATGTAAGTCAAAGAGAGTAATTACCTTTGGGTGATATTCCAGGCTTGTTCCCAGCTCAAACCCTTGACATCAATCAATATTCGTATCAGCTCTGGAATGCAGAGTGTTGGGTGAGTATCATTCATTTGAACTGCAACCTTTTCAGGGAAAATTTCCCAATTCAAAAACTCTCCCGATCTTCTTTCGTAGCGTGCAATAATGTCCTGGAGAGAAGCTGAGCATAATGTATATTGCTGCTTCAGTCGAAGAGTCTTCCCCTCAAGTGACTCATCACCAGGGTATAATATGTAGCAAATCTGGTCGTTAAAAGAGATTATAGCATCATGTGAGAGATAGAATTACTATTTTTAACAATGAATGGATCAATTATGAAGAAAATTCCAGACTACTTTCAGTAGTGTAAACATGTTTTCAGAAGGCAGATTGAATATGTGATTCAAAGCACTCAAATTCAACGTGTAACGACTGGAATTTGGACATCTCCCCCATATCACCGTACTTACTGGAATTTGGCTGTCAGCTTACATATGCCTACATCAAAATTATTGTCCTCTTTGAATCCTGCAGGCGCTCAAAGCTTTGTTACCCTCCCTTGATTCCACCTAAAGACCTCTCCTTAAAAGGAAGGTGCACCTTCAAGTGAGAAAAGTTAAAGGGCTTGCTGGTGTCTAAAGAAGACAATTCCGTTGATGTAAGCATACTCAAGGTGACAACCGAATTTCGATACAGGCAGTGTGCAAGCCAGAGTTCCAAATCTCGGTCATCACACAATATCATTGTCCTGTTTCTCCCAAGACTACAAGAACTTCTTGGCTTTAAAGTGCATCAAAAGCATGAAGGAATGAATGAGTGTGAATTCAAACCTTTTCTGCATTATTCATTGCTGAATAAGCTTTGGCATGATCTCCAGCGTTGAAAGCACTTAAATCAAACTTTTCTGGTGCAACTTTAGTAGACCATAGTCGGAGGTTAATTGTAGTTTTAGTTTTATATCCTGGTATAGGGACATCATAAGCAACAGCAGTTATATCTTCTCCTCCAACCCATTCTTTGATTCCTTCAGGGCCTGAAATGACTTCACCATAAAATTTTACAGGGTATGACACATCATTTCTCACAATTTCCCATGGATTTCCCATCTGCATTGATAAGCAATAAATAATAATTAAGAAAACAAGAAAATGTCCTAACTAGACTCTTAAGATATGCCTGAAGTACCTTGTCCAAGACATATTCAGACCGATAATGGGATATGATACTCCAAATATATAGAAAATTTTGAGAACATTCGTGTTGGACACATAACTTTAATATAATTTTGTAATTAAAAGATACCTCAAGCCAATTTTCTGCAACTTCCTCCTGACCATCTTTTGTAATATACTGTTTAAACAATCCATATTTGTATCTAAGTCCATATCCCCAAGCAGGGTAATTTAATGTTGCTAAGGAGTCCAAAAAGCAGGAAGCTAAACGTCCTAAGCCACCGTTGCCAAGTGCAGCATCTGGTTCCTGGTCAGCAAGAAACTGAAAACTTCAGTAACTCAAATAAAGCAAAAATGTGCAAAGCATAATGAATTTGCTTGAAAGGAATTCACCATTAAGTAAAACATGTAAAGGTTTTGTTTCCCTTTACTGATTACAGTTGCCAGGTCTTTCTTGGATAATTAAATTTCCCATTTTAAGCAAGTTCATTACTTTTTTCAACCTTCCGGTCTTAATTATGCTAAATATAAGTGTTTTTAAAATCATGAAGGATCTAACCTCCCTAGCTACATCCTCCAAATTGTGTCCCAGTTTCTTCAAAGCTTCTGCATAGGCTCCTGTAAGCTCTAAGTTACCAATGGCATTCAGCAAAGCTCTACCCTGCATCAATGGTGACTGGGAATATTTAACAAACATTTGGCCAAGTAATTTGGTTCCAAAAACCAAATAAATATCAGGAAAAAGTGGACAAATTTAAGGCCAAATTAACCTGTAGATACTCCATAGAAAGATAATATGCTTGCTTCACATTGATTTTCTCATAGTAAGCATATGTAGCATTCCAGTTTATAATAAGCGAATCACGGACGCTTTCGGCTGTTGCTTTGAACGCCTTGGGGAGCTCGAAATGGTCCGGCGCAAATGAGGGTGTGAACTCAGAATGGTATTTAATACTTGATGCAATGGATGCAGAATCTGGAACAAATGTATCTAAAGAAGCTGCAAATCACATCAACATATCACATTAATGATTCAAATGACCAAACAAAAAGATCAATAAAACACCATGATCAACATATTTAGGGGGTTTTGAGATCCATTAGTGGAAAGAAGTGAAAAACAAAGATAAAAAGAGGACCCTAAAAGCCACTTTAGCATTATATATTAGGGAATTCTTGAACCAAGTAATCTAGGGTACAAAACCCTTCAAGCCTCCATTACGAAACTATTCAAAACCTTCCCTTCACTGCCTACTAATAGGTTTATAAAGAGAAAAATACTATGAAATTGCATTAAGTGACTAAAAAGTGAAAGTAACCTTCTTCAGTGATTTGACCTTCTTCTTTGAGGTCCTGCCTTTGGTCACTGGCAACACTTTTGATAATGAATTTTCTCCTTGAAAAAGTAAAGCTTGAACCTTTTTTTAGGAAGAACAAATTTGGGTTCCTTGCTTTATAGTTAAAACAAATGAAGGTGGAGTGAAAACTGGTTGCAGAGAAAGGTAGAGACGCCATTGTTCCTGGTTTTCTTTATTAGTTTCCACCAATCACTACCTTTCCCTTCAGTTCAGAAAGAGTAAGAATGTTTCTATGATATTTAAAAAAAAAGAACAAATGAGTGAAAGAGAGAGTGTTGCTTTTGTCGTCTTATCTTCATTTTGGCGCTTCATCATCATCATCATCATCCTTATCTCAATTTCTCATGTTATAAACGAGGGAAATTAACACTATAGTTATATCGTGTTCTTGAAATTAACGGATGCCATTTTGCTTAATGAAGTGTTATTTAGATTTGTAGTAACTCTCTTGTTTGTTAGTGAAATGGGTGTCATTAACATCTTGTTTGCAGTCAAAAGCATTTGATAAAAGTAATAATGATGCCATTAATGGAGATTATAGCATGTTTCAAACCAGATATTTCTGACCAAATAAAAAAATCAAAGATTGCGTTGGAGGTTAATTGTTAAGGAGGATGAGGTAACCAAATTAAATTAAGACCGTTGGAAGAGGGGAAAACAGGAGATTTTGGTCACATAGGAGAAGTTGAAGCATGTTTGGTTGTTGAAAGGGCAGAGAGGGAGGGACCATCCTAAGTAGAGGCCATGGCTTGTCGTTATATTAGATATTTTGCAGCAAAGAGGAAAAAATGTGATGCTTTTAAATAGAAACTTTATGAAAATTCTAGTCAAGCCAACCCCAAAATTTTTAGCTTTTACCAAAATTTCTCACATAATCTATTCCTATTCACCCTATTTATTTAAATGATTTAAATTTTTACACAAATATGTGTTTAAAGATTTAGTCGAAAATGTGGTTAATTTAAACTCATGGATTAAATTGTAAAAAATTAATTGTTATAGATTTTTAATTAGGGAAAGACTTGAAGACTTAAATAGCAATTATCCTAAGGACTAAAATGGCTAGTAGACCAATTCAAAATGGATGATAGTGGGATCTGATGTTAACTATCATTAGCATAGGTTAATTAAATATTAGAGTTTAATTAATCATGATTAAGTAAACTAATTAAGATTAACTAAAATTAATCTTAGTATATAAGTAAAACTTAGTGGGAAAAGATGACAAAAGTCATCATATTCTTCCCAAATGCCACCATCCACCATTGTTATGTTAAGAAGAAAAGCTTCAAAACTGAAGTAACATTCGATCAACATTACAAGTAAGTTTTTAGCCATTTTTTTATAGATTTTTTTTATCATGAGAGCTTGATTGAGGTAACCCGTATATCAATTTGTTTAATTAGTGAGATTTTGATAAGTTACCATTGTTGAGAATTGGATGAATTAGGTATGAAATTGATAGAAATTAAGCTTAGGTTATGAAAATGACTAAATTGTACAGCTTAACAAACTTGATTGTTAGCTTGTTTACATCAGGGACCAAATTTAATAAAAAGAAAACCTATTATGAAATTATGGTAGAAATAGAAAGTATAAAGTCTTTAATGAATAGCTGTGAAATCAGATTTCAATTTAAAGCTTTAGACTGAAAGTTGTGCTTGTCTTGGTTTTAAGGGCTAAATTGAATAAATTACAAAATATGCATGAATTGATATTTGGTTGTAAATTGATTGGAAATTGATAGTGTGTTATATTTTGACTGCCCATAACTGACATCAACGTGAAACCTTTGGAAAGGAAAGGAAAAGCGAAAGTTGTTAACTAGTGACACAAGACCATGGTTTGTACTTTTTATAATTCGAGATAGAATTAATTGTTTGCATATATATGTTAGTTGAATGAGAGCATGTCAAGGTGAGTATGCCTTGATGATATGAAATGTTATGTTGAGTTTTGGTATGGATTATCAGGATAGGTGACTAAAATGAAAAATGACATTAAATACTTGAATTGTGATATGTGATATAGAAATTGAAATGAAATATGTTATATAATATGAAATATATGTATTTGATGATGAAATGAGATTGTAATTATGAAAATGATATGAGATCTAATGTGGACTGAATTGCAAAATGAAATTGAACATTAGTACCTATTAGTTGTTTGAGTTGTGTCGAATATAGTTGGCATGTCATAGGTAGGGGTATTCAAACGGTTAACCGATCGATTAACCGATTCGAACTAGTATTAACCGAATTAGCCAAAATTTTTGTTGGAAAATAATTGTTGAGTGATGAATGGTAAATTGATGCTCAAATTAAACAATTGTATCACTTGATATTGCATTTTTTCACACAGTTGTATCTTTTGAACAATTGTATCTCTTGGTTTAATATTGCAGTTTTTTTCATTCATTGTCTCTAGTCACTTATATCTATTAATTTTTCAACAAAACTCTTAATGAATCGGTCTAAATCTCTTCATTCATTTTGTCTCCTCTATATAAAGCCAAGTTAGGAGATTTCAAAAACAAATCATCAAAAACCATCAATACTAAAAATTCTTTCTAAATTCATTTCTCCTGGTGATAGAGAAAGGTAAGATTGTGCTCAATTGATCACTGTTGTTGTGCTACTACTGTGATCGTTTGTTGTTATATCCTAGGAGACAGACGTCCAATGTTACTCAAAGCACCAAGTAGAGGTCGAATCTGTCTTAAGGAAATTGTTCATACAGGCCTCAACAAAATTCTTTTTCTAATTTTCAACTCTGTCCGATTACAGGTATTCTATTATGCTACTGCTACTGCATTGTATTGCATTATCATTGTTATTGACATATTAATACTACATACGATATTATATTTTCTTACAATCTTAAGAAAAAAATATTTGTTATAGTTTTAATCTAAGACGTATAGGTTACCATCGTAACTTATTTAAGATTGGTTATTTAAGATTGGTTTATGCTTCTATTTCGAATTTTAATTTATTTATAGATTCTAGTTCTTCATTCCAATTACAAAAAAAAATGTCTCATACGTCAAACAACTCATCCAATTCAAAGGATGAGGCGATTGTCATTGCTTAGACTCAGGTTGCGAGCCAAAAATTACCTGTGACTATAAGTTACAATGAAAAGCCTGCAAAATTCATCAGAGAGAATTTTAAAACATGAAAATAGAAAAATTTGTTCCATTTGACCATGTTGAATATGATAAAATTTCTGAAGGATGATCCTCCTATTTTTAGAGAGGATGAGGAAGATGCTATTACCGCCTTCAACATTGTCAAAGCATGAAACAACTCTGATTTCTTATGTCGTAACTACATTTTGAACAGTTTATCTGATGAACTTTATGAAGTATATAGTATCAAGAAAAAGACTAAGGAATTATGGGAATCGATGGACCATAAATACAAAACTAAAGATGTTGGTGCTAAGAAATTCTTAGTTGCCAAGTTCTTAAACTTTGTAATAGTTTATTCTAAAGCTGTTGTAAATCAGGTGCAGGAATTCCAACTAATCATTCATGGTATTCTTATAGAAAGGATGGATATAAGTGTGATGGTCACTAAAATAACTATAAATACGATAAAGGCAGGTGCACCTATCGAACAATAGTATAGCTATGGTGAGTAGAGAATATTGTATCCACGAGGACTAAAAGTATTAGTAGTTATCGTTTTTCTATTATTTAGCTGACAATTTTGAGTGATGTGTTTTAATCTAAATTTGTTAAACTAATTTAACTAAGAACGCAACAAAAAATGATTCAAAGAAATAAAGGAATATTAACCAGTGAGATAGACAATACCCAAGAATAAATCCACCTAAACTTCACCTATTATTATGAATCTAAATTAAATGATTTATTCACTTGTGTCTTGATCCGTAGAAATCCCTAAATTATGTTAATATCTCTTTCGTGAGTAAGAACAACTGACTCTAGGTTGATTAATTGAAATTTCTTTCTAATTAAAACCTCTATCGTCGTATTAACTCGATCTATGGATTCCCCTATTAGATTTGACTCTAATCCGGTAGATTTATGTCATCCTATTTCTAGGATTGCATGAAACTCCACTCAATTATGCTGGATCTACTTTTAAACAGAGACTTTTGCTCCATTGAATTAAGCACATTAAATATGAATTAATATCCCAGAAATATTAAAAAAAAAAGAAATAAGCATACATAATTGAAAACAAGAATAAAGTATTTATCGCGTAAAAACAGAAATTAAATAAAAGGATTCATCATAAGTTTCATCCTCCCTAGATAGTTAGGGAATTAGTTCATAAACATCTCAAAGTTAGAATAAACACAAGACATAAAAAAAACTCATAAAAACTTTGAAAGAAATTAAAATGAGATCTTCGATCTTGATGGAGATCCACTTCCGAGTTGATTCTAATGGCGTTCTTCGAGTGTTTTCTTCTATCCTCTTTGATGGCTCCCTTATGTCTTCTTCTAATTGGTATTTATAGACTTTAGAATGCTTAGAAAGCCTAAAAGTTATGTTTTTCTGAGTATTGGGGAAGCAGGGTGCGAAATCAACACGGGCTGGCACATGGGTGTGTATCTAGCCCGTGTGGCACACAATTTTGGCTCATTTTTCGCTCTTTTCGCTCCCAAATTCTCTCCTAAGTATAGAAACATGAATTTAAAGGATTAAGAGCATCAAATTCACTAATTTGCATAATTAATCATCCAAGAACACATTAAGAATGAGATTAAAATATGTTACTTTTATAGCTTATCAAAGTGAATCCTTTCAGGTGACAATCATTATTGAAAAACTTTCCCCTACTTGAAATGACTTTAAGATCTATCATAAGCATAAGAGAAATGAAATGATAGTGGGAGATCTAATTGTCAGACTTCAAATTGAATAAGACAATCGAGGTGCGACTAAAAGGGTAAACAAAGTAACCAATCCTAACTTTTCCAAGGCAAACATAGGGGAAGTCAATAAGGACTCCAAGAAAAGAAAACGTTCTTAGACTAGGTCTAAACTAGGACCAAAAGGCAGTGTCTTCAAGAAGCCAAAATTCCAAGAAAATGCTTTAATTGCAATAAAATGAGACACAAGTTATCCAGTTATAGGTTTCCAAGAAGGGTTAGAAAGATCGGACAAAAGTCATCTTATTCTAAGCTTGCAAAGAGGGTTAGAACAAATGAGGCCAACATTGTGGAAAAGATTTCTAGGGAAATATCTGACCTTGACCTTTGCGCTGTAATTTCTGAAGTCAACTTGGTTGATTCAAATCCAATAGAATGATGGCTTGATACTGGTACCACACGTCATATTTGTTGTTATAAGGACTCCTTTGTTGAGTTGGTTCCTTATGAGAAAGGGAAGAAACTCTATATGGGCAATGCTGCAACTTCCAAGATCAATGGGAAAGGCACTGTGATTTTGAAGTTGACTTCTGGCAAAAAGTTAAAACCTCAAAATGTGTTGTATGTGCCTGACATACGCAAGAATCTTGTCTCTAGGACCCTCTTAAGTATGCATGGCTTTAGGATGGTATTTGAATCCCAAAAGTTAGTTTTTTCAAAAGGGGGAACATTTGTGGGAAGGGGATATATATTAAATGATATGTGAAAATATGTGGAAACTCGATGCTATCTCTATAAAAACTAATACTATGAATAAGAATAATGCTTCTTCTTCTGTTATATGCTTGAGTCATTTGATTTATGCCATGGTCAGCTCGGACATATTAATTCTAATAGTTTACATAGATTAATTAACTTAGAGCACGTTCCTTCATTTCACATTAATTATAATAATAAATGTGAAAAGTATGTTGAGGCAAAAGTAGCAAGGTCTTAATTTCAACCTGTTAAAAGAAATACTGAATCACTTGATCTAATGCATAGTGGTATTTGTGACTTAAAGTTTATTCAAACTAGAGGAGGGAATAAATATTTTGTTACCTTAATTGATGATAGCACAAAATATTGCTATATATATTTACTTAAAAGTAAAGATGAAGCTATAGAGAAATTTGTTCTCTATAAGCAGGAAGTTGAAATCCAACTTAATAAAAGAATTAAGAGGGCGAGAAGTGACCGTGGTAGTGAATATATTAAACCATTTGGTAAAATTTGTGCACAACATGATATTATTTATGAAGCACCACCATACTCTCCTTAATCCAATGGGGTAGCAGAGCGTAAAAATCGAACCCTAAAGGAAATGATGAATGCAATGCTAGGAAGTTCTAGGTTGTCACAAAACATGTGGGGGGAAGTTGTTTTATCAACGAATTACCTTTTAAATAAGGTGCCTTGCAAGAAAAAGAACAAGACAATATATGAGTTATGGAAGGGAATGAAACCTTCCTATAACTACTTAAAAGTGTGAGGGTGTCTTGCAAAGGTAATGGTTCATTTACCAAAGCAAATAAAAATAGGACCTAAAACGGTAGATTGTATTTTCATTAGTTATGCATGTCATATCAATGCATATTGGTTTCTTGTACATAAATCAAAGAATCCTTAAATTCATAATAATATGATATTGGAATCTAAAAATACCTTTTCTTTGAATATATATTCTTTTGTAAGATTAAGGAAGATGGGTCAAGTTCAACAAAATAGACTTCAAAGATTGTTGACAGTCAAGACTTTTAACAAGAAGTTAAAGTAAAGGCAAAGCTAAGAAGAAGTAAAAGGGTAAGGGTGGAAAAGTCCTTTCGATCAGATTTTCTAACCTATATGCTAGAGACTGAACCTCAAACTTATAGTGAATCTATTTGCTCATCTGAAAGCATTTTTTTGGAAAGATGCTATCAAGAGTGAAATTGATTCCATCATGAAAAATCATACGTGGGAATTAGTGGATCTACCTCATGGAATTAAACCACTAAATTCTAAATGGATTTTCAAATGAAAAATAAAAGCAAATGGAACAATTGATAAGTACAAGGCCTGATTGGTTATAAAAGGTTATAGAAAAAAGGAAGGTATTGATTACTTTGATACATTTTCTCCTGTATTAAGAATAACTTTTATAAGGATGATACTTGCTATTGCCACTTTGTGGAATCTAGAAGTTCATCAAATGGATGTTAAAACAACTTTTCTAAATGGAGATCTTGATGAGGAGATTTACATGGAAAAACCTAAAGGTCTTGTAGCTCCGAGGCAAGAAAGAAAATACTATAGATTGGTGAAGTCTTTGTATAGGCTTAAGCAAGCACCAAAGAAGTGGCATGAAAAGTTCGATAGTGTCATGATATTAAATGGATTTAAAATTAATGAGTGTGACAAATGTGTGTATGTCAAAACCACTATTGATGGATATGTAATTCTATGTTTATATGTTGATGACATACTCATTGTTGGAAGTAACAATGAAATGGTAAAACGTACCAAAAACTTATTAAATTCAAGATTTGACATAAAAGATATGAGACTTGCTGACATGATTTTGAGCATCCAAATTAAAAGGTCATCTGAAGGACTCGTATTGACTCAATCACACTATGTAGACAAGATTCTTGAGAAATTTGTCAAGGCTAGTTTTGGTGTAACCATAACTCTAATAGATATAAGTCAACATTTATCCAAAAAAAAGGTGAAAGTGTTGACCAAGTGGAATATACAAGAGTTATAGGCAGTCTAATGTACCTTGTGAGTTGCACTAAACTTGATATTACTTTCACTGTAAGAAGTTTAAGCAGATTCACAAGCAATCCAGGGGAGAACCATTGGAAAGCGATTGTGAGGGTACTGAGATATCTCAAATATATTCAGAACTATGGATTACATTATTCTAGAGATTCTGCTGTGTTAGAAGGATTTTCCTATACTAGTTGGATATCTGATATTCAAGATACCAAAAGCATAAGTGGTTATATTTTCACATTAAGAGGAGGAGCTGTGTCATGAAAATCTTCAAGGAAAATGATTATAACCAAATCCATGATGGAATCTGAGTTTGTAGCTCTAGACAAATCTAGAAAAGAAGCAGAATGACTACGAAACTTTTTAGAGGATATTCCTGAATGACCAAAGCCTATGCCCACAATATGCATATATTATGATAACCAAACAACAAATTGGTAAAGCACAGAGCGTAATGTATAATGGTAAGTCAAGACACAATACCATTAGACAACTGATATCAACTGGAGTTATCTCTATTGATTTTGTAATATCAAAAGATAACACTACGGATCTGCTAACCAAAGGGTTAAACCAATATAAAGTTTATAAAACATCGAAAGGAATAGACTAAAGCCCATGAATATTTAAGGCGCTATGTGAAGGAAAACCAAACCTAGTTGACCGGAGATCCCAAGATCTAGGTTCAATGGGACAACCTACTTGCATAGACCTTGTAAGGTCATTGTGGGGGTTCTTATCCCGAGTTCATTCCTATAATAAAAATAGTTATTAAAATGTAGAAAAGGTTAAGCAATGCTTTTAATGACCATTGTTTGTTTTGGTGAAACAAACAACATAAGTCAAATATGTGATAGTGAAGTGGGGCCGCTTCAAGAAGACTATTGGGGCATAGTTCTCTAAGCTCTTGTAAAACCAAGAAGATGTTCACGACCATATGAACATACCCATCAGAACAAAAAATCTTGCCATTGAGGTATTTGAGTGTGGAATATCATCTTTTACACAAACGACAGAACAGTTCAAGGACATCACGTCTACTGGTCAGCTAGTAAAGTAAATACACTTTCATAAGGGATTGTGGGATTGTGGGAAAATAATTGTTGAATGATGAATGATAAATTGATGCTCAAATTAAATAATTGTTGAGTGATGAATGATAAATTGATGCTCAAATTAAATAACTGTATCTCTTGGTTTAATATTGCATTTTTTCATACAATTGCATCTTTTGAACAATTGTATCTCTTGGTTTAATATTGCATTTATTTTCATTCATTGTCTCTATTCACTTATATCTATTAATTTTTCAACAAATCTCTTCATAAATCAATCTAAATCTCTTCATTCATTTCCTCTCCTCTATATAAAGCCAAGTTAGGAGATTTCAAAAGCACGTAATCAAAAACCATCAATATAAAAAATTCCTTCTAAATTCATTTCTCCTGGTGATAGAGAAAGGCAAGATTATGTTCAATTGATCACTGTTGTTGTGCTACTACTGTGATCGTTTGTTGTTGTATCCTAGGAGACAGGCGTCCAATGTTACTCAAAGCACTAAGGAGAGGTTGAATCTGTCTCAAGGAAACTGTTTATACAGGCCTTAACAAAATTCTTCTAATTTTCAACTCTATCTGATTACAAGTATTCTATTGTATTACTGCTATTGCATTGTATTGCATTATCATTGTTCCTGACATATTAATACTACATACGATATTATATTTTCTTACACTTTTTAATCCTTTAACCGTTAATCGAACCAAAATTTTTTTTTAAAAAAATAACCGAACTGAAATATTTTGGTTAATTTAATTGGTTAACCGAATTAATCGAAATTTATATATTTTGTTTCTTTGTTTTGTTAAAACAAGTACAAGACATATAAAAAATAAAATTATAATGTTCATTTGACCGAATTAACCGAATTAACTGGACTAATAATAACCTAATGCATATAATATATAATATTATTTATTAAGTTAAATTAATTCAATTAATTACCCAATTTTGAACCGAATTAACCGTTAACCAAAATTTCAAAAAACCTTTAATCAACCTCCGATTGAACTAGATTGGTTAATCGACTGATTAACCAAATTAAATCGGTTTGATCGATTAATTCAATTTTAATCGAAGTTTGAACACCCCTGGTCATATTATTGGATTGAGTATGGGTTTACATGCTTATGCATCAATATTCACCTTGTGTGCCAATATGTGCTTTGTGCATCAATGATGTGTTTCGTATTCCAGTATGCACTTGATGTACCAATTTCCTTTACTTCGATTTATTTGATGATGCACTTCGGTTCCAGTTGGTGTGTTGGTTGACGATCCGTGTAACCGTTCGAGTCACATAATTGGTAAACTTGGTAAATGGCATATAAATGAGATGGCATGATGATATGAGATTATTTGCATGAATATGTGAATTGTGATAAATAAAGTAAGTAATCTAATGTGCAAATTAGTTGAAAACGAGCCCTGGGGGTCGAAACGAACGTGAATGAGTCAAATGACTACAGAAAAGAGGTTGAAAGATAGTTAAACAGGTAAATGATAATTGAATATGACGCTAGATGACACACTAATAAAGGTAAATAAATGTATGTTTTTGATTCATGAATGATATTGAATCGGTATATAGTTAATGACTGATAATTGACAAATAAATAGAGTTAGTCATGCATATGGCAATGTTGAATAAGTTGTTCTAACATGGTTATAATTATGCTTTCATGCATTGAAAGATTATGAGAATGGTTGAAATTTTAGAACATGATTTGGTTAGATATTGAGTGCATATATACATGTATTTGTCTTGAAATATCTTGGATCATGAAAGTATCATTGATCCTTATCGCTTAGCATACGGTTTGTTTATTCTGTGTGCAAGTTTAGGTATTCTCAAAGCCCCGAGAAAGTGAAGCCAACATCCAGACGGTAACAATTGACTACTGTTAGAAAGCTTGACTACTGTCTTCAATGCCGCGATACTAAGCCCTGGAAGTCGCAACTCCCACATGAAATAATATGAAAACTTTTCAGTTTAATCCTAATTTGACCCGTGATGTTATTAAACTTTCATAACTCGTATATGATCCAAAAATGATTATATAACGTGTTTTAAGCTTGTAATACTCATAACTTAACAATTAAAGATGAGATTTTGTATGTAACCGATTGTAGTTGTTCCGACAACAAATGTAGCATCCCATGATTCGGACAACGAATAGAGTGTTACAATTGAACTTTTAAAACCATTGTTGTATAGTCTTCTATGTTCGCACTTTATGTTCCAACTTGACCTTTTACCCCTTTTTTATATACACTGGGTGGAAGCTTTTTTAATGGAAAATACTGTAATCTTTAACTACCTTTAGCTAAATCTTTAAAAATATTAATATAAAAATATTTACTTGTGTATTTTAAACTATTTTTTTACCAATTTTTACTAAACAATTTTTAGTGTATTTAAATAATTCATAAATTGCAACATTCCAATAAAAGTAGCATTGCAAAATAAAATAGTAAGGAGTACTTTTTTAATGGAAGTTTGTGTATCTTTGATTATTTCGGAAATAATAATTAAATAAATCTTTATATTTCTCTTTTTTTTTCTTTTTTTTTACTTTTAAATTGCAGCATATTTTTTTATGAAACATATAATGTAATTCTTATATATATTATAATAATTTCCTTTAAAATGAAGACATAATTTTTCAATAAATAACTATATGAAAACAAAAGAAATTATTTTTAAAAATATTTAAATAAATAATAATTGAAATTGCATTGAAAAAATAGAAACTTAAAGCAGGACTTATCCGCATAGATCGCAGATTATAAAGGATTGATAATAGAATGATCTCATTCCATGAAAATTCACGTAAATCAAAGTAGGGTTGGAGTGGTGGTTTTATCGTTTTAACATAAGATATATCCATCATTCTGTATTGCTTGTCTAACATATGCAGACACCGAATTTAGAGTTGTAGGTTTAGTCCCTTCATCAAGCTTCCTTAATTTCACTTTTGGTCCCACTGCTTTCTGTTTGATTCACTAATCCTCTGAACCGATGCACCCGGCCACAACACTTACACCATGTTTGGTTAGCCAATACACCCCTAATCGGTGGGCCCTACCTAATCCCTTTTTATTCCGTCGTTTGGTTCAATGTATTTGTAATACGCGTGTAATACATTACTTTCCTAATCGATGAAAACCACCGATTTCTAATCCTCTCTTTTGTGCAGATTAGCTGCCCCTTCAGTTTACCCTCCCTGTTTTACCCTTTCTGCCGATTTGCTCCCTCTGTCTATATGCAAATCTTGAAAAAGACATTGAAGATGGGTTTCACAGACATTGAAACAGACATGAATGAAACTATGTCAAAACAATATAACTCCTATTTTCAGAATTAAAAAAAAACACTTTCTTCCTTTTCTTATTTCTCTCTTCCAAGGTCTTCATCATAGAAACAAAACCTAAAGGTAGAACCATTTTTGCAAGCATAATTTTTTGGAATTTCGGAGACCACTTCTTTCACTTTCTTTGGAACTCTGTTTTCTTCTTTCTTGTTTGGGAATTTAAAGATGAAGAAACGGAGAGGTAAGCTGACTTGAAAGATGATGGAGCAAGTGCCAGGGGCATTGGGAACTAGCGCTAGCTTGGCTCTTCGTTTGGGACAAACCATTTTCTCCTCTGCTTCACTTCTTTTCATGTGTTTGGATATTAAATTCTATAACTATACTTCTTTCAGGTGATTCCCAAAAGCTTCATTTCTTCTATTTTGTTGGGTCAAATTTTGATTTTGGTTTTCTCTTTACCCTTTAATTGTCAATACCCATGCCCTTATTTCTGTTATTTTTTTGGAATTCAATTTATTGTTACTTGATTTCTGGTGTTAAAGTGGAAGTCTCTGGGAAAACTGTCATGATCATCATCTTGATGAATCTAGTACTATGTTAGGAGTTAAAATTTTTATGAGAGGACTGATCAGAATTTCTTTGCTTTTCCATTTTTATTGAGGAAGAAAGATAAATGCAGTCAAATGAGCTGTATGTAATTCTTTTATGTGATCTTTTGGGTTCTGGGCTTTGGAATTATCAAATGCTTTCACTTACTTAACTATCAAACTTCAGTAAGGATTATAATATAGTTTATTGTTTCTGAGTTTAAAAAAGGGGTGAACTGTATGTTATTTCTTCTATTTCAATGGAAATTTCTCTAAGTTGATTCTAAAACTAGTTATCATGAACCTTAATGGATCTTACTATAGCTTCTAATGTTTTTTCCTTGACTTTTGGTTCTTGATTTCTCATGTTCATCAAGTCAAGACCAAACCAGAGACATTGAAGATGGGTTTCCGAGGACGCCACAGGTTGCCCCATTCACCTCGGCTGATGATACGACCCCGCTTTTGGAGAATGGCAGCAGTGATGATAAGTTAAATTTTGATGGACCCATGGATTTTAATGAAGATTTATGCAGAAACAGTTCATTCAATGGAACCATGGTCGGTGAAGAAAATGTTGTGAGCATGTTGGTTCCGTCATACTCTCAAGAACAATTGCCAGAAATTTTTGTAGGGCTTAAATCCCAGCAGGGTTGCATTGGTGAAATGAGTGATGTTGAGGATGAGACCTTCAACACTGTTGTTAGTAGATCAAGTCAAACATGTAGAATTGATCTACTTGAAGAGAACATTGAAGATGCTAAAGATAACAAGGTACTCTTTGCTCTAAACTTGTTACTTTCTTTTGTCAACTTTGGAGGCTGTTTGGGTTTGAGAATGATCCTATGCAATGCTAATAATACTAGAACTTAGTCCCTTATATCGTTGATCGCAGCATGATGAATGAATTGATCTTTGAAATTTTGAACTTCTAATGTGTTTTTTTGTTGCTATTTTGGGAGGATGAACTGCTAACTTATGAGATTTTGGTTCAGAAAATTTTGTTTCAGACCATGCAATCGATTATGAACTTGATGAAAGAAGTTGAACTTCAAGAGGCAGCTGCCAAACAAGCAAAAGAGGAAGCTGCAAGGGGGGGCATGGATATTCTCGTCAAGGTGGAGGAACTTAAACAGATGCTGCCACATGCAAAGGAAGCAAATGACATGGTTGTGCACTTGTTGATAACCTAGATGTTTTAATTACCAAAACTAGAATGTAGTTTTACGATTTTTTCTACTTCACATTTTATTTTGAGTGGTTATTTTCCTTCTTTACCGTGTCAAATTTTAAGTTTGATTGGTTTACTTTGATGGGTTTGTGTTATTGGATTAAGTTTAATTAGTAATAGATTATCTGTTGAGCCATGCTGCCAATATGTGATGAAAGTGTATGAATCTTAATGAACCGTTGCTGATTCTGCTGAAGCGTTTTTCTGTCAAATTCGGTGAAATGAGTTTTCTAATTTGCAAAGTAGAAAGTGTATTGATCTCAATGAACCATGCTGCTCTGCCGAAGCTTTTTTATATCAAATTTGGCATAACGGGGTTAAATTGAATTTGCAATGGTCGTGTTAAATCTGTTTTGAGTGCTGCTCTTGTTAAGGCGTGCCAAGTAGGAAATGGAGTTGAAGGAGCTGAAGAAGTTACATTTCTTTACAGGTTGACTCCTGGTGCCTGTCCAAAAAGTGTGTGAATGTTGCATGAATAGCTGGTAAGGTTATTTGTAACTTTAGTTTCTCTTTGCCGAGGATCTACATGTGGACTTGTGGGAAATGAGGCCTCATTAGCTTCTATGTTGCTTATAGCTTTGATATGTATAAATATAATATGGAGATTAACTTGAATAATGTGTACTGTGGGTTGAAACTATAAGGACCTTCGAAGTCCATTGAAGGATGTTAAATCATAAGATTATTAATAATTATGTTAAATTATATTTAATATATTTAATAATAATTATGTTAAATTATCTATATTATGATTTGAGTAAATTCATATAAGAATATTAATTATTAAGAATTTTATTAAATTATATATTTTAATTATAATATATTTAATAATAATTATGTTAAATTATATTTTATAGTATCATATATTATGATTTGAGTAAATTCATATAAGAATATTGATTATTAAGAATTTTATTAAATTATATATTTTAATTATAATATATTTAATAATTATTATGTTAATTTATATTTTATAGTATCATATATTATGATTTGAGTAAATTCATATAAGAATATTAATTATTAAGAATTTTATTAAATTATATATTTTAATTATAATATATTTAATAATAATTATGTTTAAATATGATTAAATTATTTATTATTGATATTAATAATCTTATTAAAATTTAAATAACAATAACAATAATCATTTATCAAAACAAATTTATGCTAAGGGTATTCTAGTCATTTTAGTTTTTTTCATTATGCTATTACACCTCTATTACATTCAACCAAACACAAGAATACTATTACGCCTCTATTCCATTACATTCAACCAAACAATTGATTTGCTATTACACCTCTAATCCATTACGCCTCTATTCCATTACACCTCTATTCTAATACAGCGAACCAAACGTGCTGTTAATTCACCACATTTGAATCACGAAAGGCTCCCAATTCTAAATTACGATGCTACAAGTCAGCTCTATATTGTTAAAAGTATATGAGACTAGAAATTCCTTTGATCAATTGATATTTGATTTTTATTTGAATATACATAGTAATGGAATCGAAAATCCCATATTTAATTGGTTGATTTTATTTCTTTTAATTGATATTTGTAACCACGGATGGATCCAGGGGCGGTTGCTCCCTTAGAATTTTCAAATTTTATTTATAAATTATCATGTAGTTTAGATTTAGTGTCCACATTATATAACATTTACTCCTATTGGCCAAATTGTTCATATAATTCACCCCCTTAAACTATAAGGTTAAATTTTATATTAACAAAGTATTTTTTTAATTTTTAATTATATAACTTTAATAATAATAATCAAATATTGATGTATGATGGCTTTAAAAGACTAAACTTAGAAGCCTAATATGAACTTTAAAGCCAAATTTCAGAATTAATTGATTTGGCCCATATCTATACATATTAGGTTAGTGACTTTCTTGTATTTTGATTTGTATATCTTGCTAAGGAATTATCTTCCTCTTGTAAGGTGTCGGCATTGCCGAGAGAAAAAGAAAGGAGTTTGATGCTAAGACTGTGAGCACAGAGTAAAAAAATAAAAATGATCTTCTTCTCGACTCCTTACGCAAAAGGCCTCTCGATAAATATTTTTGTATAAATTATGTTCTTTATTTATTTGACTTATTATTTTTTTTTCTTTTTTTCCTAATATGTTGTTTAATATATTATTACTGCAACAACTAATCAAGCATTTTCAGCCATGAAAATAATGAAGACAAGGCTTCACAACAAACTTACTTGGTGGCATGCACCGAAAAAGAGATAGCTCGAGACTTTCAATAGATTCTATCATTGATGACCTCGATCTTATAAAAAAGCAGAATGTGCAATTTAGAATGCCTAGTATTGAGAAATATGACTAATGTCAAGTTTTTTTAATTTAATTTTTGGAATTATAATGATATTTATGAAATTTTTAGTATAGTATTAGTTATCCTTTTTCTACATATTGATAAATAAAATTTAATTTTATATAATATGATTTTTTAAAAATTTACAGTTAAATTTTTTTCATTTTTTAAAAAATATTAAATTAATTTATTTGATAAAAAATATTTAAAAAATTGACACTTTTTTACATTAAAAAGATCATTAAATTTAGAAAATTTACCCCTTAAAAGTAAAATCCTGAGTTCTCCATGTTTATAATGTATTTAATCTATGCTTAAATTGTATTGTAATTCAAGAAAGGCATCTGGCTTTTTATTTATTTATTTATTATTTTTAATGTAGTCGTTTGACAGCCAATATTTTTAGGAAATCGTGCATATTAAGTGAATTAAGCAAAATTATATATTATTTGAATCAATTTTAAAATATCTATTAAAAAATTATAATATTATTTTATATTATAAACTAAAACCTAGTTTATAATTTAGTTTATAATTGATATATATAATATTAAAATAAAACCGATTGATATATAATTTTATATATTATTTGAATCAATTTTAAAATAATTTATCCGAAAATTCGTCTTTTTTTTTTGACATATTCATTTAAATCCCTTAATTGACATCAATAATTAATTGCAAAGCTACGTGAAATTAGGGGAACATTGTACCCCCAAATTCTCTACGCGACATTAGGCTAAGTTGCAATATTAACTTCTGTATTTTAAATTTTAAATTTTTGAAATTATAATTGTTTGTATTGTGATTAAGATAAATTAGGAAATTTAATATTTAATATTTAAAATAAATGTAATCTAATTATTAATATCCATCAAAATGACCAAAATTTAGAATTTTTAAATATAAACTCCTGATTTCAACTAATATATATTTAAATGTAAGATTTATTTAAAATTATTTAATTTAAATTTATTCAATGTTAAGATTTGTTATTTTTAGCAATTAATTATCAATAATAATTAAAAGATTCATTAAATGTTAAGTCTTTAGAATTAGATTATATATATGTCAATTTATTAGAGTATCAAATGACGGTGTATAATTTATGATACATTAGATTGTTTTCTTATATAAGAACATCAAATTGCTATAATATAGTTACACTTTTTTGATAAAAGAATTTTCAATATTCCTTTAATGATTATGACAGCTGCTACACTTTTTTTTTTTTGAATTACAAGAGAAGGGTAAAGCCCAAACAACAACGTGACGAATGTGACTCGAACCCAAGTCACACCTAAGACGGTGAATACCCTGATCATCAGACCAATACTCTAAGCTTAAGGATTTATAGCATAACAATTAATGATGGATGTAGATGGTAGGAGACTTGCCTTATCTTCAAAATTGTTGAAATTATTATTTAATTTCTTTTAATTTTATAGAATTTTAAGTTAATACAATAATAAAGTTACACTTTCATTTTTTTTTTAATCTCAAATTGAAATCAATTTCTATCATAAAGTCTATGAAAACATGGCCAACATTTATCCTTTTTCGTAGTGTCAGAGTATAGTTTTACGATTGAAATATTTTCAATATATATGTATAATATTTCAATAGTTGCAAATGAAAAGTTATAAGTAGGTTAAGAGTTGTCACTTTTCATGGTGATTTATGTCCATTAAATACCAAATGTTATGTCACTTGATTATTAATCAAGAGTTGTTACTATTCATAATGATGAGTTATGTCTCTTATTACTAAAAGGTATGATTATTCAAGTAATGTGTTAATTCTTAATAAACGTGACTATACAAATATGAATTAATTGGATAATTATATTTTTATGAAGAGACATGAGAACTCCTATAAATAGGAGTCAAAATTTATTTGTTTGGTACACAAAAAGATATAGAAATTTTTACTTCTTTTGATTCCTCTCCATCTTCTATTATTTTTATATTATTCTATAAAGAATTTCTACAATTGATATTCTTGCTATGCTCTACTCAATGCTTAGTAGACTATTTCCGTCAATGCAAAACGTAAACAATCATAATGTTTCATTGTATCCTCGAGATTTATTTGTCAATAACTCTTGTGCACACCAGAATTTAGGTGAGGACGAATAGAACATTAAAAAAAGTGATATTAATACATGCCTTAAAACCTTCATTAATTTCTCATACATTCATTTTTATCCTGACACATCATCGATATATTTCTTTGGTTTACCCTAAACATCTTAGATAATAATTCATAGTTATATAAATAAGTAATTGAACAAAAAGTACATGCGAGGATCAAATCTCAAAATGGAATTAAATTTGAAATTCATATAAAATCATATCATATATATATTGCTTGCTTAATCTAATTTAATAAATTATAGAAAAATCATATACATACATACAAATATTTTCTCTTTTTCTCACCAATTTGGTATCATCTAATTGCGCTGCTCTAATCTGGTCAAACAACACCGATTTGACTTTCAATTCAGCCAACAAACTTCTGGCATTTCTAATGCTAAGCTGAGCGAACATCGTTCACAACTCAACTATTGCCTTTTTTCTCAACGCGTCAGCTATGACGTTAGCTTTCCCAGGGTAGTAATCAATAACGCAATAGTAATCTTTTAGTAGTTCAATCCAGCGTCGCTATCTCAAATTCAACTCATTTTGGGTTAGAAGGTATTTAAGACTTTTATGATCAGTATAAATATGGCACTTTTTACTGTACAGGTAATGTATCTAGATCTTTAGAGCAAAAAAGCTCTAAATCATGCGTCGGGTAGTTACACTCATGCCTTTTTAGCTAGTGTGATGCATACATAATCAGTTTCTTGTTTTGCATCAAAACACAACCTGGACCATTTAAAGAAGCATCACTATATACAATGAAATCTTTTCCCGATTTAGACAAGGTTAGAACTGACGCTTCAGTCAACATCTGTTTCAGTTTCTCGAAACTTTATTGGCATTGTCATTCCAAACAAACTGAATATTCTTTTGTAAAAGCTTCATCATCAGCATAACTATTTTCAAAAATCCATTTACGAATCTTCGAAAATAACCAGCTAAACCCAGAAAACTGCGAACCTTCGACACATTTCTCGGTGCTTTCCATTGAATAATGGTTTCAATCTTTTTCAAACCAACTCTAATCCCATTAGTTAAAATAACATGCCTAAGAAATACAACTTCAGATAACCAGAATTCACATTTTCTAAGCTTATTGTATAACTACTTTTCTCGTAATACTTCTAAAACAATCCAGAGATATTGTTCATGCTCTGTTTCAGATCTTGAATAAATCAAAATGTTGTCGATGAAAACTACCACAAATTGATCCAAATAAGGTTAGAAAATACGATTAATGAGATCCATGAATGCCACAGGAGCATTAGTCAAACCAAAAGGCATTACTAAAAATTCTTAATGGTCGTAACGCGTACGAAATGTTGTTTTCGGTACGTCACTATCTTTCACTTTCAACTGAAACTAACCAGATCTCAAATCGATCTTAGAAAAAAAAGAAGGTCCTTTCAATTAATCGAATAAGTCATCGATATGAGGTAGGAGGTACCGATTCTTAATCTTCAACTTATTTAGTTATTGGTAATCTATACAAAGTCGCATCGAACCATCTTTCTTTTTAACGAAAAAACTGGAGCTCCCCAGGGCGATATACTAGGACGTATAAAGCCACGACCCAGTAAATCTTGCAACTGCACTTTCAATTCCTTCAGCTCTGTCAGTGCCATATGATAAGGGGATATTGACACTAAAGTTGTACCAGCAAACACTTCAATTGCGAATTCAACCTCTCGATTTTGTGGTAATCTTGGTAATTCTTTAGGAAACACATCAGAGAATTCACAAACAATTCAAATCTTACTAATTTGACTATCACCAACGTTCGAGTTAATGACATAAGCCAGAAAATCTTGACAGCCTTGATTAAGGAGTTTATTAGCTCAAACTGCTAAAACGATACGAGTTGAACCACTCGTTCGGACACCATTCACCTCAATCAAGCTATTGTCAACGGTCTGAACCATAAATTTCTTTTTACGACACTCCAAAACTACCATGTGTTTAGTGAGCCAATCTATACCCAAAATCAGATCAAAATTGCCGAATTGCATAATAAAAAAATCAACAAGAAAGATTACGCTCTGAATTGCTAACGGACACCGCCTACACACTCAATCAACTAATACAAACTTTCCCAAAGGACTAATCAAATTTTACCCGTTTTGACCAATTCAAAATTAATATAAGGGTGTGAAGATCTTAGGCCTATCAAAGCATTAGCAAGCGCAGAGTAAAGTAAAAAGATACCTGCTACAACATCAGTAGCATCACCCTTCTTGTGAGTCCGAATAACATATGCTCGTGCCGGTGCTCTGGCCTTAAACTGATGAGTAGCAGCATCACTTCCCTTTCTTGTACCACCTCTAGAAATAAAACCACCACGACTAATACCACTATCTCTGGCTATAGATGCAGACCTCTGAGCAGAAATAAGAGTAGTATTATCACCTCTCGAGTACTCTCGAGGGAAATGCTCTTATGATCCGTATCAAAAATAAGCTTGTGTGAATTTTCAACATTCACCTCGGTGCTTTTTCCTACAATGCTCACAATTCAGTATCTCAACCTCTTGAGACGGACTTCGAACACTGCCCATGGATATAGTCAGTTGTTGATCTTGATTTCTTTCAGATTTATCGAACTTAAAGTTCGATCTCCAATTACCACAAGAATATTTAGTCTGCTTAGATTGAGGGTACAAACTAACAACTCCTGACTGTTTTCCCACGGTTTGAGTAGTCTTAGCCTTTTTATCAAGACCCAAAGCTTATTCCACCATTTTTGCTTGCTCGACCAAATCAGCAAACTCTGAAATTTGATGCGTTACTTACTGTACTCTAAGCTCATTACGTAACCCACGTAAAAACCTTTTGCAACTTTCAGCTTCAGATGACACAAATTCAATAGCATATTTACTGAGTTGCAAAAACTCTTGTTCATAATCAACCACTGCCATCTCACTCTGTTTCAACAGTAAAAACTCTAGCTTTCTATCTCCGAGAAACAACTCTCTGACATATTTCTTCTAGAATTCCTTTTGAAAGAACTACCAATCAGTTCGTTTAGTAGGTACGTGGCGTGTTACCATCTGCCACCACGTATATGCTTCTCATTGTAGCAGAGAAATAGCCCAAACTAAACATTTTCAAGAGGTGCACTCGAGTTACTGTAAAACATGTTTAGACGATTCAATCCAAACGTCAGTTGCTAAGTGGTCAACCCCTTTCAAACCTAAAAACTCAGTCGCACCATATCCCCGTAATTCTTTAATCAGAGCTCGTCAAACAACATGCACAGGTACTACAGCAGGAGTGGCTCCCGCGACACGCTGAAGAGCATCAGTTATAGCTCGAAGTAAATTTGAATCACCTAAACCATTATTATTGCCTCGATCAACATTAGGTTGTTGAGAACCAACTGAATTAACGTTCAATGCCAACTACTCAATTCTATCTAAATCCTCAGTATAGTCCTCACTAGAGTGAATCTCTTGATCAACTTCAATATTTGATTCTTCTGACATCTTTTTAACTATAAAACAGAAAAAATTATATTTAGCATCCAAATCCCGACTTAGACTCAACTCAACTTTGGCATATACCTCTAAACTTGATTCAAAGATCAATTTAGTCTGAGAATCGGATAAACCTGTAGCTTTGATACCAATAAATGTAACACCCCTCACCCGGTTCAGTCTCCAGACATAAATAATAAGATGCTACAACCAAATTTAACAATCAACATATTCTTTACTAAATAATATTTAAATATTTATCATCAAATCAAATATAGTCAAGCATATTGACAATTTATAACATTACATGGGCCTTATTGAGAATTTCAAGCATGAAAAAGAATTGAAATGAAAATTTTAAAAGTTTAAAGGTTAATTTCAAAACTCCATAGTTGGTACAGATACCAAATCGTTACCTTATTGAAAATCGATACTAAAATTTAATTTTGTTTTCTTGGCAAAAAAAAAGGTATCGATATTTATTTTATGGTATCGATATTTTATGAAAAGTATCGATACTAAAAAAATCGATACTTTTTTGGTATTTTGTTTATTTTAAAACTATTTATGGTCATGTATCGATACTAGATGCCAAAGTATCGATACTTAAAATCAAATATGGTAAAAATCTCATCTTTAGAAAATTCATTCCTTACCAAAATCACATATCAAGCAAGAACTATAATATCGTCCGATCAGACACTTAAATGTCAACCCAATATGTCTCAAATGGCACCTCAATTTACAATTCAAACAAATTAATATAAGGCAACAAACCATTCAACCACTCATTCACACTAAATTTCCATATTGAGCTAATGAGCTAGCTGCCTAAGTCACCAAAATATAAAACTAAACACATGTAAATCATCAAGCTTAACTAAACATTCCAAAACATAGTTTAAACATCAACCATATGAATATAAACACTTATACATTTAGTATTCAACATGTTATCACATAACCAAAGCAAACTATTAACCAAAAGACCTCCTAGGCACATGCCATAACAAAATAGAAGCATTACCGTACTTGAGACCAGGATCGTTGTTGGATGCTGAGTCGACTACAAACTGAAATTTACCTAACTTGCGCACATATCACAAAACATACGCTAAGCATATTTTAGTTGTATTTCTATAATCCAAACATTAAGTATAATAAATAAAAATGACATGCAGGATTATCAAATCTATTATCAAAATGCATATAAAACGTTTTCCATAACATAGTCTAATTTCAAAGCTTATGGAACATATCATATCAATGTTCCTATTTCAATTCATGTATCACACTTCCATTTCATTTCTTATTTCTTTTTCTTTTCGTATTCTTTTAGCAATATCAATTCATACATATCATTTCATCGTTTATATCCCTATTAACAAGACTCGGACTTGAACGGATACATAAATCCAACTAACACACTAGTTTCGCACCCAGTGCCTCATTGGATAAATCTGAAGCAAATAATTACGCCCAGCATTATAATAAGTTGAAACCTAGTCTCTCATCGGTTAAACCGAAAAAAGTTTGCACCTAGTGCCACATCGACTCGTAATCGAAGCAATCCTAAACACTTCCAATCCTATGGCATGCCATCTATATCCGACTTAGCCCGAACAGTTAATAGGGTTTTCATTTCAAATTATAATACAACCAATATCTCAATTTCATAAATATTATCAACATGTGAGCATTTCTTCAACTTGAACTCAACCACAATTTCTTAAAACCTATATTCAAATCATACAATTATAAGAATACATATATTTCTCAAATATACAAAATTGAGTCATTTTAATCATCAAATTATTCAAATCAGCCCAATTGAACAAGAATTCTCACCTCAATTACTTACCATTCGCAGACAAATCAGTATGCAGTAATTTATAATTTAGTTAAGATTATAGAAACAAAAATTGTAAACTTCGAGCTATTCATCGACAACCTTGTCTTTTCCCTTCTTTCTCGAGGAATTTGGGTCGACGTTAGTTACTGAATAAAACAAACAACACATTTCATAAATACACAAACAACTTCACATTCAATATCTAATTTACGTACCTTTTGTACTTTATTCAATTTAGCCCCTAAAATCGAGACTACCCTAACTTCCACATTTAACCCTAAATTTTTATACCAATTTCACTCTAAGCCCAATTCAACTCCCTATTTCTCATTTCTACCCCTAACTTTCAAAATTTTTACAATTTGGTCCTTATTGCTCAAAATCAACAATCACTTCATAATTTTGTCCTTTTTTTCCACTTCCAACCTAAAAATCTATCAAATTAGACCCTAAAGCTTTAACTGCTCAACATTGGTATCATCTAAAATCTTAAGCAGTATCAAAATATAAGACATGGGTGGACTACCTCATAGTTTTAGGATTCCAAAAACATTAAAAATTACAAGAAAATAACTAAATTTAACTAACCAAATCAAGCTCCAAAAATTGAAATCAAAGGCCGAAATTTTTTTTCTTTCCTCTCCAATTCGACATGCAAAAGATGATGAGCAAAATGTTTTTATTTTGTTTTTTTTATTCTCCACTATCTTTATTTTCCTTATAAAATTGCATTAACTTAAATTATTAATAAAATTTTATAACATTTTAATCTTTCAAACATTAATGTCATCCACTAATAATTAGAACAAAGGTATATTGGCTTTTTAAGTCCTTTAGTTATGTATTACCTTATAATTTAATTATAATTTAACTTTTGACTCTAACACGATTTAATCCCTATACCTTAATTAATTCCTAATTCATGAAAATTACCTAACAAAAAATTTAATTCACCTCATATAACTTCGTAAATATTTAATAAAAATATTTACGAGTTCGGTTTACAGAAACAGGTTCCTAAAACCACACTTTTTGTCACAACTGACTTTCAGGTCGTTACAAGTTTTTGATTAAAATGCCACAGTAAATGTTTAAAGAAATAGGTAATTGTAAATTGTCATTGTTAACATCTGTGTTTTTAGGTGGTAACACCCAAATCCAGACCTGGTGAATTGGTTCAATGGAAGGCGTTACAATTGTCCCGTGGACCTCGTGTTTACGGTCTCGGTGAACTATATTTTTGCCATATTGGCCTTCGTGTTTGTTGTCTCGACAGACATCATCAAGACACCACCGTGGGGTATATTATCATATCACACATTTTCCCGACACTCTGCTCGAACTATAACACCCCTAACCCGGCCTAGACGTTAGGGCCGAATCTGGGTGTGTTATAAAGAAGGGTCTTAAATTATATCTTTTAAGTTAAAACATATCGTTTTATTAGTTTACCAATCGGAGTATTAATATCTAAAAAAACTTGAGTTTATAATCTTATTTGAAACCATTTTAAGTTATCAAGAATTTACAGCGAAAGTTTGAAAATTCTTTTATTCGAAACCAAGCTTGTGTTTCCAAAACCCATTTGTTAAAACCGTTTATTTGCGTAAAATATTTTTGTCAACGTTGCGGAAAAGAAAGCAAAATAAAATTCAAATACAAAAGTTAAAACTATACAGTCCAGAGAGTCCCAAAAATTATAAACTCTCAAGAAAAACCAGATTTTAAATAAAACTGATATTACTAAATAAAAACAGTTCTCTATCGAGTGGTTACCGCTGAGCCTCCGTCGCACTGGCCCGCCTAAGTCTGTGAATTACCTGAATAGAACAGACAAAAAGATGTGAGTTTTCGTAAACTCAGTGTGTAACCCAACAGAAATAGTCATGCAACATACACAAAATTCCACATACAGTCAGATACAAATTCGGACCTAAGTCCATAACAATAACAGATATCAGTATCAGATAACAGATCAGACGTACAGAATCCTACCCCTATCCTTTACACACCATCTCAGTCCATCCCATCACACCATGTGGGGTTAAAAACACCCACCCATCCCTACACACCATATAGTGTCGATACGACACATAACAGATAATATGCAGTCAAGCTGCCAGAATATAGGCGAAAGGTCGTCGTGCAGATCACTTCCTCCACATATGCAAATCCCACCCCAAACACAAAGACAAAATACAGATGCAAAAATAATAGAATAAACATGCTTAACATGCTCGTATACGGATAAATACATACTTAACAGTACAGTCAGGCATACATATCAGTTTCCTACTCAAATCAAACTATTAGAGTATTAGATCACATGAAATAGGGTTTGGTTAGCCCTTATCGACCCTACAATAGGTCCACAGTTGATCAGAACGACCCGTGCAACCCTAGGAAAAGTTTCAAAATTTTGGGCTCACACACCTAGATTAGCCTTACTCGTGTGGCCTACACGACTTGGCCCAACACCCACATACTTGTGTGGCCTATACACCCAACCTGGCCTAGCCCGTGTGGCCCATACGGTCACACTTACATGGTCACACGACCATGTCATGTGCACGACCAACCTTTGTAAGTCACACAGTCAGCCACACGCCTGTGTGGCGTCGACAGACCTAATTTTTGAATTTCACTGAGCCTCAATTTTTCATGTTTAAGGTATACACCTGGTACAGTTTTGATGCGAAAGCAATCTCGAGACTTTCGAAACCACCGAAGACAAACTACTGCTTATATCGTCCAAGTCATTGGAGCAAAACCTCCTCCTTCACAGCCTTCTCCAAACCGAGAATGAGTACCAAAAATTGAGATACAACTAATTGCGCAAAAAATTTGTGACAAAATTAGAAAAGGAGAAAGGACAAAATTTTGACAGTGAACAGAAGAAGAGGAAGAAAACGTTAGAAACACAATCAATTTTAGGGAAGAGAGAGAAATTTTTTTAAAAAAATAAAATAATATATAATTTGACGAAATTATCCGAAACACCCACTAATACCTAAATCCCTTAGAATCTTACCTACTATCTACCTCCACTACCTTAGAATTCTATCTCTACCGAACCTCTATCTCACAATCGCAATAAAAATATCATCCACGCTCACACAGGGAATCAAACACGGGACCTTAGGGTAAGCTAACACCTTACCACTCGAACCAGCAAGCTCATTCTGATATAAGTTTACCAGCAATATAACATAAGCCTACTCAGCAGGAATAAGTCTAGGATTAAAAATAACAAAATTTGCTAAAATTGGGACTTGAACCCAAGATCTCAAACACACACCCATATCACTTAACCATTGAAGCAGATACTCATGTATGTTAAGATTTACAAAAATATAAATAAAATATTTAGGGCGTTACACAAACCCTATTATCACCAACCATACTTTGTCATGCATCATTCAATTAACATAATGGACACATTTACATTGATTTCACTCATACCTATAATAGAATCATACTTTCCAACACATAATTTCCCATGCATGCTTACCTCACATCGTTATATTCATGTAGCACATTGTACACTTCATTACATACATACAAATGCTTCACAAGAAACACACACATACATACATCAACTTCTAAAGAATATATGCACAACTACATGGACATCAGCCATAAAAAGAATCATCATAAATTAACGTGTAGGAGTTGCGTCCAAAGACTCACCAAAGACCCACTTTTACCTTAGCCCAAAGCTTCTGTTTTGGTCATCATTCCCAATCCAATAGTATCAACTACTTACAAGATCATGGAATTTTCATTAAAATTCCTATTTATAGATAGTTTACTAACATTTCAACTATATTCAACCCCTATGCAGGGCCTTCCTCTCACACCCTACTGTTCTTACATCTTTTAACATCCTTACTCTTCAACAATCGTAACATATAGAGCTATAAAACTTACCAAAAGGTTGAGCCATCCACTAACTAAAAGAAATCTTAGCTCTAGCTTGACAAAGAAGAAGAGAACATTTAAGATAGAAAGAAAGACCAGAACATCAAGTAGAAAAAACAACCATCTGGAATGCCCCCATCACTCTATATATACTCTTGGTCTCCCTTTTGTAGATTTTAACGAGTGACGATGCTTCCTAAAATTGTCCCTCGAGTTCTTTAAAAATTTTAGGGGAAGGTAAAAGAAAATTTGGTGAAGATCTACGTTACTATTTGACCAATCATGGGGAGGATCAAATCAATCAATTGACTCCCAACTAATCCTGTTACAAGAATCAATTTGAACATCATGCAAATCGAGAGTACTATACCTTGGTAGTGACTCATGTATGGTGTAGACTTAAAGACAATTAAGTCTCTTATATCTTTCTCATACACTTGATAGGTTCTTCATGCTCAACCAAAACTCTAGGCGTACTTTTCCTTAGGCATACTCTTTCTTGAGCGTATTCTTTCTTTATTGGATGATACTATATAATTAAATCCTTAGATACCATCAACAGGTGGATACTTCAATGCTAGTATGCGCAAATATTCTAACTTTCTAGTAAGCCAACAAGGTGGTAGATTATGCTACCATAGTGTGCCAAAACAATTAACATGCATGCCTTACTCACCTTTTTGTATTCATCATTTTTTATGTGTGACATCAGTTTTGAAACCGAAGCTCAAATTTGAAAGATATTGCAATTTTTATTTTAGGGGCTAAATTGAATAAAATATAAAAATTTAGGGGAATTTTAAAAAAATGAAATTTAACTAATTTATGCATAAAATGGAATATTATAAGATGTTTGGAATTGATAAATTGAATCGAATTATTGTATAGATAAAAAATTGAACCAAACCGAAGATAATAAAAAAGGCAAAATTGTAGATTAGTCCTTAAAGAATTGTTCATTTGTTGTTTTGACAAGTAAGTTCATATGAAACTATGTTGTTTCATGTTATGTTTGAATTGTTTTTTTTTGCTTATTAGTTTATATAAATGTAACATTAGTGATTTCGGCATCAATTGGACTAAATTGCAAAGTATAAAATATATGGCAATTGCGAATAAGTACAAGGTATCGAAATGGATATGAAATGCTTATAAGATTGGCATGATATGTATATGTTGTTACAATGGTTGAATTGATACGATTACAATAATAAAGCCCGTGTGAACTTAGTAAAAGATTAAGATACGTATGGCATTCTATTAGGGTCTAATATGAAATTGATCAGGGATTACATGATTATATGTTATCCAACATTTTTTTGTGGATTCTCAATTCGTAAATTTCAGCTTGTGTGAGCAACCCTGATCACTATCAACTTGTGTGAGCACTATAATCTTATGTATTCGACTTCTGGTTACTAAGGTTCTCTCGGGTGAGAAACGGTAACCTAATGGAAACAAACTTCTTGAAATGATATGAACATGGGTTGGATTATATATGCTTTCAAATTGGATGGAATTGAGTGATGTATGTTACTAGATGGAATTGTTGTCTATATATATGATTTGTGTTATAAGTTCTTGACATGTAAATGAATTAATCTATTGGTTGTATTTGTTGAAATGCATATGAAATTTTAAGGATGCAAAAGGATGCCATGTTATATACCAATGTGTTTAATTGCTTAAATTGTTTTAATGTCAAGGTAAGTTAAGTAAATTTTAATATGGACTTACTAAGCATTCAATATGCTTACTCCATTGTCCCCTTTTTCCTTGTAGATTGCCAACTTTCTAAACATGTCTATTGGATCATTGAGAAGCTCACACTATCCCGTTGTTGATTTGGTAGTTTTTCAATCGTTAAAAAGCTCAGTTTTGTGGCATGTACATAAGTGTTATGTAATTATCAACTTGATTGTTTGACTTAGTATGGAACTTATCTTTTGCTTGATTATGTCAAGGCTAAACCTAGTTGAAGTGGTATATTTTGAAGTATATATTCAAAACATATGTTTGGCATATAAATTGGCATGCTTTGAGAAGCTTGAATTAGGTAAATGTTTAAAAATTTGCAAATGGTTTGGTTTGAATGCCATGATGTTGGTATGTTATGTTTAATGGTTAAATTGATAGTATAGTTGATGTAAAGATGATTATGGATGTTTATACATGTTTTGGTATGTGTTTCGAGAGATTTTTGTGCAGGTAAAGTTTTGCAATTATGCACCAAAGGTAGACATGAAAAAGTTACCAATTGACCTTAAATTTACCAAAAACAGAGTCCACGTCCCGACAAGCATTCTTCATCGTCACAAAGTCGGCCAATAGTATGTGATGTTGCGGCATTAAGTGGCCTAACATCATGATGTGACAAACTATTTGGTGATGTCACAACATGGAGCACGTAACATCACGACATCCACCCTAGAATTTTAAAACTTTACAATTTGGTCCTATTTCATGCTTGGGTCAACAAAAGAGCATTCGTAAGCTCGATTAAGGCTCGAATTTACTTGCATATCATAAAAAGAATGTGCTTATGACATGTTTGAATGTTTGATTGATTTATTTACGATATATTTGAGAGTAGTTGCTCTGGTAACGATTATGGCATCCTATAGCTCGAACCCGATGATCGGGTTGGGCAAGGAGTGTTACAATAGAAGCTACACCTACGTTACACATTTTAGCAAGGAGAGTACTAAATACACACTCAAGTGCAAGTGTATTGTTTGTTCAACAAGGAGAAAAAGAGCAAGCACTTGTCTTTTAGAGAAAGCTTAAGAAGTGAACTTTTTAGTAATATCCATATCTGAGCCTCGAATACTCTCCAAGGCATCCAAATAGTAGAGCAAACTTAAGAATCTTGTCAATCTTCCTAAGTATAGCTCCATAATCCTACCAACCCAGAATTTTTTCCCAAATTTTGCTCCATACCAAAACCTTGGTGTCGCAACACACTAGACAATTATGCACTCATGGTTGTGCTAGGGGGGATCTCAATGCCGTGACATCCTACCCCTGGTGCTGCGACATTACTGATGTTGACTCTAATTTTTTTATTTTAACACCTCTAGGGATATCATGACCATGGAGGATCGATACTATGACTTTGGCTTGGTGTCACAACTCTCTTGAAAATAGGCTTCATGTTGATTTCGCGTTGAAGTTTTGTATCCTTAAGGTGAAGGGGTCCGATGTCGCGATAACCATATCAATTTCATGACACCAACTTGGAATGATGATTCCCTGGAGGTTAGGCCATCTTCATCTTCCTGCACCAACTCAAACACCTCATTAGGTTCCTCATGACATTGTTTTGCCAATTTCGATCTCAATAGGGACAAGACTACTAAAAAACGTTTATTAATGGTAAAAGCTAAAATTCAACAAAATCATAGAAAATAAACTTTATTTGCTTAAGAATCAACTCCTTGAGTGTATTGGAGAACCTAATTTGATGTATCAAAATAGGGTAAATCACATACATGCTAATCGAGAAAATTTTTTGTTCGCTGCATGCTTTTTTTCTTTATTAACCAAAATGATTTTCTAAATAGTGATGATACGTATAGAATTCAGTAGTTAAAATTAAAATATACATTGAATCAATGGTGCATTTATATTAAAAAAACCAAAAATTAAAAAATCAAAATCAAAACCTAAAATTTTCAACATAAATTCAAAAGATTTAATATGCATATGATCAAAACACTAAATTCATATGGAAAATTCATAAAATCTTTAAAATGAATTAATCTGAAATGTAATAGCCCATTTTTCAATGGTATCAAAAATAGTGGTTTTGAAACCCCACATTCCGATAATCGAGTTAGTAAATATTATCATTATAAAATTATATTGATTATTGACCTGATCGATTTTTCTAATTGGTCAATTAGTTAAAGTACAAGTGGTTTGACCCTAAAGTTAGTGGTTTTGAAAAATGAGGTACCGGGACTTTGTTTCTATAAATCGAACTCTTAAATATTTTTATCAATTTTTTACGAAGTTATTATAAAAGTAAATTGAATTTTGGTCCAAGAATTTTAATGATCGGATGATTATTTAGAGTATAAGGACTAAATCATAAAAACCATAAAAAATAATCGCTATTAATCATAAAAACTAAAATGATTGCTATAAAAAAATAATCGCTATTGATTTCTAATTGCAAACTTTGCATACTTGCTAAATATTGTGCATGTGGATTTTTTAATGAATGTGACTTGGTTATGGTATGTGACCTGAAAATATGGAAGTGCTCCTGTGTTGTAAAGGTTTTGAATTTTGTATAAATTTTCATTTGAACATAGTAAATGATTAGGATACGATTGGCATGTCGATAAGGTTAGTTGCATGTTTATATTGTTTGCACTTCGGTGCTGCTGTTAGCACTTTGGTGCCCCTATATGCACATTTGTGCCCTTGTTTAGCACTATGCTTCCCCTTGAGATATTTACCCGAGTATTCAAGTTAATTTTGCTATAATTCATCGGGCTATCTAGATTTGTGAATAAATGGAATAATGATGTTTTCAAATTTGATGATGCTATGTGATCGAAATAGTCTGAATAACATGACTGATGTTGAATTAATCAGTGAATTTGTGTACAACAAACTCACCTTCTTTCTTGTGAATTATTATGTCAGGTTATAGTATCATGTTATTTATTTTATTGCATATATGTGATTCAAGGTAAGTTTGTAAGTAAATTTAATCTTGTGAAATTACTAAGCTATTTAAAGCTTACTTTGTTTCATTTCCTATTTTTTGTTGCTGACATTTTGTGAAACAAGGTTGTAGGATCAACGCCCGAGCTCACACTATCAAGCTTCAGTCGCGGTAGATTTTGAAATCATTTTTACTTTGGTTATTGGGGCATGTATATAGGCTTGGTTGTGACCATATGTTTTGAGTTAAAGGGATGATGTTATAAAGGTTATGAAATGATTATTATGTAATGCTTGTTTTAAAAGTGTATGGTATACTTGGTTGATATAAATGATGTATATATGTTTAGTTGTTTTTGTAAATGGTGCAGGTATATTTAGTTGATGAATGTTCAATCTTGAATCAGGTATGAATTTGACAATTTGTAATGTTTGGATGATAGCTTGAAACATAGGTGATAAATGATAGTTGAAATGTTTGGACCTATTAGGTCAAGTTGGTTTTGTGTTATGGTAAGTTTGGGCATGTTTAAAGATAGGAACTTGGTAAGTTCTATTTGGGTAACGTATTTGAATTATAGATCATTAAGTTTTGGCCTGTGATATTTTGGCATCAAATGAATTGGGATGTTTAATAATGTTTTATAAATTGGTTGTACTGGTGTCAAAATGGCATATTGGTTAGGCACTACTATGATTGTAACACTCCTAACTCGTATCCGTCGCCAGAATAGGGTTACGAAGCATTACCGTAAAATCATAACTTAAAACATTAAATTCCAAACATTTCATAAAATATAGCATAATTTATCCAAACACATGCATATCGTCCTTTATTCGAGCCCTCGAGGCCTTAGAAGCACATTAGAAACGATTCGGAACTAAATCTGAAACATTTAAAACTTTATGAAAAAAGATAGAAAATTTCACACTACAAGGGTCACACGGCCATGTGACCAGACCGTGTCACTCACACGGCCACATGCCCATGTCTCAAGCCGTGTAACTATCAAAATAGGGACACACGGTTGTGTCCTAACCTATGTCCATGCCCGTGTAACTCTCTGACTTGGGTGACATGCTCGTGTGCCAGGCCGTGTGCTAGGCCGTGTAACTGCCTGACTTGCAACCCTTTGAAACCTACAGGGGACACACGGTTGTGTGTTACACACTGTTGAGACGCATGCCCTTGTCTTTGGCCGTGTGGACAAGAAATAGGCCAAATTCAAACCATTTCTTTGACCCTAATCAAGCACACACCCATAAGCCATTTGCACATACAATCAAGCCTTTAAAACATGCCTAAAACATGCATAATAAGACCAATTCAATAGGCCATTTATCCATACAACCAATATGCCAAAAGGCACCTCAATCGCAAATCATCAAATCAACCTAAACATAAACATATTTGTCCATAAATAAACTGTACACAACTACCTATTTCTGTACCAAAACTTACCACAATGATCCCATGCCCAATTACATACAAACAAACCAAATTGGTCATCCAAAACATGCCTTCAGTTGACCATTTCAACACCAACCATCAAAACATCAACATACCAAAGGTTCACCAACCATAATACCATATTTACAAGCCAAACATCATAATTGTTTCATCAAACACAATTCACCTATACATGCCATTATAACCATGACCTAAAACATCAAAATCTGCCAATATAGTCACTAGATAGTGTGATAGGTATCCAACGAGCTTCCAAACCGATCGAGCTTCCAATAATCTAAACAACATAGGAAAGAAAAATGATGTAAGCACACAATGCTTAATAAGTTCGTAAATTATGAACATAGCTTACCATTTCCATGCATAATTATAAAAATAGAGATGAACCAATTCAACATAGCTTGGCACAAGCCTAAGCATCATCAACAACACTAGTTAGTGATTAAACACATAACTTAGCAATATCATCACATGGTAAAGTATAGAACATGAGCATAACATTACTTAAATCATACTTTCCATGGTCATGAATAATCATAATTTGAATCATCAACAATTCATACCTTTTCATGAGCTCTTAACTTAGCTTTTGGTACACTTACCATTCTTTCCCCTTTCATACCCATTGAGCCACTTAGAATAATATCGGATACGTGGGAAGCTCACACAAAGTGTGTTAAACACATGGTCGAAACCATTCCTTTCCTTTCCTTTACATAGATGCTCACTCGAGCCATAAATAGGTTTGCTCACACAAGCTGATGATCGAAATATAGCTACACGATGCCGCTCACACAAGCTGTCGAGTATTCACAACAAATTTCAAAACTCAGCCATCGGTAGAATATTTAGGACCATCACCCGAAACATGGTAACCGTAATGACATGTCATTTGTATCCTACATATTTCTAAGGTTCAAACGGGGCTCGATAGTCGTCATAACGTTGTTGGATTTCCATTGTAAAATAATATGATGAATAAAATAATAGCATTTAAATCAACAACATTAAAATGCTATTTAAACATACAACTTACCTCAATCACAAAAATGACGAAATATGATAGACTAATCCGATACTTTATATTTCCCTCGATATAGATCCGTACGAGGCTTAACTTGAACTAAATAAGAAAATTCAATCCATTCAATATTCATTCTATTCAATTCAGTTCAAAATACATACTTTTGCAAATTTACACTTTAACCCCTAATATTTTAACTTCTTTATAATTTAGTCCTTAAGCTCATAAATTGAAATTCATGCAATTTCATCCACATACTAAGCTAGAAAAATTCACTATAATCCCATGGAAATTCATACAAATCATTATTTCACAATTTCAGCATGAACTTTACATATTTTACAAATAAATCCCTAATTGAAATTTTCAACAAAAATCACTTTACAAAAGTTGTTTATATAACATTAAAGATTCATTTCCCTCCATCAAACATCAAGAATCATATGAACACATTCATGGAAAAACCTTAACCGTTTAACAATATTTTAAATTAGTCCCTGGGCTAGCTAGATTAAGCTACAACGACTTCAAAAACATAAAAATCATTAAAAACAGGATGAAAATTCACTCACACGCACAAGGAAGACTTGGTTGAACCTTCAAGCACTCTCTAATGGTGTTTTACACCCTAATTTTTGGTGGAAGATGGACAAAACAAAGATGATACCTTTTGGCTAAATTATTTTTACTTAAATAATTTATTAAATTACTTTTTTCACCTTTGTTTAATAATTTAAACTTCACCCATTTAATGTCCATCTTTGTCCACTATTTAACTTAATGGTCTAATTTCCATATAAATCCCTTAACCATTTAATTTCATGGCCATTTGGTACTTTTAACTTATAGAACTCTAATTTTGCATCTTTTATGATTTAGTCTTTTTCACAAAATTAAATATGCAAATGATAAAATTTCTTAACGAAATTTTTATACGAACTTGCTAACATTTCGTAGACACTAAAATAATAATAAAATAAAATTCTCACATCAGATTTGTGGTCCCAAAACCACTGTTCTGATTTCACTAAAAATGAGTTGTTACAATGATGCTTTTGTGATATGTTATGGTTGTGGGATTGTGGTGTTTAATCAAGGTTTTAAATTGATAAAGTGTGAATTTATGGTTGCCATTAATGATAGGTGTTGATCTAAGCATATAAAATTTATGTTTTTGGTCACACGGTTGACCACATGGTCGTGTGTCATACACAGGTTAGTGACACGATTGTATACCTCTTATATTTAGGAATTATTAAGTTGACACGATTTTAGATTGTTTCATGCGCTGGCTACAAGCCCATGTGAATACTGAAATTTTGGTATGCTAGTATGTTACACGGTCATAGTTGGTTACACGGCCCATTCATACAATCGTGTGACATTTGTTTTATTTTTGCACTTTGATCCACATGGTCTCAACTTGTCCCACGGCCATGTGGCCCTTGTTTTGCACTTTTGCCTCTCTTTTCTGAAATGTTTCAATTTCATCCTTGATTGATTCCGAGTTGATTTTAGAGCTTTCGTAAGCTCGATTTAAGCCTGACCTTGTTTGCAAAGCATGATTGGTGTGAATGTATGAGATTTAAAGATTGTTTTAATCAATTTTTTATTTAAAATCTCATGTTCATGTTCTGTTAATTACTGTAGATTCCTGTAACTCGATTTTAGTTACGGGGACGGGTGAGGGGTGTTACACGAAAATAATAGAAAATCAATTCACTCTCAATTATTCGACATGACGAGGTTTGGATGCCTTTTATTAGAACCGTAAAACTCTTATATAAAACTTAATAAAATAAGATATATCATGTCATATCATCAAGAATAAAAAACCAGATACAAAACCATGCCCAAATCCATTGATATGTTGAAATCTTCAAGTCTTATGGTTTTGATATTTCAAATTAACATACAAGTATTTTAGAGGAGGTAACTCTCTCTTTTCTGCAAATGGGGTGTTGAAAAACTTACGTATCTATAATATATAACTTTTTCCCATTAATTTGAATTCTTAATCAGTCCATCATCAATGAAACCCAATAAACCTTAACCATATTATATCGCCTCTAGTTTGAGCTAACATTTTATGATAGTAAATAATAACAAGTAATTATTCTTATTATATATATGTGACATCCATATTATCCAACAGGGTACAATGATGGTTACATGTACACACACGTTACACATATTAGTAAGGAGAGTACTACATACACATTCAAGTTGTAATACCCCAAACCCAGTCTAGACATTATGGCCGAATCTGGCAATGTCACATGGAAAGAGATTTGAAGAAAAGATTGTCGAGTTAAAACTGTTACAGTAAGTTAGGTTTTATTTAATTCGAAAAAAAACTAGTTGATTTGCTTTAAAACTTGTCTATTAGCGGAAGCTTTTATAACCAATTAATTTAAGGAAAATTGTTTCTATTTACGAAAAACCTTAGTTTTTAGAAAAAAATCGTGTTTTGTGGAGATTTAAAAAAATTCTATAAAAACTGTATAAAGTCCCAAATTTAAAGCCAACCAGTCCATAGTCCAGAAGACACATTAAAAACCCCAAATAAGTAATAAATTCTAGGCATTAACGGAAAATAATATAAAATTTACGTGTGGCCACCGTCGAGTCCTCTGCTGCACCGACCTGTCAAGTCTGGGGATTACCTGTACAGATGAAACAGAGAAATGGTGAGTTTTCGTAAACTCAATGTGTAATCCCCACAGAAAACATGCATAAAGATATTCAACAGAATTCAGTTAGATAAAGTCTAGGGCCCGTGCCCGTCACAGAATCAATTTGGGCCTTAGCCTAATCAGATACAGTCTCAGAAATACATTAGGGCCTTGGGCCATGTCAGATATAGAATGCAGATACAGTAAATTAAAATCCTACCCACCAGCCTCTACACACCATTTCTATCTAACCCTACACACCATGTGAGGATTAAATCAACCCACTCATCCCTGCATACCATGCTGTACCGAAATGTGGCACATAATCAGAAAGTTGCAGCTAAGCTGCCAGATAACAGACTTAATAGCCTTTCAGACACTTTCTCCAAATATCATCAACCCACCCCGATGCAATGCAACATCCAAAATATATCATGCCATTATGTAATTAATAATACATACATTCACATATCATAAGTCATGCTCGGTATAGAAATCATACAGACAGATCACACATATAGGGGTCTAAGTAAAGCTTACCGACCCTACAGTAGGTCCACAGTCGACTTGGGCGACCCGTGCAACCTTACAGAACTTTTTAGAAAAATGGGCTCACACGCCCATGTGGCCCGCTCAACCCAAATTGGCCTTGACCACGTGATCCATTTTTAATGTAACCCGTACTAGTTAATTATTCATATATGTTTTCACTATTTACTTATATGTTCCTTCAAAGTTGTCTACTTGAGTCACTGTTACTAAATTATTTATATCTTCAGCTAAAGAATTCTGAATTAAGATCCGCTTGATTTATTTGAAATTAGACTCAAATACCTTTCTATTATAAAATTTTCAGAATTTTTGGTTTATCCAATAAGTACAGTAAAATCTTCAAACTTACCCCTGTTCTGCTGTCTAACAGCTTCGACCTTTCTTTGCTAAAAATTAATTATCTCTTAGTAAAAAATTTGGATGATGTTACCATTTGTTTCTATTGAATATATACTCATTAATAATTTAAACATGTAAATTTTAACCCCTAGTTATTTTTCTCCAATTTTTTATGATTTTCCAAAGCCAGAACAGGGAAACCCGAATTCATTCTGACATTGTCTCACAAAACTTATTATACCTCATGATTTATAATTCCATTACTTACATCGTTTCTTCTATAAGAAACTAAAATCAATAAACTTTAATTTCATATTTTTTTTATCCTGAATTCAATTTGCACAATTTATGGCAATTTTTCAAAGTTAGTCTACTGCTGTTGTCCAAACACCAAGCAATTTTGGCTTTTCACTGAGTCTCTTTTTTTGCGTTTCGGGTACACACCTGGTTTTGTTTGATGCTAAAATAGTCCCTGAGCACTCCAATTCCTTAATCAAGATACTCAACATCAATTTAACAGATTTACAAGTGAATTGACAACCAAGAATGAACAGAAACCCAACTTACCACCAACGATAACCCTCCATTTAACTATTGTTAAGAAGAGAACACTGAATTCACTAGTCTGAGCCTCCTAGAGAAAAAACATTACCACTTTAGTCGTTAAGAGATTCATGACAGAAATGAAGAGAAACACATATCGAAACTAAACGGGCACTAACCGCATGCGAAAATGAAGGAAAATAGATAGATTAAGGAAAAATCAAGAAGAAGAAAAAGAAGAGAAAGATGGAAAAACTTAGAGAATTTCGGTAAGAGCAGAAGGAGAATAATAGACGGCAGATTTTTTTTTTTGGAAAAGAGAGTCAAAATTAGGTTATGGGAAAAACATAAAAAAATCCCAATAACCCCCCAAAATCCCTTAATATTCACAATAACCCAATAACCGACCTGTCAAGCCTAGGGATTACCTGTACAGATTAAACAGAGGAAGGGTGAGTTTTCACAAACTCAATGTGTAATCCCCACAGAAAACATGCATACAGATAATCAATAAAATTCAGTTAGATACAGTCTGGGGCCCGTGCCCATCATAGAACTAGTTTGGGCCTTAGCCCATTCAGATACAGTCTCAGAAATACATTAGGGCCTTGGCCCATATCAGATATAGAATGCAGATACAGTAAATCAAAATCCTACCCACTAGCCCCTACACACCATCACCGTCCAACCCTACACACCATGTAGGGATTAAATCAACCCACCCATCCCTACACACCATGCTATACAGAAATGCGGCACATAATCAAAAGGTTGTAGCTGAGCTGCCAGATAACAGGCTTAATAGCCTTTTAAACACTTATGCAATTAAGGGTCTATTTGTTTGGTGGAAAATATTTTTCGGAAAACATTTTATGAAATTTCCGGTGTTTGTTTTGTGTAAAATGAATTCTCATAGGAAAACATTTTACAAACACGGGTAAAATCAAAAGCAAATTTTGGAAATTGTCTTACCGATTTCTAATCCGTAAGACATTTTCCCTCTTCTCTTCTAAGCAGTGGTTCGACCGTCGGTCTTACCTCTGTATTTTGAAGAAACCCTAAAAAATTAAGGTCCACAGTCGAGAAAAATTCATCTCTGATCTCCTCGAGGTATCTGCATATTTCTCTAATGTCCCATCTCTAATCGATTACTCTTATGTTTTCCTTCCTTTTCTCTCTATTTTTTGTTTCATGTAATACATAATTTTTTAAATAATAAAAAAGAAAAATCGAAGCCCTTCGTTTTTCAACTTTGTCCTAACCGATCAATTTGAGCTATAGTTTTGTGTTATGATGTGGATATTGAGTGTTGGGTTTAAATGATTGCTTGATCTTAGCTTAGACTCACACTAACTTTAGACGCAATTGTTAGTGTTTACTGGTTTACTGGTTTCATGTAAAGCATGGTTGTCTAGTAAACAAGAATCATGATGCTTATAGGTATATTTAACTTGTGCATCAGTGACTATAGCTTCTACAGATTTCTTGCCTTCACCTTGACTGAGTAGCTACAGTGGAATCTAAATCAGCATAGGTACTGTGCTCCCAAGATTCTGGTTTGCTAGTAGTCCTTTTTTATCCATTAACTCCAAAATTCTAGTGATATGCTCTTGATTTTCCATAAAGTTAGCATCTTTATGGTTGTTAGATTCCTTAAGTGTGTCCAGTTGAATCTAGAATGGGTATTGAGTCTAGTTCCTTCTGCCATTTCTTTGTATTTCTTGTGCTTTTCCAGCTTCTATGGCTAAATCTTGACTAGCTCTAAAACCAAATTTTTACTTAATCAATAATTGAGAAGAGAGGCCAGAGAAAAAAAATAAAATTTGAGTCTGTTCAGTCATAATCTCTTAATACAGAAACTATACATATATAATATCTAACAATAATTCCTTGCTAATAGTTGCCTGATTTCTGATTTGCTTGATGAGCTTGCCTACACAATTTTGCCACAGGTATTTGACTTTTTTGAGTTGGCATTTGTTGCAAGGTTAATAGTGTGCTTCAGAAATTGTCCTTCAACGCTATGTTTATACATTAGGAATCTGCCAGTTTTTCTATGTACGTCTTCTGTCCTAGCAATAGAATTGCTCTTCCTTAGAGAGTTAAGAGCAGATGACTTATATATGATGAAGGACAAGACCATGCTAGTTCAATTGGAAGTGTCAATAAAATTTTGGATATATGTTGCTGGCATTTTGTACAGGGATATGTTGGTCATTTCTTTTACTTCAATACTTTAACATTTGATCCTACATTTTATCATATTAAAGGGATAATGATGTGGAATATATCTTGCTTATTGAAGGATTATATTTTGGACATGTTTCATTAGTTTCATATTATATTTTATTGGGTTCAATTGTAAATTTCAGTATCAAGGAAACTTTTAGTGAATTTAGAGTTATAATTGGTGTTTGATTTTTATATTAAATATTAACGTTTAAGGTGAATCAGTATAGATACTGTGCTCCCAGGATTCTTGTTTGCTAGAAGTCTTTTTTTATCCATTAACTCCAAAATTCTACTGATATGCTCTTGATTTTCCACAAAGTTAGCATCTTTCTGGTTGTAGAATTTCCAACTGCACATTTCTTGCTATAGTTCTCAAATATCCAAATACATAATGGGTTTATTTTCTCATTAATTGCCTATTATCACATTAAATTCATATCCTCTATAGTAAATCTTTTGAACTAGGCCATTCCACTTTATGCACCTTTATTATGATTATTTCAAGTAGCAGATTTATGTGGGAAAAAGAAAGAAAGAGGCCACATTATTACTGATTTTGAATCTTTGTTGAAAAAAGGTTGAACAAAACCTATATGTTGTTGTTGGTCTATAATTGTAATAGTCCTAAAGCAATGGGTCGTCCCCTCATTCAATTTTTTAGCTCAATAAAACCATCCTCACTCCTTTAATTCTTCTTCCCTTTTTTTCCTTTTTCGACTACCCATCGAGTAAGTGAGGCTTTTCATAGAAATTGGACCCCAATTCCTTCATGGCAAATCATTAGACATGGTCAAACATTGGCTAGTATGAACATTCTTAGAAGGTTTTGTAGTTATTTTACAGGTACTAGAAAATGTGACACACGTAAATTAGTATCATGAATAAACAGTCGAGCATTAATTCAATTTTGAAATTACTAGAAAATTAAAAAATTGTTGTTTCTACAAAGCTATATTTTTTATGACATTTTAATTAAAGTTTCATTAATTCTTACATAAGTTTTTTCTATACACAATATGAGTGTATTATAATCTAACACTATTATACCTTTTTAATTGACTATGTGTTATGAGTTGATCCAACACTAATTTAATTAAACAAGGATTTAAAATCAAATAAATATTAAATTAACGGTTATCCATAAAAAATAAACTCTAAATAATAATTGTCATTTTTCAATTGAGTTGTTGTTAATTCCAGATAGTAATTTATTCTTAAATTTGAAAAGTATAAGTAGACAAATGAAATATGATTTTATAGCTGTACATTTCATGCTGTAGTTCCTTTCCTTACGTCCATCTCATCACTCTTGCTTCTACTAGTAGCCTCAGCTAATACTTTCATAACAGTTGAGTACCGACTGCTGACACTGAAAAATTTTGTCAAAAATAAATTTAAATGTTAACATATACAATCCTGTCGTTGATTGTGGCTCTTTTCCCATCAGCTTGATATGTATGTATGCAATTTAGTCATGGTAACTTTTATATGTGATCTTATGAAAATCTTGCATCTTTTTTATAGTGATCAAATATTTGTGTGGTATTATTTTGTGTAGATGGATCGTAATCAATATCAAAATGCAATTGTCAGAGTCGTGGCTTCAGTTTTAGCTTTTGGGGCTCTTTGGATTAAAAAATTAAAAACTATGAAGGAAATTGGTTCTCACCCTCGTGTGAATCAAGATTATGAAAGAGAAAATTATATTAATAGTAGTTGATATAGTGGTGACCAGCATTGTATTGATGTGATAAGGATGAGACCGATCACCTTTTTTAATTTGTGTGATATTCTTAGGAGGAATAAATTGATACAATCATCTAAACCTGTCAATATTAGGGAGCAAGTAGTTATATTTTTATATATAATTGGTCATAATGTAAGGTTTTGAGTGATTGGATCTAGATATTATAGATCAACTACGATAGTTCACCGTTACTTTAGCGTTGTATGGAGAGCTATTTTGAAATTGTATAAACTAGTTATTAGATTACCCGATGAGTCAACTTGTAGTGAAATCAGAAACAATCCAAGGTTTTATCCTTATTTTAAAGATTGTATTGGAGCATTAGATGGAACTCATATTCGTGCATCTGTTCCACTTAGCATTCAATGAAGATTTCGTAGCCGTAAAGGGAGGACGACACCAAATGTATTGGCTGCCATTACATTTGATTTGAAATTTTCTTATGTTCTAGCTGGTTAGGAAGGTAGTGCACATATTCTCGTATTTTAAGTGATGCACTTTCACGCCTAGGAGGATTAAGAATTCTAGACGGTAATAATTATCATTAAATACCAAATAGTTTTAGTAAGCTCATAATTTATTAGTATTAATTATGTTTTGTAAAATTGTAGGTAAATATTATCATATTGATGCTAGATATGGCATCTAAAATGGATATATTACCCCATATCATGGTGTCCGATATCATTTAAAAGAGTTTAGTGCTCAAGGGCCTGAAAATGCAAAGGAACTCTTTAATCTTCATCATTCATCATTCATCATTACGAATCACTGTTGAACGTGTTTTTGGGATTTTGAAGAAACAGTTTTGTGTATTAGATGTTGAACCATTTTGGAATATTCAAACTCAAGTAGATATAGTTTTGGCTTGTTGTATCATTCATAATCATATAATGGGAGTTGATCCTAGTGATTTACATAATCAAGGATTATACGAGGAGTCTGAGTCTGATTTGATAATATCAACTCTTACGGAGCGAGAAGAAAGAGAAGAAGCAAGAGAATGGTCTGGTAAGATAGAAGAAATTGCACAAACTATGTGGACTGATTATATGGCTAGAAATATTAGGTAGGTTTAGGGCTTAGGGTTATTGTTTCTATATTATGTATGTTTTAGTATTAAAATTGTCTTTTTTTTTGTTAATGTTGGTTGGATAATGATATTGAAATTTTAGTTTGTTGGATTTTGAAATTATTATGTCTTGAATTCGTTAGATATTGATTATGTTTTAAGCTTGTTAGATATTGAATTTATTATGTTTTAAGCTTGTTGGATATTGAAATGATTGACAATGACAATTATTAATGTAGAATGGGTAAGGGCAACAAAGAAGGGACCTCCAAGCAATTCAGGTGGACAAAACCAATGGAATATGTTTTTCTTGAAATTCTAGCAGAGGAGGCCTAGAAAGGAAATAAGCCTTCTAATACTTTCAAAGCAGTATCTATTAATCGAGTTGTCGAAGCTATTTCTGAAATATTCCAATTCCAATGCGATGCGAAGCATGTGGAAAATCATTTGAAGACTGTAAAAAACCAGTGGCAAATTATATGCAAAATTCGAGGTAAAAGTGGTTTTGGATGGGATGATAACATGAAAATGATCACGTGTGATAGAGTGACATATGATGCAGCAATAATGGTAATATATGTATATATATGTTAAGTATATTTCAATTGTTTTTTACTTGTTATTCTAATTGTGTATAATATCCAACAGGCACACAAGAAGTATGAACCATTTTTGAATAAAAGCATTGATCATTATGATGAAATGGCTTTGGCTGTTGGCAAAGATATGGCAACAGGGAGTTTTGCCAGAACATTTGCTGACATATATTTGGATGATAGTAACCAAGATTCAGTGCCTGTAGACTGCGACAATGAAGAGGCTGAAGAGGTAAGAACAAATGTATCTTCATCTAGCACATCCAAACGTAAAAGAAAAAATGTTCAAGATAGTGCCGTTGATGAACAAATTAAATTTGTGGGTGAACAACTTGGCAAAATTGCCCAATACTTTGGAACAATTTACTGCGGATAAGACACCACAGCTTTACCAACAAGTGATGTTGATGGAGGAAGAAGGATTTGATGATGACTTCTTGTGTTCTGTGTTTGATTATCTAGTGAGTCATGAATCCTAGGCCAAAGCTTTTTTAGTTAAAAGTAAGAAGCATAAAAAAATTTGGCTTCAAAAATTTTCTCAAGGTTGAAGATATTGATACTTTTATGTGGTGTAATATTAGTTATTCACTTGGACAATGTTCTTACTATGTGGTTTACTACTAATTATGCATTTGGATAATATTATTAATTTCTAGTATTAATTGTGGTTTGGAAGCTAATTTATAATTATTCAATCCTTGTTTTTTTTAACACAATTACAAATAATTTATTTGTCTTTGGTTGTTTTCAATTTATGACGGTTAATATTGTAGCTTAATTATTGAGTATTATTATATATTTAATTTGATTTATTTATAAATAAATCATTGCAATATATGTAAAAACAATTTAAAATATAAAAAATTATTAATATGTATATTAATATATGTAAAAAAAAACTTTTTCGAAAAATATTTTAAGGAAATCTGCCAAACAACAGAAAATATTTTACACAGATTCATTCAAATACCAGAAAATATTTACAGTAAATCAGTTTCCAGAAAAGTAAATCATTTTTCAAAAATTATTTTCCAGAAAATATTTTACTGGCAAACAAATATACCCTAATAGTACATACATTCAGATATCATAAGTCAGGCTCGGTATAGAAATCAAACAGACAGATCACACATACAGGGATCTAAATAAAGCTTACCGACCCTACAGTAGGGCCACAGTCGACTTGAGCGACCCGTGCAACCTTACAGAACTTTTAAGAAAAATGGGCTAACACACTTATGTAGCCCACTCGGCTCAAATTGGCCTTGGCCACGTGATCCATTTTTAATGTAATTCGTGCTAGTTAATTATTCATATATGTTTTCACTATTTACTTATATGTTCCTTCAAAGCGAGTCACTGTTACTAAATTATTTATATCTTCAGCTACAGAAATTTGAATTAAGATCTGCTTAATGTCTTTGAAACTAGACTAAAATACCTTTCTATCATAAAATTTTCAGAATTTTTGGTTTAGCCAATAAGTACAGCAAAATCTTCAAACTTACCCCTATTCTGTTGTTTGACAGCTTCGACCTTTCTTTGCTAAAAATTAATTATCTCTTAGTAAAAAATTTTAATGATATTAAAATTTATTTCTATTGAAAATAGACTCATTAATAATTTAAACATGTAAATTTTAACCCCTAATTATTTTTCTCCAATTTTTTATGATTTTCCAAAGCCAGAACAGGGAAACTCGAATTCATTCTGACCTTGTCTCACAAAACTTATTATACCTCACAATTTACAATTTCATTACTTACATACTTTCTTCTATAAGAAACTAGACCCAATAATCTTTAATTCCATATTTTTTTCATCTTCCAATTAGATTTCCACAATTTATGGCGATTTTTCAAAGTTAGCCTACTGCTGCTGTCCAAACACCAAGCAATTTCGACTTTTCGCCGAATCCTTTTTTTTTTGCGTTTCGGGTACACACCTGGTTTTGTTTGATGCTAAAACAGTTCCTGAGCACTCCAAATCCTATAATCAAGATACTCAACATTAATTTAATGGATTTACAAGCGAATTGACAACCAAGAACTAACAGAAACCCAACTTACCACCAACGATAACCCTCCGTTTAACTATTGTTAAGACAAGAACACTGAATTCACCAATCCGAGCCTCCCCCTATGCCTAAATCGTAGAGAAAAAACATTACCACTTCAATCGTTAAGAAATTTATGATAGAAACGAATAGAAACACTTACCGAAACTAAGCGAGCACTAACTGTATGCGAAAAAGAAGGAAAATAAATGGATTAAGGAAAAATCAAGAAGAAGAAAAAGAAGAGAAAGATGGAAAAACTTAGAGAATTTCGGCAAGAGAAGAGGGAGAAGAATAGACGGCATAATTTTTTTTTTGAAAAGAGAGTCAAAATTCAGTTATGGAAAAAAATAAAATAAAATCCCAATAACCCCCAAAATCCCTTAATCTTCTCTCCTAATTCCCACTACACATCCACTACTCAGAATCCCCCTATTACACAACTCTATCCTGAAATCTGAGCAAAAAAAAAATAATACCCTTGTCTGCATAAGAATTCAAACACTAGACCTCCACCATAATAACACACCATTTAACCACCAAACCAGCAGGCCCATTCTGATGTAATTTACCCAACAATCAAATAAAAGCCTACTAAACAAGAGTAAGGCCTAATTCATTCAAAATACCAAAATTTGCCCTAGCGAAAGCTTAAACTTAGGACCGCTCAAACACTCTCAAAACACAGAACCACTAAAGCTGACAGATATTCGTGTTATATTTTCAAAATAACGAAATTAGAAATTTTGGGGCGTTACACAAGTGCAAGTGCATTGTTTGTTCAATGAGGAGAGAAAAAGCAAGCACTTGTCTTTTAGAGAAAGCTTAAGAAGTGAACTTCTTAGCAGTATCCATATCTAAGCCTTAAATACTCTCTACGGCATCCAAATAGTATAGCAAACTCAAGAATCTTGTCAATCTTACGAAGTATAGCTCCATAGTCTTCCCAACCTGGAATGTTGTTCCCAAAGTTTTCTCCACAACCTTCCCAATATGAAATTTGTTCCTAATATTAACTCCACAACCTTCCCATTATGGAAGGTTGCTTTCATTGATAACTCCACAATATTTTCTTAGTTGTATATCCTTTCAATTATTCTTTAAGTAATCCATAGTACTGCATGCCAAGGAACACTTCATGTTAAACACTGCTTTGTCAAATAGTGTTGTTATGGAGGAGTGATCCTACAAGGAATGATATTTTCTAACACTCTATTAACAGAAGCGTGAATAACAAAATAAAAATGGCTAGAACTTTTCAGTGGCAGAGCATAATGGAGACCTATGCCCCCCTAAAATGGTAAATCTTTAATTTAGGCCCTTTATAATTTACAAAAGTTTAAATTAGTAATGTTAAAATTGCACTTTGACCCCCCCAAAATGATAAAAATTTGATTTAACCTTTTAAAAATTATAAAGATTTAGGCTATTAAAATGATGAAATTTTATTTTTACTATCGTAAAAATATACAATTTAATTTTGCCCCCCAAAAAAATTTCAAGCTCTGATAGTGGAACTTCTAATACCTTTTATATAAATTTTAACAATTTCCATAATTCATTTTTGTGAATTTTTTTTTCCAAACATACATATCATCTAGTAAAAATTGCTTATCTTTTTATAGAAAACTCAAAATTCTATTTTGTTAATCTTGTTAGAAAGTAAGCTCTAAAATATTTCCAATCATATGAGATTTAATAGGTTAATACAAATTATTTATTTGATTCAGAACGGTAGATTATACTTTTCCTTTAAAATAGAATTTATCATCTTGTTATTATATATTCATACAATTTAAAATTCTTCATCTATCAACCTTTAAATTCAATAAAGAATCATTCTTATTATTACCCCTTGATCGATGATAGGACAAATCCAATAACTTTACCAATCAATAAAGCACAATCATTAAAATTTCCATAATTTTTTTTATGTTCTATCATAAATAATTTTCACCCAAATTCTCTTAATTTATCAAAATAATTGCATTGAAAATAAAAAAAAATGAGATTTTTTTTATCTTACCCTATGTTTGGATTGAGATAGAATGAAGAAAGGAAAGTAAAACAAGGGAAAAGAATATCATTTCTCTTATTTGGATAGAGTTTTTAAGGGAAATCTAAGGAAGTTGAGTATCTCATAGCTTTCCTTCAAAATACTTTATTTATATTTACTCCAAATTGGAGGGCAAGTTAGGAAAAGGAAAGTAGATAATTTTTAAGATAAATTATTTTTTACATATCATTTTATGTAAATATTTATAAAAAAAATTATATTTGAAAAATGTTATGATTTCTATTAAGTGAATGTTGATTATAATCAACCTTTCATTTTCCTATTTATGTATTAGAAAATGAGGAGTTTAATCTTCCTAAATATATAGGAGTATGCTACTTGTATTGATGATGAAAAAGAAGAGAAATACAATAGAAATCCCCCTTATTCTCATATATTATTATTATGTTCTTTACATTATTATATAACACGTTATCGGCACGAGCTTGCTCGATAGTATTCAATATTTCGTTGGAGAATAAGTAATCTAGACGTACAATGTCCTTGTTGAAGCAACAATCCTAATATATGTGATTTTCTATGTGTACTTGAAAGATTTTGAGATTTCAATATTCTTAATGAAAAAAATTAAAAATGATGCTCTTTTTTTTTTTTCATTTAAGTATGAATTTATGTTTTATCTATTCCACGTTATGCTTGTTTATGATCTAAGACTCTGAATAAGATTGAAGTATCAACAATATTTTTGCTTAAATATGTACATATTTCATAACATATGTCATTGATATGATAACTACGTTACCTATTAGATTATTTCTAATAGAGTCATACATGATTTGTGAGTATAAACGAATTTGACTTTTTATATAGACAAAGCAAAACCATTATTTTTGTCCAACATTATCTACATGAAAGATTAAAAGTGGAATATCTAATTGCGAAAGATACTCTTCACTCTTGAATTGCGTAATAATTTGAAAGAATGATTTGACCATTAGAAAATGATAATACTTTTTAAAGATTGATATGATTGAAATATTTTATGTGCTCCTGTAGCAGCAGCAATATTGTGAAAAAGGGCTTTAAAGAGTATTTTAAAATGATCTCACCCATTCTAGTGAGAAAAGCCACATTCCCTGAAGTGAATGTAACAATACATAATAATTATGAAAAATCAAAATATAGAGATTGTGGTTGCTGTTGTAATTGAGAATATGGTTGGAGACGTACTAATAATTGATATCATGGTGGTTATAATAGTGGTACTTCTACCCACTAGAAAAAGAATAATAAGGAAAAAAATAAGAAAATGGTGGATAAAATATTCGAAGGTTATTGAAAATTCGTGTTACCAATGTGGTATGAAAATGCATTGGTCACGTACCTGTCGAATGTTTAAGCATCTAGTAAAATTTTATCAAAGCATCCATTAAGAAAAAGGGAAACAATATTGAGACAAATTTTGTTATCCCAAAAATGATAAATGGAGGATAATTTTTCGGCAAAAGATGAAAATTTTCAATATGATGCTAAAGCTCACCATGCATATAAGGATGATTAATATGTTCTTAGTTTGTGTCAAAATTTTGTTAGGATCCAAGCATTGAAGTTTAATTGCTTGATTTAAGAATCATTAGAATAAATGTCTACTTGATATTTGCTTAGGGATGATCTCTTTCTCTTCATTACAAAAGGATGCTTATAATCACTACTTCTCATCCATAGTAACCTAAGTCCGTCTAATCAACTTATTTTAATATTTGATTTGATTTCTATTAAAAATTTAATTCATATAATTATTTATTCGTAAATGTATTAATTTATAAAACTCTTCACGCATTTACGTGGAGATAAATGTTTTTACTTTTTTATTGGTTCATTTTTAATAGAATTGATTGGTTTAATTTTAATTTTGATTAAGATATATGATTATTGCGAAATGGGAGTAAAAGTATTTACTTGTCATGAACTTTGAGATTTCCACCCTGTCTGGATAGTTTCATGATTGAGGTAAAAGTTAGAAAATGACATTTATAGTTGTAAAAGTTAATTTAATCTGACCTTATAATATTTTGTATTTTGTTGTGTTATGATATATATAAAATATATATTATCTAACCATAGTGAATTTATTAATAACATGAATTTATTATTTATTATGTTTAATATATGTTTTATTTATATTTATTTATTTTATTTTTATGTGAATAAATAAAGTTTTTGAAGATCAGAACTTTCTATCATTCATGTTGAAAAGAAGTGCAAAAGTGTCTATTATTTTAAAATAAATTAAGCATTTATTAAGGTTATATAATAAAATGATTACATGCTCCTTAAGAGCTAATATTGCATCAAACTATAAAAAGCTCTTTAAGAGCTAATGTTTTACCTCCTTGTGATGAAAAATTTTGTAAAACATAATATTATTTTTCAGATAAAGAAGATATATATTAAAGGAAATCTTTATGTGTTTTACATTAAAACCATGGTTAGAAATAACATGAGATACTTATGTTTTTGTATTATAAATATTCTTCGAATGAATACATTACACATATATGATTGACATATGAGATAATGAAAAGAAGTTCATAGTGTTGGTATGACTGGTTAGACTATCCCGAGTCAATGATGATGCAAAATAATTTGATGAAAATTTATATGATTTTATTGAAGATTTAAAAGTTATATTTTAATAATTGTCATCAATACTAGTTCTTTAAAGAAAATATTAAACTAACACCAGCTAAAGTTAGAAGTCGTTTGCATTTTTAAATGATAACCAAATAATATACGAGCTCATGTATCACATGTGTGCAACTCGAAGTTTGCGATATTATTTCTTGAAATAATTTGATTGTACACAATCTCTATAGTATGTAATTTGTGCTAACAACGTTGGTGTATTATATCCCAAACTTGATTTTCGTAGTTTTAATTGGGATAATATTAAGTTGTCTATGCTTATATATATGTTATACTTAATGCTTAGTAAGATTATGCCTCATTTAATTGCTTAACCATTAATATAATAATAGCTTTGCAATAAGCATGTAATTTTATTTGCATCAAGTCAACATGAAAGAAATATTTGTCTCATGAGAAATGACTTTCATTTATAAGCTAATAGATTTCATCTTAGAATATTTGGATGTACAATATCTATTTTATGTTCCACCATAACGCATTAAGATGGATCATCAAGTATGAAGTTGATAAATTTTAGAATTTTCATTAGATGTGAAAAAGTTGAAGGAGATGTATTTATAATTTTAAAGATGTATTTTCATGTTACAAATTTTCTTAGTATTAAGGGGAGACAAATTGGTTAAATAATTATGTTATCATTTTTTCTGTGATCTTCACTAATATTATGTGCACAAAGTTTGAAGGATAGAATTATTTGCTAGACATGTTTAGTGATGACATTTAGAGATTGCATATACTAGCTGATATATATACCAACTAAAATGCATCAAATAATTATATTTCTCGAAAAGAAAATGTGATAAAAAAATAACTCTTGAGCATGCTATAAGCATGGTAAACCAGTCAATTTCATAAAATGAAAATTTCTTGAAAGAAAGGAAAAAGAAATAAAGATGGTTACATACTAAAGGAGGCGGGTACTCATGAAGAGATCCAGGATATAATTTTTGATAAAATCCCAGAAAAGGTTCAGGTACCTGAAATTATGAATATAATGGGATATCCCAATCAGTTATGTCATAACTAAATGGAGTTGACAAAAGGAAATTGTTGTCGACAACGATAATACATAGAACACTTAAATATTATGGAAAAGTGAGGATCTTGAATGAAAATATATTTGAAAGCATGGATATGGGAACAACTCATAAAAAAAAAGACACTTCTATTATAACTTATGAAATGTATCTCGTACTTGAAGTCCAAACACCTGGAAGGTATAAAGCCAAGGGGAGTACATGTTAGCATAATAACAAGTAGCATAATAGCAAGTCATAATATATAAAATTGACTTGTAACAAGAATGTTTGCAAGACACTTATTTTTGGTTGTGAAAAATTATTAATTAGTGGTGAATGCAAACACCAAATAAAGTTATTTATTTACATATAGTGGATTTGTATTCAGTTGATATAAATTATTTGATAATATTGATGCCTGAAGCATAAAACACGAGTTTCATGAGAAAATCATTAAATGTGAATATGGTTTTGTTTAGGAGTTTTTATTAATTAATGTGTTTATACATATAGGTTATTATCATCATTGTTGATATTAATGTATTAAATATTATTGGAGTTCCTAAAGAATTTCCAAGAGAAATAATTATTCGATAGATAAATTTTATAATGAAAGTATATTAAAAATGAAAATTTATCTCAGTGTGAAGATCAAGTGTTCAATAAGGACAAATTGTTACATAGTGATATTATAAAGAATTGTTATTGAGTATCCAATAGTGTTTATATAATCAAAATTAATTAGGCTAATTTTTCATGTAGATTGAATATATTGAAAAGGAATACAAATGATCAAACTATAGTGTTATAAAACGATGGTCCTAAAGTACCATTTCTTTATGTACCCAATGCACTCATTGTATTAGTAATAGTGAATGATACAATACATCATGCTTTATAAAGTTGTTGGCGACATCTAAAGCATGAGAATGCAATTGAATTTTATTGTTATATTGATACGCATCAACACAATTTGTTGTATATGTTAATTTATTATTGATAAATAATATTGAATGACTCAATATTGAGTTATAAAATGATGTTCAAATAAGGGGAGCAAAATCTACACTGTTGTAACACCTCTCACCCAATGCAAAGAATAATCGAGAATTCAATTAGGCACTCCCTACCATTATATTTGAAAATTTAACTTTCAGTATTGAATTGCGTCGTTTCAAAGATCTTAAGTGATGTTTACATGAGGGGGAGTAAATTCAAACTACATTTTTCTTTTAAGATTGTGGCATAATGTGTATTAAAGAATTATGTATTCTTTTTTACTTCACTAGGCTTTTGTCGGACAAGATTTTTCTTAGTAAGGTTTTTAATGAGACATATCCTTTATACAATGAACATCCAATGGGGTGTTATGAATGTTATTAAGTGAAGTTCATTGTAATCAACCTTTCACCTTTTGTTTTCCTTAACTCCTCACCTTTCATCTTCTTGTAACCCCTTACCTATTTATATATTAGAAAAAGAGGAGTTTAATCTCTCTCTCTCTCTCTCTCTATATATATATATATAGCTTTCTCTCTCAAGTTTTCTTTCTCTTTTTTGCTTCAAGTGAAATTAATATTTTTTTCTAGTGATTTTTTTGCTTGTCTTTTCTTTTAGAATAGTAAAATAAAAAAAAGTACATTTTATTTATTTATTATTTTTAAAATATTAATTAAATACAAAATATTAATTCTTAAGCTCGTTTAATGTATTAAATAATTAGTCTTTCATTAACACTCATATATTTGATAAAAAATTTTAAAAATAATAATAAGGGGCAAAATACCAAAAAAAGCTAATTTTTTTTAAATTTACCGAAATGGGTCTGGTATTTTATTATTTACCGGAATGGACCCTTTTTCCCTAAATCGCGTCCACGTCAGCGGATGTCAGGGGACGTGTCAGCAAATCGCGTCCACGTCAGTGCGGTTTGCTGATGTGGCAGCAAATTGGGTCCACGTAAGCACGGTTTGTGTCCACGTTAGCAAAGTGCGCTGACGTAGACGCGATTTGCTGCTACGTAGCGTTCCCCTAGGGATGCGATTTCGCCATGTTTCACATGTTAGGATTTTTAGGGTTTCTGGAGAAAAAAATAAACAAATAAGGGATTAGGGTTTAGGGTTTCGTAATTAAATTAATTAAAATTTATTCAAAATTAGATTATGTTTCGTGTTTATGGGTTTTTAAGATAAAATCAAAGCAGGATGATTTATCAAAAGGATTTTTAAAGTCGTGCCCACGTGTACGCGCTTTTGCTACAGTAGGTCCTGGAAAAATAATTTCGAGTTGACGTTTCTGAGCAAATAGTTTAAAAATGCTTCAAGCAGGATACTTTATGAGAAGAATTTGTGAAATTGTGCCCTCGTGGACGCGCTTTTGCTACAGTTGGTCCTGGAAGAAATAATTTCGAGTTGATGTTTCTGAGCAAATAGTTTAAAAAACCGTTTCAAGCAGGATGCTTTATGAGAAGAATTTGTGAAATCGCGCCCACGTGGACGCGCTTTTGCTACAGTAAGTCCTGAAAAAATAATTTTGAGTTGACATTTCTGAGCAAATAGTATAAAACAACGCTGCAAGCAAGATGCTATTTGAGAAGAATTTGTGAAATCGTGCCCTCGCGGACGCGCTTTTGCTACATTAGGTCTTGGAAAAATAATTTCGACTTGACGTTTCTGAGCAAATAGTATAAAATCGCTTCTAGCAAGATGCTTTATGAAAAGAATTTGTGAAATCGCACCCATGTGGACGCGCTTTTGCTACAGTAGCATGTTTGGGCTGAAGCTATGAATGAGGTAAAAAATGTTCTCAGAATGCATAAGTCACAGCAGAAACAATTTAGAGAGGCTAAGAAGGTTAGAGTTTCAAATATGAGTGAACGTATTAGTGCTGTTATTTACTACGATGGTGAGGTTTGCCACATCGAGAATGGTGTTATTTTTTTGTCGGAGAATACGGTGCGACTGGTTTTTTAACCAGAATATAGATTTGACAGAACTTCGTAAAAGAATTAGGCGTAAAATTTTTGGAACGACGCCAATGAAAGTTCTGTCTATTACGTATTGATTCTGTTCTTCTGTTGATCTGGTGAAATATGACTCATTCGACATAAAAGGTGCTCGTAACTTAGAGGCAATGGTGCAGACTCATCTTGCTAGTGAAGCACCTTATATTGAGTTACATGTATCGCCAAATAATGTACTTGCGACTGGTGTTCGAGATGTATACACGACTCCTGGCCGACATTCGGTTAATGGGTTACAAAACACGAAACAGCCCATGTTTGGTAGCGGTGTTGAATGCACATCCCCCGCAAAACACTCTGTCGGTGGATGGGACATATACGTCGGTGCCTCGATGTTTGATGCTGGAAATATGTACTGAGGAACAACATCAAGTTCTAGTGGTTGGCAATCTACATCCAATTGGGGATGTTATGAAATGCCCAGAAGAAGGGATGATGTACTCCCTACGACGTCAATCGGTGAGGGGACCTCGTATGCTGCAGATGATTGTGGGTTAGAAGATGACTCCGATGTGGATCCACCTCGAGAGCCCGGGCTCGATGGTGCAGAAGTTGGCTTATTTTTTGAACCGAAACCTATTCCAACAGAACCTGAAGATGCTGAAAGGAGTTCAGATGAAGAAGAAAATCTACGATTTAGAGCATACTCACCTCCAACCCACATGCATAATGTTGATCTGTCTGCAGATGATGAGTTAGAGTTTTCAGATATACCACACCGGTTGTGTGATCGTACAAGTTCAGGGCTAGATTCGGGTGAATTTGAATTTGGTAATCAGTTTACCAACAATGATAGTTTTATTGGTGCTTTGAAACAACATAGCATCAAAAACGGTGTTAACTACCACGTCGTTAAATCCAAATCTGATAAGTTTGAGGCGAAGTGTGCAGTGCAAGACGGCACATGTTCATGGAAAATCTACTCCTCGTTAAGGAAAAAGACAGGGTTGTGGGAGATTAAAAAGTACAAAGGCCCACATATATGTGCTACAGGTACAATATTGATGGTTTTTTAATAATACTTTTATTATGTAATGTTGCATTATTTAATTTACTCCGTTTATAGGTGTTTCACAATATCATCCCAAGATGAATTCAGCTATGTTAGCTAGCTTGATACTGCCCACGGTAAAAGCAGATCCCAGGACTTCAGTGCCGGTGTTAATTACCAATATCCATAGCCAAATGGGGTACACGCCCTCTTACCGCAAGGCTTGGATAGCTAAGCAAAAGGCGTTGGAGAAGATGCATAGTGGGTGGGACGCCTCATATAATGAAATATGGCAGTGGTGTCAAGTGCTAGAGAGATACGTCCCAGGTGTCATCACAGACCTTGAAACGGAACATGCATACTACAACGGTCGATTGCTACATGGATGCCAAGTGTTCAAATGCTTGTTTTGGACCTTTAAGCAATGCCGAGACGCATTTCCATACTACAAGCCATTGGTACAAATTTCTATTTTATTACATCAAATAATATCAAAATATTCAAAATATTTGTACAAATAAATTTAAATATAAAAATCAATGTTTGTGCCCGCCGGATTTAGAGCCACATGGCGGCCGTCGACGGTTACGAACTGGATTCCTCCTTTGTCCAGCTTTCGGCGGCGGTTGTAGTTCCTCCGACGAGGATTTTGGTTCTTCTGGTAGGGCATCTGGTTGTCGGAGTTGGGACGATAAGCCACCTTGATAGAATAGTGAATGTGGAGGTGTTTGCATCACCAACGGTGACAGTGTTTGAAACCCATACGGTGGTGGGGATTGGTAAAAAGAAGAGCTCTCCGACGGCCTCTCTTGCGATCCCTCGTGCGTCGCTGGCCTATACATCGGTGGTCCACTTGGCGTAACAAGAAATGGAGTTGAACCGGGCCATTGGCTCCAACCTGCCATAGTACTCGGAAAAGAAAACATATAAGGGTTATGATACATAAAAGGGCTAGGAAACTCACTTGGCATGATCTGAAAAGGCGGTTGCGTGGGTATCATTGGTTGAACTGCTGGGTCGGGTGACTGTGTCGGTGCTCACGTTGGGCCTGGTGATTGAATGGCCGCTGATGATGGGCCGGGTGAATGTTTGGGCCTCGTTGAGGGGTTAGCGTCGTCATCCTGTCGTCTTGGATTTAAAGACATGTGTCTTTCCCTTTGGACACATAATTGCCGCTGCCTCTCCTCTGGCGATAGTAAATACGGCTTGCCATGGATCCTAAACCATGGCATGCATTTCAGCACGCACGCTAACTCCGGAATGATGATCGGTTCCCCAGTAGGTACATAATCTTACCGATCTTCCCACATTTGAATGTACTCAGATCAGAATCTCGGCTAATCCATATTCAATTACCGGAGGTCGATTTTGTGGTGATCGTCAAACACCTCAGGTTCTACGGGAATCGGTTTTCTACATCCAAATTGTCGTAACACCCTATCTGACTGATGCATCTTCACGGTCGCGTAGTTGATCAACGCGACTTTCGCGTGCCAAGCGTTTGGATTTTGTAAGAACTCATCTGGAATTACTGTCCGAATTGCCGGATCCTCGTATGGTGTCCATTGAAACTATATGAACATGATAGAAATATTAGTTATATACATAATGCTAAATACTAAATACTAAATACCAATTGACTAGTGAATGATGGAAATATCAATTTTATTTAATACTTACATGTGCTTCCGACTGTTGGTTTAATAGAAGTCGTATATCTTAAAGAGAGGTAGGTAATCGAGCATGACTTGTCGGATGGTTCCACCTAATTAAATAAATTTTTAGCATACTTTTATTTTTAAAAATCTACATAATAATTATAAAATCTAATATAAAATTTACCTCGTTAAGAGTGGGAATGTATATGGGTGGTCCACTCGAGGACGTAGAAATAGAAAGCGAAATCGTGCCCAATACTGCAGTAGTGACAGGCAACCTCCAATTTTTGCTTTCCTCGGTCGCGTCGCCCCGCACATCTCCCGATATAACGTTGCCAAGACAGTTGACCCCCAACTCAATTCACCAGCTGCTCTAAAATCAACGAGTTTCAGCAGCCATCTTAGATATATGCGGCTCCGTGACGAGTCCGGCATCAGATAACCTCCAATTAACTGAAGAATGTATGCCCGAGCATATCGGATTCTTTCTATTTCGGTTGAATCTTCATCTGGATCCGGGAATGTGTCTCGTAACCAGCCCATCTCGATCTTACCTCCGTCCATTTTCTCCAGAATAGCGCCCAAAAGCTCGTAGCACACCGCTCCCCAATCGCTAGATTGGGCAGACCCGGTGACTGGGTGCCCGTCCACCGGCAATCCCAATTGCAGACTGACATCTTCCAAAGTGATTGTGCACTCACCACATGGAAGATGGAATGTGTGCGTCTCGGGTCTCCACCTCTCGATCAACGTACTGATTAGTTTCGGGTCCACCTTACATCCCCGGCCTACCGTCGCCACGTGCCAAAAACCCACTTCCCGCGGGTAGTTCTCTACCAACGGTGATGGAGGAGCATGCATATTCCGGATATTGCATTCCAATATCTGATCTACAGACTTTTATAACAAATAATAAATTAATAATTATCTAAAAATGCATAAATAAAAAATTCTTAAATAATATTTAAAAATTAAATTTAACGCTTACCATTTTCATTTGTTCCACCGATATGTGCTGCTTATCAAGACGAGTTAATTCTCCAGCCATTGCTGAAATCGTACAAATTTTTACGGTTTAAAAAAATTTAAAAAAAATAATTTTTTTAAAATTATTTAAAAATAGGGATTTAAGAGAAATTTAATAGGAACTTGAGAGCAAATTGAGATTAAATATGGATTTGAGAGAAATTTGGAAGGAATTTGAGAGCAAATTGAGAGGAAATTGAGAGGAAATTGAGAGGAAATTTGAGAGGATTAGTTTGTGAAAAAAAAAGGGTGGGGGTATTTATAGTTTTTTTTGGACCGTTGGGGGGGGCAACGGTCAAAAAATGACCGTTGCACTGTTCACGCGCGGGGCAAATCGCATCCCCATGAGCACGCTACACGTCAGCAAATCGCGTCCACATCAGCGCGCTTTGCTGACGTGGACACAAACCGCGCTTACGTGGACGCGATTTGCTGCCACGTCAGCAAACCGCGCTGACGTGGACGCGATTTGCTGACACGTCCCCTGACATCGCGCTGACGTGGACGCGATTTAGGAGAAAAGGGCCCATTCCGGTAAATAATAAAATACCGGGCCTATTTTGATAAATTTAAAAAAATTTAGACTTTTAATGGTAAATTGCCCAATAATAAGTAGATTTCATTGAGCTAGAAAATACCTATACAAATCAATGAGTTAAAGTATGTGTTGAATCGTATTGGCCCAACTCAAAACCCAATCCTAGACAATCCCTTAAAATGGGAAAATACAACAAAACTTCAAACTCCAACGGTTTTGAAACAAGAGATTTCCTTCAGTTTTGGAAGTTAATTGCAAAGTGGAGGAATTGCTCTGTTTTTTCGGGGTGCCTACCATCTGTTTGATCAAAGATCGAGAAGACAACAAATAAATGGCGACCAAAGTTCAAAAAAATGGAACTCTCACTCGTTCAATTTTCTCCATTTCCAAACATTCCTGCCTTACACACAAACCTTTATTTGTTTGTTTGTTCTATTTCTTGGGTTTGTGTGTAAATTTTGTTACTCTCCATTTTCGTTCAATTCGAAGTTTTTCTCAGGTACCCTTTAGTTCAATTTGCTTCTACTTGGGTTTTTTTTTTTTTTGTGTGTGTGTGTATTAATTTGAATGTGATATAATTTTTAGTTGATCTCTGGGTCTTTTTTTATGCCATATAATCTGAACTGGGTGACATTTCCAATTAGTTAACTTTCATTTCTTTAATCGTTGTAGTTAATTTACTTATCCCAGTTTTCTTCTATAAACATGTTTGTTTGTTCACATTAATCGAACAATTGCGTGTTTTTTCAGATACCATTTGTTGAAGAATCAACAGCTTATAGGTCCCTGAAAAGACAAGTTTACACTTGACAAAATGTTTGGGTTTATGAAACCAAAGCAGAAAGGGGACTCACCAGCTGACTCTGACACAATGACACCTGCTCGAAGGACTACTTCTGAGCCGGCAATGTTGGTCCCAGAGTCAATCGAAGATGACAATGTGGGAAGAAAAAAGCAAAGCTCAGCATCCACTAGGGCATCACCAGCAAGAAACAATAGAGACAAATACAAGGACGATTTCCGTGACTCCGGCGGACTAGAAAACCAGACCATGGAAGACCTTGAGGGGTATGCTGTCTACAAGGCCGAGGAGACAACAAGTACTGTCAACAACTGCTTGAAGATTGCTGAGAACATCAGATCGGATGCTACAAAGACTCTTGATACTTTGCATGCACAAGGAGAGCAAATTGAAAGGACCCACCAAATGGCTGTTAATATTGACAAGGATTTGAATAAGGTAACTCTTCTGTTTACCCTGTCTTTTGCTTGGTAATTTGTGTATTTGACATGATGAAGGAACTGTGTATCATCTGTTCATTATATGGGTTTTTTAAGTTAATGAGATTATTTGAGACTCACAAGTAGAATTGCTATGGCTTAAAGCTTGTCCTTACAAGGAAAGTGTAAAATTTTGATGCTTATAAGCTATCTACAAGGTTGGCTTTAGGTAAACAGGTTTGTTACAGGTGGATCATTTAGACATATTTCCATGTTTCTGGTCTTTTGGATCATATAATGTTATTTGGTTTTCTTTTATTGAAAGGCAACCCACTACTAGAAAACTTTTTTCTTATTATTTTTGTATGATAAATTCCTTTAAACTGGATTTTGTTTTGCTAATATCAGGGTGAGAAGCTTTTAAATAATCTAGGGGGCATGTTTTCTATGCCCTGGAAACCGAAGAAAACCAAAGAAATTACCGGGCCTGTGATCACTTCAGGTTTTCTTCCGATACAATTTCTTGCCTCCTCTCTCAGTGCATTCGGTATCCAGGTTTTAACTGAAATATGGATTAAGGCTTGTTCATTGCATTGGTTTGGCAGATGATAACAAGAAAGGCAAAGCCGCCACAAAGGAGCAGAGAGAGAAGTTGGGTGTGGCTCCTGTACCTAAGTCTAAGGCTGGAAGTAAGACACCTACGCCGGAGCCAACCGACGCCATACAGAAAGTTGAGGTTAGTATCATGATTGGCATACAAATTTTAGTAAAATTTGACGATTGTGCTAAGATTAATTGGTTGTCTAACTCCAGCTTGAGAAGCAAAAGCAAGATGATGGACTTTCAGATTTAAGTGATATCTTGGGTGATCTAAAGGGCATGGCTCTTGATATGGGAAGTGAACTTGATAGGTCTGTTATTTTGCTCTTATCATTATCTGCTTTACACTACTTGAAAATCTGCATTCCTTTTGACCCTTTTCTTGATGGGATTACCTCTTAGTCTCTTTTTAAGTTTTGTTTTGAGGAATTTCAAATCAACAAAAGTCTTTTGCCATTGAATCAGTGTTGGTTTCATGCTTGTGGTTCTTTAGTATTGTTTACATGCATGCCTTGTCTTATATTATTTTTCCATGATTTGGTGGTTGCAGACAAAACAAAGCTCTTGATCATCTGGGTGAAGATATTGATGAACTGAATTCTCGAGTGAAAGGTGCCAATCAACGTGCACGTCATTTGCTTAAGTAAAAAAAGTTGCAGAACTTACCAAATTTACTTTCACATACCTGTATTTTAACAAGTTTTAACTATTTTTTTTGTTCTTTATATTTGGTTTTCTATCCTGCCCAACATTTGTCATTACTGATATACTCGTTTTACGTGGAATATAACAAAGTTTTTGCCTATAATCTTTATCATTGGTTCGGTTGCATTTCACTACAAGACATGAATGCATAACTTGTAATTCTAATTGAACTCACATACCCTTGACTCTAATCCTAATCTATTTTCGGCTGCAAACGACATCTATGTTTACTCATGCTCTTCATTTCTTAAGACATACATTAAAAGATGATTCTCTAAATATATGGAATACACGTATCAAACCCATATTCCTATATCCAGTTTTCACCCGAGTCGATTAACATTTTGAAAGTAACAAGGTTGGCTGATTTCTCAGACATGGACTTGCAGTAACAATGAAACTACATTAAAATGGCATGGTTGGTCCACGGTGAGGTAAACATAATTTATTTTTTTATTTATTTTTTTGTAAAATTTGTGCCTCATTACAATATGCATACAATTTGCATCTTAATTCATACGGGACGGAAAATTCATATATGTTCACATGAAATAAATGTGTCAAAGAGACTGCTTTGTTAATTCACAAGCTATTTAGAGTCGGCAAAACAGGTTCGAATTGGAAAGTTCATCCATATTGATCCAAACAAATCCGAGAAAGTTCGAGCATATAATAGATTAAAGCTCGAGAAAATTCAAGCCCCACAAAACATGTGCCCGAGAAAGCTTGAGTTTGTAAGAATTTAAGTCCAAGACCGATCTGGCCGAACCCAAGATAAATCCGATCGAATGCCTAAAAAAGCCCAAATTCATAACTGAACAGTCACATCAAATCTTAATAATTAATATAATTATATGATATTACTTAGGATAAAAATCAAAGATCAATAAATGATAATTATTTATTTTATGAAAATTTATTCATAAGCATTACATATTCATATTAAAATTTTATTGATAGAAAAAAAAAGTAATTAATAATAAATTTTTATGTTCAATTATAAAGTGAAAAATGGTAGAAATTAAAATAATGTATCAAAAAAATTATCAAATTGTACTTATTTATCACATTGCCAAAAATTCTAAAAAAAATAATATTGAAATTTTAAATTTCAAAATATAAAAATCAATTAAATAAATTGTTGAATTTTTTTTATCTAATAATGTTAATTGATTTGTTACTGTAATATTGAAATTAATTAAATTAAACTCTTTCTAAATTTTAATATTTTATTTTATGTTTTTATATTGTTCTTAATAAAATCAACTCGATAACTCATATTTAATACTGTTTGTGAAACTTAAAGTGCTTTTGATTAAATAATCTTGAATCTTCCATAATAAACTAAAAGTAAAGAAAAATCATTGAAATTAATTAAATTCTGGGTAAAGAAGTTATGAAAAAATTCTGGGTTTTGTTTGACATGAAATATAACATTAATTAATTTTATTTAATTGTAAGGATTTTATTTGCTTTTAGTTTAGTATGAAAGACTCAAGATCATATAATTAAAAAAAAATTGGGTTTCATGCATAATTATTAAAAATTATTTATTTAAGTTTATTTTAATTTGGAAACCTAAAATAAAATTTTAAGATTTAAAAGAAACTAAATTAGTTAATTTAGTTAATTTCTATATTATAGTAACAAATTAGAAATTTAATAACTTATTTAATTGATTTTGATGTTTTAAAATTTAAATTTTCAACATTGGAAAAAAAATTTAGAACTTTCGGCAAGGGGGTAAACAAGTACATTTTGACAATTTTTAAAGCATTATTTTAGTTTCTACCATTTTTTCACTTCAATCCTTAATTTTTTTTACCCCAATGAATATTACAAAGAAGGATATTTTTTGGGTGACCAAAATAAAATCAACCTAGAGGATAGATGGCCAAAATGAAAGTGTGAACATTGTGAGGTTTGTACAAGTTAACTATCGTTAGAGATTTAACAATTGGAGGACTAAAATGTAAGCGACCTAAAAGTTGAGTGACAAAATTGCAAGGGTTTCATTATGGGTGACCAAAATAAAAACGTTTTAAAAGTTGGGTTACCAACTAGGTAGTTTACCTTAATAAATATATATAATTAATGAACTCCTGTGATTGGCTTGGTAGCCAAGGGTTGTTCATCTTACAACTTGCCTAGGTTCGAACTCCCGCGAAAGAAGTGGTAGACTTTTATTTGGACAACTCCCTTTGGGAGTTTTTTTTTTTTCGTGGTAGGTAAAATAAACAAATAAAACTAACTACATAATGTTCCTCTATGTAAGACTGTCACTCAAATGGGCTGTAGGAAAAAGTGCTAACACCTCCCTTGGAATCTCCTCAAATGCCTTTAATCCTTGGTTTGTTCTCAAAGCCATTTTGGCCAAGCAGTCAGCAATTTTGTTGCATTCTCTATGAATATACTAAATGACTTAAGATCTTACGTTCACCAACAAGTGTTGAATACGTCTAAGGAGGGCAGAGTTCGAACTTGTCTAAGAAGAATCCTAAATGGCTTTGACCACCTCCATACTATCAGATTGAATTCTCACACCATCGTAGCTCATGTTTTGGATGAGGGTCAAACCATCAAGTATACCCCCATAATTCAGCATAAAAAATTAAACACTTACCCAAGTTTTTGTTGTACCCTATAATCTACTATCCATTGTCATTCCTTACAACTCCCCAAGTTGTAGCATTTTTAGAGGCAATTTGAGTCGCCCCGTCGGTGCAAAGGCTGATCCAACTAGACGGTGCTTGGGATACTGAAATTTGTTCCTTCTGATGCGGTCGTTGAAAGCACCAAAAATATCCTATCCCTAATAAATAATGAAAAAGAATAGTAAAAGGGAAGTAGGGTCAAATCCTCAGGGACTAGATTTGCATAATATCTTGTTCCGTAAAATCCCGGTAGAATCTTGCCCAAGAAAACCTACGTGCCTGGAAAAAAAATAAAAATAACAATATTAAAGGTTTAGATCTGGAAACGAAAAATAAAATAAAAACAGAATTAAGAATATTGAATTGAAAATGCGAGAAATTAAAAATAGAGTTAAGAGAAAGGATATTCTTATGGGAGATTCCAGCCTCCAGTTGTCTTGTTCCGCCTTGGGTTCAATCATCGGCTTTTAGATGATCCTTCCCAAACCGAATAAGTCAGTTATAGTAGAAAAGGACGCCTACGACTACCAGCTCTAAGGATTTAGACCTACGATTTAGTGGAACCTGACTCTAGCCGACAATCACTTCTGTAGGATCGTCTTATGCTAGATCAACGCTTCTCAATGGCGAATCCCACACCATTTTGTCTCTTGGACTTGCCAACCTCTGACGCAGCAAGCTAACGAACCGACTATGCAACCTTCCCAAAACATACAAAGCGGTCGTCTTTGCATACGTTGAAAAGCTTACTTCTTAAGGGACATGGACAGAAGCGTCAGCCCCGTAGTGCGGAGAAATGATGAATGCTCAGCGAGGAGGCTAAGTACGGACTCTAAGCCTCAAGAACCCTTTTTGGGGAATATCGACAACCTTCGGCTAGATGGGTTTAGTGGCTCATGGTTGTGGTGGAAAAGAAAATAAATATAATAAAAATGAAGATTTTATTGAAAGAAAATATGAGAAGAATAAAAGCCTAGACTTAGTCTAATCCTACTTAAATTCCCAAAAGATAAATACATTTAATTGAAGATAAATAAAGATAAATAAAATAAAATCCTAAAATTAAATAATCCTTAATAATTATCTTAATATTAATTATCCTAATATACTTAAAATAGAGTCTGATAGAATAAAATCTCTTCTTTTTGCATTTCAACCCTTGTGTCCTCCATGCTTGCACTTTTGGCACCAACTTTTCCTTATGTCGCACATTGGCCCATTTCATCTCTAAATTCACACTTTTGGCCCTTAATTTTGCTTTTGCCTAAAATTTAGTCCCTATGAGATAAAAGATCATAAATAGCTCAAATTCGCAGGATCATACTCAGAATAAATACATAATTAATACATAAAAATACGTTATTCTAGAGTGTTATCAAATTCCCCTTACTTAGCCCATGCTTGCCCTCAAGTGTGATTCCTATCTACTGTGAAAGTTAGATTCTGCCATAAAAGAAATACCACTCCAAAGTTTTATAAAAATCAGTCAAAAATACATATGAAAAATAAAAGAAATACCACTCCAAAGTTTTCCAATTAACACACATAAAAATTAGAATCGACTTGAATTTTTTAATGAAAATTAGGTAAATTACCAAACCTACCAAGACACCCTATTTGTTTCATCCTTTAGTCCCCGAATTATATTTTTTTCTTTTTTTCTTTTTTATTTATTTTGATTTATATTTATTTATTATTTATATTTTTTATGCTTTAGGAATATACTGAACCTTTTGTCGCGAAGAGAGATGACAGCCAAGCACCCTACCCCGGTTACTCAGCCCAGTAGACTCCTAATTATATTTTTTTCTTAAGAACACATCGAACCTTTTGACGCGAAGAGAGATAACAGCCAAGCACCTCACCCCGGTTACTCAGCCCAACATGTTCTTAAAAATTAATTCCGGTTAGCAAAGTTTTACCTAACATGTCACACAACCTTTTGACGCGAAATAGGATGACAACCCAAGCACCCTACCCCGGTTACTCAGTCAGTCACGTTTTTAAGCTGCACTTATAACCACAGAAACATTAAACGACATTTTATTAATAACTTTTTTATGAGGACTTTAGAGAAAAACAATCAAGTGTCAAAAATAAGTTTCAGTAATTACCTTAATAGCCATAAACATATTTTAGCATGCAAACATATTGAGTGTCCACTTTGTATTAAACTTGATCAATTTTACGAAAAGTAAGATAAAGTTAACTCTATGAATCACAATTATTTTTAGCCTAATAAGAATAAAACAGTGGAGATGGCAGCAATTATGGAAAATCCATAATTTCCTTAGAAAACAAGAATCATGCTTATAGGTCAAACAGTAGGCAATTCTTGGTAAAAATCTTGGGCATGAAAAGAGGCATGAGATTCTAAATAAATATGGACAAAATAGAGCCTCAAGTAGTAACACCAGCCAAAAATAATCATAGCAATAGCAACAACAGAAAATTACAGTAATAACGAAGAGTACCAAAATTTGATGCGGTCATTGAAAGCACCAAAAATATCCTATCCCTAATAAATAATGAAAAAGAATAGTAAAAGGGAAGTAGGGTCAAATCCTCAGGGACTGGATTTGCACAATGTCTTGTTCCATGAAATCCCAGGCAGAATCTTGCCCAAGAAAACCTACGTTCCTAGAAAAAAATAAGAAAATAACAGAATTAAAGGTTTGGATCTGGAAACGAAAAATAAAATAAAAATAGAATGTTGAATGTTGAATCGAAGATTCGAGAAATTAAAAATAGAGTTGAGAGAAAGGAAATTCTTATGGGAGATTCCAGCCTCTAGTTGTCTCGTTCCGCCTTGTGTTCAATCCTCAGCTTTTAGATGATCCTTCCCAAATCGAATAAGCTAGTTATAGTGGAAGAGGATGCCTACGACCACCAGCTCCAAAGGTTTAAACTTACGATTTAGTGGAACCTGACTCTAGCCAACAATCGCTTCTGTGGAATCGTCTTATACTAGATCAGCGCTTCTCAATGGTGAATCCCACGCCATTTTGTCTCTTTGGCTCGCCAGCCTCTGACGCAGTAAGCTAACGAACCGACCGTGTAACCTTCCCAAAACATACAAAGCGGTCGCCTTTGCATACGTTGAAAAGCTTACTTCTTAAGGGACATGGACGGAAGTGTCAGCCCCGTAGTGTGGAGAAAAGATGAATACTCAGCGAGGAGGCTAAGTACGGACTCTAAGCCTCAAGAATCCTTTTTGGGGAATATCGACAACCTTCGGCTAGATGGGTTTAGTGGCTCATGGTTGTGGTGGAAAAGAAAATAAATATAATAAAAATGGAGATTTTATTGAAAGGAAATATGAGAAGAAAAAAGCCTAGACTTTTGGGGAGAGAGTGGTTACAAAAAAAGATAGATCTCTTTTGAGCCACTTCACCCCCTATTTATAGTGCTACGGGAGATAGTCTAATCCTACTTAAATTCTCAAAATATAAATACATTTAATTGAAGATAAATAAAGATAAATAAAATAAAATCGTAAAATTAAATAATCCTTAATAATTATCTTAATATTAATTATCCTAATATAATTAAAATAGAGTCTGATAGAATAAAATCTCTTCTTTTTGCATTTCAACCCTTGTGTCCTCCATGCTTGCACTTTTGGCACCAACTTTTCCTTGTGTCGCACATTGACCCATTTTATCTCTAAATTCACGCTTTTGGCCCTTAATTTTGCTTTTGCCTCAAATTTAGTCCCTATGAGATAAAAGATCATAAATAGCTCAAACTAGCAGGATCATACTCAGAATAAATACATAATTAATACATAAAAATACGTTATTCTAGAGTGTTATCACCTTCCGCCTAGAAACTTCTTCCTTGTGAAAAGAAAAAAAATTGGTTTGCCCATATATATGAAATCTTAACTATCTCTCATGTGTTCCATGAAACCCCCTGAAAAAGAAAAAGGTTTCGATTTTTCCAAATTTGCCAGGTTAGTAGCCAAATAAACATGACCAAGTTACCTCACCGTCAACTGATCTAGCAGGACTCTGCAAATTAACCTTTAACCACTAGATAATATCTCATTCGAAGAAGCACCCACTTATTTCATTTGGAAGAGCTTACATCCAAATTTCTTTAATTGTCGAATAGTCTCTGATAATACGTAGAATATCTTCAGAATGATAACCACATGTACCATAAGAGCTATCATACCCTATTCCCCTTTTAACACGCTCCACGTTAGTCAGCAACTTTTAATTTAAGACAAGCCATAAGAAGAACCTAACTCTTTGGGGTCCCTAAAATTTTCATGGAAGATTCCACTATGTATCTTTCGGTCTCCAATCTCTTTCCTGAATGCACCAATAAGCACTCTTTATAGAGAAAATACCATTTGAAGTCTTAGTCCAAAAAAATTATTGTCAGGGCTTACTAACGGGTGAGGTGGGGGAATACTCACAATACACCTAACAATTTCTTTTGGCAGCCAAATACGAAAAAGATCCAAATTCCAATAACCCTCCACATTTACCATTTCACTAAGCATGTAATCTAAGTTGATATTACTATGGCTCAGAATATGATCAATCAAAGGGCCCACATCCAGAATCCACGGATCTCTCCAACATCTAATATTGTTACCATTACCAACTGACCAACACAAATTTTCTCGAATTAAGGGCCAAACCTTCTAAATAGCTCTCCAAAAACTGGAACAATTTCCCCATGAGATCTTATTAGGAAGAGCCACTTTCATACCATATTTGGACCTAAGAACTCGAACCCATAAAGCATCCTTTTTGGAAATTAAACTGTCCTATCTTCATCATGAATGAAGTATTCTGGTCTCTCAAGTGCCTAATGCCAAGTCCTCCACAAGATCAAGGTTGACAAACAGATGGGAGTATTATTTTCTACGCATGTGGTAATATTTAGTCACTCCTATTACTTATTTTTTTTTAAAAAAAAAAAGGGAAGGACAAATTTTCTTTTATTTTGAAGGTTTTATTTTGTACAAGAGGTTTTACTCATATTTCTGATATTAAGTTTAAATTTGTACTAACTATTCTTTATTTTATGTCTAACTATTGTAATACATATGTAATAAATATGTTTTTTTTTCTTAATGTTTTTACATTAGTAACCAAATAAGACACTAATGTTATATTTATGGCAAATGATTAAACATGATTTATTATGCATTACTAATAAATTTAGTTTTAAACCATATTTCTTTTAATAAAATATTATCTACAACGATATAAAATAAATTTTTTTAAAAATTATTTAACAAATAAACGATTGTTAAGTTTATACCCATCAATGTCAAGATAAGTTTGATATATTTTAGGATTCTAATATTCATTAAAATTTTGTTTAAAAAATTTCAATAAACTAGCGTCCTTAGAATTCAACCTGGGATGCCGCTCATCTAACTTGTGGATCCGCATGAAGAGAAATTTTAAAAATCATCAAATCTAGATTCGAAAAGAGTAACGTTGTAGCTACTTCAAAACATACAAACATTATGCGCAAAGAAATCTATAAATTCTATAGCGGCCAAAGATGAAAGATAAGGGAATTTACGGGAAATTTTTATTTATTTAATGTTTTACATTTCGGTTTTTTTATTTATAAATTCATAATTAATTATGATTAATCTGATTTATTTTATTTGTATCTACCTATGAAGAAGAAGGAAGTTTTCAAGTGATAATTCATGAGATTGGTAATAACAACAGCAACAATAGTGATTCGAAAGACTACAACGTTAATGAATCTTGAAGCAGTTCTCTAGGAGACTCTTATACTATAATCGAATTTTTCCAGGTTTGTATTCTTTTGCCTTTTTATGCTGTCACTATTTTAAAATTTGAGCTTTAAACCAAAAACATTAAATTATTCTTAAGGTTTGTAGTTTTGTTAAATAATAATTTATTTTATTTATGATTTTCTTATTTTATGAGAACCTGTTGGAAATTAATTGCTTAATATGATTTGATTGTCTTTACAATTATCAAAATTAATGAAATATTAAACCTTTATTCGTATAAAACTTGGTCCTTGTTCATTTTTACAATAGACAACTACTCATGGAAAAGTGGAGGAAACTTGAGATTCTTGATAAATATGATTATATATGCATATAATTGCTTATATACTATTCTAATGTTATTTTGATTGATATGTTTCAGAGTTAGGGCTCTTAATGACATTGATATTATGTTAATTTTTATTATTTTTATTCAAACAAGTATTTGCGATATAAAGTTTCTTTAAATAAAAGGAATTTTTTACACATATTGAAGCCCATCATATTGAATCTCATTCACTGAAGTGAATACAAGCATAATAAATTTAAAGGGCATAATTATAAATATGATAAGTGATTCACAACTAGAAGTTGAGGAGAAATAATTTATGTTCTCAATGTCATGTACCTATAGTATGTGACAATAAATATTATTTCTCTAGAATAGTTAATTATTTGGCAACACAAAATTAGTTAAAAACTCCAGGAAAGCTAATATATCAATATTTGAAGGAACAAAATTAGTGATGGTTAATCCATAATCCTCTGGCGACATTTACTGTAATGGATCTCATATTGAGATTGTGATAAATAATAGAACAACAAGAGTTATCAATATAACCCTTCAAAGAAGAGAGACAATTTATGAAAAGTCATTGGTTATGTACATGTCGTGCATCTGAAAATTTTATTATTCAATTAGTACTTCTTAAAGGAAAAGAAACATATGTCCAGCAAACAATACAACAATGCATACTATCCTTAGGGATAAGAAGCATTTTTCCTATTTGGTAATGAACAAACCAATCTTTGGTGGTATAAAATTGATTTAAGGCTCTAGAAGAGCTAATATATTGTTGCCTATGTTCAATATGGTAATGGAACATGTTAATATTTCATAGTAAAAAATTAATTCAAGGCTCCAAAAGAGCTAATACATTGTTATCCAAAGAAATAAAGTGATAATTAATGCATTATGTTTTAAACGGTCTCAAAGAAATTATTATGTTTTAAAAGATATATGTTGTAATGTATATCATATTGAGACTATGGATGATGAGACAAATCTATCATATTAGGTAAGAATTTTGTATTGAAAAATTATCTTATTTATCTCTAGTTTGTACTATGTATATCTTATTTATCTCTAGTCCAAATATACTAATTAGTTGGCATGATTGGTTAGATCATCCCGATCAATAATGATGCGAAAATATTAGAGTTTACATGGTTATTCATTAAAGAACCTAAATATTCTTAATTTTAAATATTTTCAAGCGTGGTTTGTTTTCAAAAAAGATGAACTATTAGAACCTCACTAGCAAAACCTAAGATTGAATCTCTTGCATATCTGAAAGAAATATAGGCTCATTTATCTAACAAGTGGATATTTTGATATAATTTTTGGTAGATGCATCTACAATATAATCACATGTGAGTTATCAAGTCGCAACTTGTTGTTTGCAAGATTAATTGTTTAATGATTTGTTTCATAACAAAAATTTTAGATTATGCAATCGAGACAATTTTTACTAATGTTGGTGAGAGCTTTCAATGATTATCAAATGTTAGATTGTCAGTGCGAGTAACAACCCAAAAGTCTGCATTTTATACGTATAAAATGGTTTAGCAAAAGTTATAAAGTAAATGCCTCCAGTTAGTAGCCAAATCATATCTTTTGAGAACGAAACTTTTTGTATATATGTATAAGGATATGATATTATTACATGAATCGACACTTGTATGCATCATGCTAATAAGTTATGATAAATACTCTCCATTACAATTGGTTTTTGGTTAGGAGCCAAATACAACTCATTTTAGAAGTTTTGAATGTGTAGTATATGTTCAAGTTGCTCCACCACAATGCAGAAATGAGTATTCAAAAAAAGTTAGGAATATATATTAATTATGAATCTCATTATATTATTAGATGTTTTAAACGAATTCGAGATTCAATTATGATATTGTTTGTATTTTGATTTGATAATTTTCCCAACATTAGGGGGAGAGAACTGATAGCTGGATGGAATAATTAATTGAATGAATTATCATTATCTATATCCTCATAGAAAATAATTTGAACTAGAAGTTCAAAAGATAATTCACTTTATTGTAAGTTAACTGTCAAATGTATTTACTAACCTAATATGAATAACCAAGTTTTATGTACCAACAGATGTCTTGAAGTCTCAGTAGGACAACCTTGTTAGGAAAAATGAAAGTATTTCATGCTTAAAACATGGTAGATTGATTGGTTCTAAAAATGAAAATTCTTGTAAAAGAAAATAATAAATCAAGATGGTCATATAATGGAGGCGAATGCTCCTAGAGAGACATAAGACATAACTAATTATTAAAACTCCAGAAGAGATTCGGGTACCTGAAGATGAAAGTAATGAAAATAAAGAGATATCAATAAGTTATGTCAATACGAGAAAATATAGAATCAAGAAATGAAAAGTTGTCGACAAAGATTTTGCATGTAATATTGTTGTTGAAATAATAAAAGAAAATGATGATCTTGAATAAAATTGTTGAGACATATAGATGTAGAATTAAATTCATAAAGTTTTTAGACCATTAGTCCAAATGTCAAAAGTTTCACACTAAGTACTAGCATTGATCATGAGAAAATATAATATTATTTTATAGTGGATGGAATAACGTTTAGATATTTTATTAGTCTGGCAATTTACGAAAATTTGACATGAGTCTAATGGTTGTTGTTACAACCTTTATATGAATCACTATATAGTGAAGTTAATATTAAAGTCCTTGAAGGATTTAGAATGCTAAAAGCAAACAGAAATTATTAGGAAATTGTTCAACACAGTTGCATAAATACTTATATGGATTAAATTGATTTGAACATACGTGGTAAATTCTATTCAGTGAATATTAATTGAAGGAAGATTATAAAATGATCCAAAATACATATATGTATTTTATAGAAGGACCATGATCAAAGTTGACTATGATTATTGTTGTAACTCTTAGAGAGGTCAAAATATATTTCCTCAAAAATCTTCCTAACTCATGACTTCTAGAAGAATGATGATATAAATATTTATCAAATTTGCTCAAGTGATCATTTGAAAATCTGATATTCAAGATTGAATACATAAAATATGAGAGATTATGTTATGTTGTCACAAGGGAAAATAAATATATGTTGTATTCTTTTTCCATTAATCGAGATTGTCTCATTGGGTTTTCCTAGTAAAGTTTTTTATAAGGTAGCATGTTATGCGTATTATAGATATATGTACTCTTTTTTCTTCACTAAGAATTTTTTTCCTACGGGTTTTTTTTAATCTTAGTAAGGTTTTAATGATGCACATTATTGGACATCTAAATTTTATTATTAAGTGGATGTCCGTCAAGATCAAAATAAGTTTGATGAAGTATAGGACTTTAATATTCATTAGAAGTAGAATTTTATTTCATTTATACTACTTATATCTATAAATATAGACTTTGGAGAAATATTGTGAATATCTCTATTGATCAATAAAAATATTTACGCTTCTTTTACTCTCCTATTTCTTGTTCTTTTACTCTCTTTATTATTTATTTCATAACAATATCAAAATAGAATATATTAATAAAAAAATATTATGAAATTCATAAAGTCATACAAATATATAAATTCAATTCTTAATACAATTACATAAAACCAAATTATAGTAGGTCCAACTCCCAAGTTCCAAGCATGACCAACATCCAAAATTTGGACCTATAAATTATTATAAATTTTGTATATATTTTTTTTAAAAAATCATAAAAAAATGAACTATTTTAAAAGTGGAATATTAACATATTTCTCCCTTCATAACTTGATCGATTTAAATTCAATATCTCAACATTTCTTTCCAATTCCAATGATCGATCTTCTTCTTCATCTAATATAAAAAATATAAATAACTATTAATGCATACATATAACTATTAATATGTTATATAATATGATATTGCATTATATAATATAGTAGAAGACTTTCAAATGTCGAAGAGTACAAGGACTTATAAAATGTTTGAACCAATATAATAATGAACAATAATATATAATAATTAATATATTATCTATTAGTATTATAGTATGTTACATAGTATTACATAAGATAATAATATATTTTAAAACTATTAATTGGTCCAAAATTATAACTGAATTTACCAACCCATTTGCTTGAATAGGCTCGATTTGGTTGGTTAAGTTGGTTTTAGTAGCTAACTATAATTGACGAATTCTATTTTAGCAATCGAACTCAATTTGATTTTTTTTAATCGAGTCGAATTGAGTAAAAAAATTTCGAGTCTAGTTGAGTCGAGTTAACGAATCTTATTATTTATACTTAATGTTGCATTTACATGGACCGATTATTTAACTAGTAGATAAAATACAAGCTTTTAGAATAATTTTGAGTAAAGGAAAAAGGGAAAGTGGAGCAATTCGGGAAGGAAAGTAAGACTACTGGGTAAACATTTATAAAAACAACGTAGTTTTGCCTTTTAACTTGATAGTTTTGATTTTTAACTTTAGATAAAGTAAACATTTATCAAAACGACGTAGTTTTACCTTTTCTTATTTGGATTTTCGAATAACTCGAATTAAGTGTGAGCGTTCGGCTGCATCGAGTGAAATTGTTCGAGTTAAATTAGAAAAATTAATAATGTCAAATTAAAATCTTGTTATAATATAACTATTTCCATGTTAGAGCACATAAATTGAAACCATATGTATTTGAAAACTTTTTGAAAGCATAATAATAATAATAATAATAATAAGATATTTTAGTATGATAAACTTGAATGATTAATCACTTATTTAGATTCCAAAATTATTATTTTATAATATTTTTAAAAATTTAAAAATTTAACTTTTTTATATATTTTTTAGATTTTTAAATATATATATAATTTTTTTTAAAATACAAATTTTAGAATTTTTATAAATATTTTGAATTTTAAAAATTATTTTTAATTTTTGAAAATTATTTTGATTGTTTTGTAATTTTTGTTAAGAGAGAGACCAATTTGCTCATTTTCAAAATTGATAGGGATCAAAAGGGTATTTATACTAATATATTATTCGAATTATTCGAGTTATTCGAATTGTAAAAATTCAACTCGACTCGAACTCGAAATCTAAAATTTCTTATTCGAGTTGACTCGAAGAAATCGAGTAACTCGATTTGATTAACTCGAAATTTAAAGGGAGTTCCCAAATATCTCTTACATTTAATGGACTACGACATAGATAGTAATGCTTTTGGCTCAGTTTAGTTTACTGTAATCTACTTTTTCTTAGAAAAAAAGAAAAAGAAAAAGAATTAATGGCTCTAAAGACCGAAGAAGTCTAAAGTTAGAAATTTACGTAATTGTACAGTATTTTTAAAATTAACATGCAACCACATGTAAAACAATATCCTATGTGAAAAATGAAATAACATATAAAAGAATTTCCCAATGAGATGATAAGGAAATAATATAAAACTTTCGTTCAAAATATTATGCGAAAACATTGATACAAATAGTTCAAGAAATATGTACAGAAGTACGGATGAAAATAAAAACACAAACTGGAACCCTAATTTTTTTATGTGAATACGTTGATACAAATATTCCAAGGAAGATGTACAGGAGATACAAATTTGGAGAAACATTAAGGCACCATACCCTGCAAATAGCATGAAAGCACCATTATGTCACTGCAAATAGGTTTTGATAATTTGAAGCACACAGTAGCTGTTCATCGCTCCTCGGTTTTCAAGGAAGTCCAGCCCCTTTCTGTTGCAATTTGTCTCCTAGCATGTGAAACGAAACCCAGAACATAGCCAACAAAACCACCAAGCACTAAGACACTACCACCCCAGACATAGTGTGAAAATGAGCACCGTGTCACATCATCAACCTTATGGACTGCTCCGACTTTACCATTGTTATCATCACCACCATTGAGAACTTGCCCAGATGCCAAAATCTCAACCATGTCATGCACCTCCCCGTCATGGTTTCCTACGAACGATAGTGTAAGTTTCTCTTTTGTAGCAATTAATCTAGTGTACCCAAACTCGCCTGTGCGGTACAAAGACCTCTTGGGTTGTGGGTAGACGGGATCGTGTGGATGGTCTGGTCGAGGTTCCCATGTTGGTTGCCAGTCTTGTCCTGCCATCCCAATCACAACATGAACTGGTAATGCCTCCCAATCCTTCCCCTTCTGCCCCATGCTTCCACATGTGAAATTCTTCAATGGACAAAACCTCTCGTACCGATGAACATGGCCCCATAATGCAAGGTTCACATTGTTATTCACAAATAAAGGTTCCAAATGCTCAAGCATTTTCTCTCTCAATGCGGCGTCCCTACTTTCGAAACTTGTAGTGTACATAGGTCTATGCCCTTGAACTACAACAAAAGGGGTCTTCATCCGATCAACCGACTCTAGATCATGCTTCAGAAAGTCATATTGGCTGCTTCCCTGAAGGAAATTGGTTTCGGTTGACATGTACACAAAATGAACTGGCCCCATATCAAATGAGTAGTAAAGGTTTCGGGTAGCTGGAGCATGGGTTCCAGTTGGTTCTGAAGAGTTGCCAGGCATATTGAATCTAAGGCTGTAGGGAACCCCACATTCACCACCTCCGTCAGTTCCATAAATTGAATTGGCCCAGTCAGGTTTCCAAGGCTGTGAAGGCCAATCATATTCATGATTGCCAATGCACACATGATACGGTACCTTGGAGGCAACAGGCTCAATTAAATTGAAAAATTCATCCCACAACCATGAATAGCCTCTTGCATAGCTGATATCCCCGATATGGGAAATGAAAGTAGGCTTATCTCCAAGAGCTTCAAGGTCACGCAGGATCCACTTAATGGTTGATATGCTTTCATCTTGTGTGCGACTAAAGGTTAAGTAGGGTGTAGCAGTCCCCATGTCTCCAAATAGGAAGGCTATTGTTTCGTTTGAACTTTTGTCCCATGACACAAAGCTACGTGTCGTGCTCCAACCTTTAGACTCACTTCCAACCTGTTAGAATGTGCAAACCAGAGCTAAATTAACCATGAAAGTTTAATTGAAAGTACAACAATGTCTTGAGCGAAAAAAATGCTTCAATACCTTTCCTTAGTCCTGCCATGTAACAAGGAAACAACGTGTACTTGAAGTTAACATGATAAAAAATAGATGAATCAGACTCAACATATCATATGAATTAACTTGAATTGGTAACTAGCCACCTACTGATAGTGTCACTAAGTAGGCAAAGGATACTAATTCCACCTCAGAAAGGAAGGAAAGGTCTTTTTGGATATATATATATATAAAAGCAGATATGCTACACATCCTATCCTATCAAACATGTTTGGGAAGAAAGCAATAGCTCCATGACAAGAGGTATTAGTGCCACTCATAACTGCCCGAGTCCACATTGAAAAGGAAAAGAAAATCTTTAAATGCATAAGTGTGTGCACTACACAGCTTATCGACAAAAAGAAAACTTTGAGCAGATACACAATATGCTGCAGGCCAATGGTCCCATGACCATAGCACTAGATCAAAGATTCAAACTTCAAACCTAGGTCCACCCTCTCCTTCATCATGACTAAGCTCTTTCTATAACAACATTTATTATAAATGTCATGCTTGTCATAAAACTAATTTTTTATGTTTTATTTTACTCTTCATCTATGACAACAATAAGCATAAAGCATATCTACTTCAAATATTATTATGGTTATAGATGTAACATGATAAAAAGGAAATTGTAATTCAAGACAAGGAGCTCAGCATTTTAGCACAACCATTTGAATGAGGAAGGCGTTTTTTAGTTGGAACAAAATGTAGTTCAAAACATCTCCAAATTTAGCATTTAATTACCTGATAATAGTATTTCACCCCACCCTTTAAACCCGACATGACAGCGTCAAATATCCAACCAGGATCTCTCCAACCAACGCTCTCATTGGCCGGCGCGTGACACATGTCTTCCCTCTCGTACCTCCCCACACGTGCCACCGCCACGTCACCTTCCCACTCTCCTTCCTTCTCTCCGTACCTCACCTGCCTCTCCTCTGGGTCCTCCGCAACGAACATCACCCGCATCTCCCCTTCCCGACCGGTCAACGCCAAGTGGATCTGCTCCGGCCCACGACCCAATTCGAAACCCACCGTCTCGGATTCCGCCAACAAGTGCTTCGTGCCCGGGAGGGGATTATGATCCTGGTCGTGGATTTCCGGGTTGACCTCGGATTCGGTCCAGCGGAAGATCCGGAAGGTGTAGTTAGAGCGGAGGAAGGTGAGGGGGAGAGAAATGGAGCCCGCTCCAGATTCCCAAGTTGAGGAAGAAGATGAAAGGAACTTGTAACCGATGAAGTTGTGATGGGGGGAGTCGGGGGGCGAGTAGAGGCCGAGCCAGTCGAGCTTGGACGGTGACTCGATGCCGGACCATTGGATGTGAACCGAATCACCCGATTTAGAAAGAGTTTTGGGGTTGACGGTGAGGATGGGTTCGGATGGGACTTGAGAGATTAAAGAAAGGAAGAAGAAGAGCAAGATCAAATTCATGGCGGGTAACGGAAGTTAATCAAGTTGAGGATTGCAATAAAAGAGAAAGAAACTAGTATGGGCCTTTTTTGGGGAAAGAGAGAAAAGTATGGGCTTTGAATAAAGGATGAGGAAGATTCTAATTGCGTGCCACATTTGTCCATATACTCATATAAAAAACATGTAATAATATCATAATTGGTCTCTAAAAGTTTATCAAATTTTCAATTTAGTCCATTTATATTTAAAAATATTATGTTATTTTTAAAATTTAAAATCATATTGTTTAAAATATTTAAATTTATTATTTTAGTATGCTAGTTATCTTTTAAAAATTTAGAAAGTGAGTGTTGAATATTTTTTTAAGACATAATATATTATCTTTTTAAATATTAAAAACTTGAGAGTGGAATTATAAATTTATATTTTTGTATTATTGAAAAGAAAGTATCAATATTAAAACTAGTTTGTAGGTTTAAAAGGAATTTTATAACGTTGCCCTTCATTTTATAATCTGGTTGAGTCTAGTCCTGTTCAGGTCGAGAGTGATATTCTGATGATTTCAGGATTTAAACTCAATCAAAATTCCTAAGAAAGAAGTTTACTTCAATTTTTTTATAATTTTAAATTTTCATATATTAAAATAATTGTATTTAATTTTTTTAATTTAAAAATAACATACTGTTTTTAAATAAAATTTTGAAATTTTGATATATGAGGATTGGGAGAAGGAAGGAACCTCTAGAATATGAGAGAAGTGAAAGTCGGGATATGAAGGTGTCAACTTTGAAGTAGGTATATATTATAACAAAAAGTCCGTTTTGATCAACGAATAGATAAATTATGTTCTTTCAATCTTACATGTATTAATACTACATCAATTTAATTTGATATAAATTTAATTTTTGTTATTAGTAAGTATAATTTATGACACCGTTTAGTTGTTGTTGTTAAAAGTGGGGCGGTGAATTTTTTTTATACGATTATTAGTTTAATGTTGTTTAAATCATATCAGATCAATTGAATCAGGAATTAATTAGGGTACTAATTAGAAGATGGTTTTTGAACCGTTTGATTCAAGAATCATTACTAATCAACATCCTCCTGCAAATTATGTGTGGAAATATATTTATAGATAAGTCTTTAGTTAAAATAGTAACATTAAAAACTTAAATATTATGGTATTTTAAGTTTAAATCTTACCATAGTAAGGGTGTACGGGAGACAGCAACTGAAGTTGTGGGTTTTATTAAGGCCTACGACACTGAGATTTCTACTACAAAGGAAAGGCTAGAGAGTTCATGTGATGGTAGAATATTAACCTGGGAACCACCTGACAATGACACCATAAAAATCAATTTTGATGCCTCCTTTAATCAATCAACAAACTTCTCTACCACAGGAATCATTGCACGAAACAAAGATGGACTAATAATGGACTAATAATGAAATAAAAATATTGCAGATCCAATTATGGCTGAGGCAAGGGCGTGTCTGCAAGCTGTTATTTTGGCGGAAGAAATGGGATTCCAGGATGTATGCTTTGAAGGGGACGCGCTAACCATAATACGCAAACTGAGAGCCACGGATGAAGATAAATCGTGCGTTCGCAGCTTGATTAAAGAGATTAAGGAAAAAGGACGTAGATTTAGAAGACTTGAGTTTTAAGCATATACCGAGGGAAGCTAATAAAGTGGCTCATGCAATGGCGAAATATGGAGAACGTTACGAGCATCCTCGATTTTGGATTGAGGAAGCACCGCATGCAGTAGAATTTCTGGTAAATCAAGAAAGGAGAGTTAACAGTCGCACTGGTATAAGAGAAAGGTCGAGTCCGGGTTAGAGGTGATGGTGTGCCCGAAGAACTCGTGTTTTGAAGAGAGACTGTAAAATTAAGAAGGTAAGATTTTGGAAGATAAGAGGTCTCTTGAATGGCTGATAAGGGAGTTTTGCTGTTTGATGAAGAAGAGAGGAGATGAAGGGTTCATAAGTTTGTTCATAAAGTTTTGTTTTCTCAAGGCACCGTTTCGGTAGCCAATCATTTTTGTTTCTTTTTGCTACTTTTAAGACTGTATTTATTTTCATCTTCTCTCTTCATAATCTAAATATCAGGTTCAAAAAAAAAAATCTTACCATAGTAATATTTTATAAAAATATATAAAAGTAAAAAACACCATTATATTAATATTTGTTATTTTATAAAAATAATAGACTTTTAGTCATGTTTCAACTAAACGAATGTTCTATTGACGAATGATAACTCGATCAAAAGCTTAAATAATAATATAAAGATGAATACTTACTAATTATAATTTATTTAAATAATAATAATTAAAATTTACACAATGAAACTTAAGATTAATTATAATTTTTTAAGTAAGACTTGTTTGACTAAAAATTAAGGCTTTGGTTAGTTACAGGAAACACATGCCATTTTAGTTTTCTTGAAAATGGAAAACATTGAAGAAACGTGTTTGGTTAAAAATTTTAAAAATGATTCTTAGAAAATGAAAATTAGAAAACAATAAAAAGGTTATTTTCACTAAAAATGCGTTTGTAAAAGTGAATGATGAAAATAAGAGTTTACAACTTTGAATTAATTGACTTTGGTTATGTAACAAAATAATTTTTACTGGTATCGAAAATTTTAATTTTAGGGTCGAATTTTCTTAATTCGAGTTGGCTAAAAATTAGGATTGAATAATTAAGTGTTGAATACAGGATTGTAAAGTCGAATTATTATGTGTTATTATATTAAATTGGTTAATAAAAATAATATATGGACTAAATTGATAAGTGACTAAAATAAAAAGAAATTGATTTTTAAACTCATAAGTGCCTTAAAACGCAATTTAACTAAGGTCATAGTAGCAATTAAACCATTTTAAATGTTATGATAATTCTTAATCAAAGGTTGAGTCATCACATACCACTAAGTGTCATAAAGGTTAATGAAATAATAGATTAATGGATAATTAAGTTAATTAATTTGTTAATCCATCATATAAATACTTGATGTGGGAGAGAGTAACACCCTATACTCAGCCCGATTCCTAAGCTTGAGTAACATGACGCTACATCAAACATCGAACTCATAAATATTTACGTAGTCTCAAATACATACAACCATTGTCACTTTCAAATATATAGAGGAGTAATTAGTCTTAAACACCTTACACAACATTTTAAACAACTTAACATACCTTAGTCAACATTATAAATAACTTAAAAACATGCTTAGGGACCATTTGATAAAATTATAAAGAACCCATACAAGTATCAATACGCCATCACAGGTATCGATATTTTGGAAGATAAGTATCGATGCCAGTAAGAAAATCGATACCAAACTAGCATTCTGTCAAATTTTAACAAAAGAATTTTATCAATACATGGGCAAATGTATTGATATTTTCACATCGAGTATCGATACCAAATTAAGCTACTGACTTCACAAAGATACAATACAACTCCGAGGTATCGATATTTATGTCCCAAGTATCAATACCTCTACTCAAATTTACAAAAATACAGTAAAACAGAGTATTAACATGCTCAACTTATCTCTATTCTAACATGCATTAATCATCATAGTATCAAGCATCAAATTTACCCAAAACACAGCCTAACGCAACATCTTTTCCTTGTCGATCCAAATCATGGTGATAACAATTAAAATTAGTAATAATTACCAAGCAAAAATTCTAGAAGTTCACAATCATACTAAACGAGCAAAAACATAATAATAGCCAGCCAAAAGTTCTAGCCAAATTGCCTCTATTTCCATAGTTCAACGAATAATGATAATATCACCTACTTAAATACTAAAGCCTAACTTGGACCACTTCCTTGGAATTGCACCGCTCACATCGCAAACGCTAAATATCTGCAATGGTTAAAAATAGTGGGTGAGCTTAAACAAGTTTAGTGAATGTCAGAATAACCACAAAGTATACACACATCAAAGGTTAAATAAGAGCATACTACAACACATTCACAACCATATTCTAACTAAGTCAGAATAACCTATTTACGCTTCATTTAATCATAAAACTAGCATATACTCTCACATGTGATTACACTCAACTCGTATATATATAATTCATTTAAGGATAATTCATCAAGACAAAATAATGTACTCAAGCTTTAATGACTCACAAGTCTAGCTTATATATTCACAAGAGTTTGCACACAACATTTTCATGTACTAATCAATTAATGATAATTAGGCAACTTGGAAACATGAAACATAAAAGTGGGCTCTATCACCACACATTGGATACACGGATCTCCATCACACCAATGACTCAAAGAGTCTAACATATCCCATAAGTGTAGCATAAAGCTAAACACTCTCCAACACACCAACATATCCCAGTGAATGGAGCTTAGCTCGACATTCCCTTATCCCTCCAATCTACCTCGGGGCCTCAATGCCCAAATCACAAAACTCAAGGGTGAGTACTCACAATCTTATGGCATGTCAACTATATCCAACGATTTCACGAGATCGCAAAAACCAAAGTATCTGTAAATACACACATTTAATTATTGTTCTTATGCACTTAATATCTATTCATAAACATTAATTCACATCAATTCACATCACAATTTGTACACATAGAACAATTATCAGATTCACATTGCACAATTATCAGATTCACATCTAATTACACTTTAAGTGCCACAACTATACTCATTGAGCCATCACATATCCGTTCACATATGAATGCTTTAAAAATCATATATCACATACCACATACCAATATTAACTTACTTTACCTGTCACATTAGCATCACATACCACAATTCAATACATATGTACTTATCGTTTTCTACACACTTTCACTGCACATTTATATCACTAACACAACATCATCACTATCATTTGACATGTTTAATATGTCCACAACTAACACATTCAGAAGAGCTATCACAATATATATCACATTTCACATTATCACAACTTAACACTCAGTCCATTGTACACAATCACATACTTTCCAAATTAAATGAGGGGTATAAGAAAGCTTACACTCGGAACTTAGGATAAGTGTTTAGGCTATTTCTAAGCTCCCAATTAACAGTATGAATTGTGTCTACAAGCAGCAATTTCAAACACTCACCGTTCGCGCTTTCGCCTAATTACCGAAAGCCTAAATTAGCTTTTTTTTCTTTCCTTTTGCCTTGCTTGTCGAAGGCTCTAATGGTTCCAAATCTTCACCAAAATTAACCATACAACAAACATAATTAAATTACAGCTATAAACACACCTAAACAATCAAAAACGCGGGTCTAAGGTTTCTTCCTCTTGGAATTGAAATTTTCGACTAGCAACCTCGAAACTCAAATATCTTAATCTCTACTCATTCTCATTGCCTAAAATCAATTTCAATCATGTAATTACTTACCTAAGAATGATTCTCAACCTTCATACCACACAAAACTAAACGGTTTCATGGTTTCAAAATTTTGATATACAATGACCATCTTTTATAAAAACTTAACAAAACCTTGAAAATTTTTAACGTAACTTTAAAGAGAGTATAAAAACCTTCTAATCACTTTAAAACAAGTTGAAAAACACTTTGAAACATCAATTTCATTAAAAATCATGAATTTCACCATTAACGTTCTAAATTTTTACATTTATTCAAAACTTTTGATTCAATGAATAAAAACTCAGTTTAAAAGGCTAGATATCATCAAAAAAATAATAGGAAAATGAAGCATTACCTTGGTTAGGGAAAAATGAAAGTTTGGTGCAAATTCAAGAAAACCCACAAGTTGCACAATAGTAAAATAAATTGTGTTTTTTTATGTTTTTTACGGAATTCTAAGGAGGTTTTAATGCTAAGAAGATCATAAAAAAAGAAGAGATTGGAGCTTTTGAAGATTGGAATTGGAGGATGAAAGTTGGGATTTCTCCTTCCTAATGGGCGACACAAGAAAAATATGAAGAATGTTTCTCTTCTTTTTTTGTAAACGTCAAAAGTAAGGTAAAAAAACGGGGGAAATAGACTGATTTTAAAACTTGGTATATTTGCTTTAAAACTACTCTTAAATTAACCCTTTTACAAAATAGTTCTCTTTTTTAAAGTTAGAAGTTTTTTCTATATTATTTTTATAAATCAATTTAATTTCCTAAAAGTCATAGACGAAGACATTTCCAGTTTATCAAACCTTAAATTTGCGAACACATTTTAAGCTAAAATCCCTAAATTACCTTCAAAACTTCTAAGCTTAATTTTAGGTTGTGACGAAGAGAAGGTTATATTCTTCATTCTCACTTGCCATCCAAATTGAATAAAGAAGAATCCTTTTTATAAGTTTTCACCATAATTGTACCTAGGAAAATTTTGGTGAGTTTTCCATCATTTTTTATTGAATTTTTTTATAGGTAAATGGTGGTAAGGACCCATTTTTTTATTTAATGAATTAGTAAGTTATTATGTGAATTACCATTGATGGAAACTTGAGAAAATTGAAGGTAAAATTTTTAAATTCATGCATGTTATTGTTAATTGAGAATGATAGAATAGGTAAAAATTGAAGTAAAAGTGTTAAATTTAAGCTTGAAATAAACTTAGATTATATAGATTTATTATGTATAATTAGGGACTTATTTGCAAGTAATGAAAATTCTGAGGTTTGAAAATAAATAATGGTTGTAGAATGCCCTTGTACTATATTTATTAAGTCAGATTTAAATCCGATTGGGTAAATCGTAAGTTACAGTCATTTAGAATATTAGGGCTTATAGGGACTAAAATGAATAAAATGCATTCATGTTTATGTTGCTTTAATTTGTGTTCGAATTATGTGAATTAATTATATGGAATGTTGTGTATGTTTAATATGAGTTCTTTTGGCAACGTAATGTGATATCACACATTCAGATTCGACAATTGGGTCGGGTGTGGGGTGTCATATTTAGTGGTATCAGAACTAGAGTTTAGTCGATTCTTGGGCTAAACTGAGTATTGTGATTGAGATCTAAAGGTACATTTCATTGTCAATATGGAGTCCGAGTTGAGTTTGGATGCTAATATGTTATTGTTTGATTTTCTACATATAAATTAATCATGTCTGAAGAATCGAGAAATGAAATAGGTGATGAGATAGAGGTTAGAGATCCTCAAGTTGAGTGAAGAGATGTTTATGACCGTGATACACCTGGTGGAAATCAAATAGGTGCACGACAAGTTGGAAATCGTACCTGTAACGACCCGATTTCCAATGGTGTCAAAAAATGCAATTTTAGAACCCCGTTTCCATAAACCGAGTCCCTAAAAATCAAATAAGAGTAACAGCCTATTTTTAGTGAAATTGGAACAGTTATTTTAGAACCACAAATCTGAGTCAGAAAGAAAAAAATTGTTTAAATATTATTGCATGATCTGCATCATGATAGGAATAACGTATGAAAATTTTGTTAAGAAAATTTTACCGATTCCAAGTTTAATTGCTAAAAAGGACCAAATTGCATAAAACGCAAAACTTAAACTCTAGTAGCTATAGGTATTAAATAACTATGGATTTAAAACTTGAGGTCCTTATATGGCAATTAGACCATTAAATGGAGTTAGTAGATAATTATAATGACTCATCCATGGAAATTCAAGAAAAGAAAAGGATGAAATTGGAATGTTGAAAAATTAAAAGATGATAAGTTAATTAATTGAATAAAATAATTTTATTTCATCATCTTTCCCAAATTTTCTATGGAAATCCTAGCTAAGAGAAAATTCATCAAGCAAGCTTAATTAGGTAAGCAATTTTGTCCCGTTTTTAGTAATTTTTATATTTTTGATATCATAATAACTTAATCTAGTTAATTTGGGGATTAATTTGAAATTTTATCAAAGTATTAAAATTTTGCCATGAATGAGTATGTTGAAATTTTAAAATTCATGGTAGAAAATGAAAGGTTATTGATAGATAAACAACTTTTGTTAAGGAAATTTTCATGAAATTGTGATTTTAGGACTAAATTGAAAAGATGTAAAATTCATGGAAAATTTTTAAATTTTTTGAAATACATGGATTGTAAATATTATATGAAAAATTTGGCTAGGCATGGAATAAGGATTAAATTGTATGAATTTCATTTTCTGAGCCTAGGGACGAAATTGGAATTAATCAAAAGTATAGGGGCAAAATGGTACTTTTTCCTAAGATGTAAGTTGGATTGAATTGAATATGAAATATGTTAAATTTATTTTAATTATATAGATCCAGAAAGATCAAATAAGGAGTTAGATCGAGGAAAAAAAGTGTCGGATTACTAGATTTTCATATACGAGCAAGTGACGAGGTAAGTTCGTGTAACTAAATTGTGTGTATATTTAGATGATTGAATTGAATGTTGTACTTATGAATTGTGTAACTGATATATGTATGAAATTTACTACATATCCAACAAAGCTTGATAAATGTTAAATCCTATTTGAATAATGAAATTCGATGGATACAGGATTTCCGGTATTGGTTGTGACCCTGCATATGTTGCATACACACCATAGCTCAAAAGAGCATCCTATTATAATCCCTCTCGAGCTTCTTGTTATATGATTCCTGCGAGCATCCCCATCGGTATTGATCATGCATGTATTGCGGACATACCGCAACTCTTTGTAAGCATCATGTTATATGATCGGTATTGATCCTGCATGTGTTGTGGACATACCGCAGCTCTTTGTGAGCGTCCTGATATATGATTGGTATTGATCCTACATGTATTGCAGACATACCACAGCTCTTTATGAGCGTCTTGATATATGGCTCTTTATGAGCTACCTGTTATGGCTCGCTTGAACTTCCTGATATATGGTTATCCGAAGCTTCCTGATAATAGCTCTTCGGAGCTACCCGTTAAACTCACATGAACTTTCTATTTCAAACTCTTATGTGTTTTCTGTTATAGTCTGGATAAGCTTCCTGTTATACGGCTCACACGAGCTTCCTATTATATGACTCGAGAAAGTGTTTCTTGATTATGTGTTTTAATGAGTACCCCTGAATATGAATTGATGGATTACAGTTTTGTACACTTTAAGTGTACTACATGTGTGTCCACCGATATTTCAAATAAATTCAACGAGTAAAGTTCTGACATGGGCTAAACTGAACTTGAGATGATTTGTTATGAAAATGTACATGTTATATGGAAATATGATAAGAAAAGTATATATATATATAAGTTATTACATGATGAGCTCATTCATGTTTCTTGACAATTGTGTGAATTATAATGACTAACATGTTTGATGAAGTTGGGTGTTTAGGCTATTAGCCAAATTTCTTGGATGCATTTTGTATGTTTACTTTAATGGAAATGAATGGCAAGTTAAATTTTCAGTTATACGAACTTACTAAGCATTAAATGCTTACTCAGTTTTATTTTCTCTGTTTTATAGTACTCGGAAGCTCGTAAAGGTTGGAAGCGGGTCAGAGTAAGATCATACTATCCTTCATCTCATTTTGGTATAATTAGTGAAATTACTTTTGGTATAATGGCATGTATAAGCTAAGTTAGGTCAAATGATGAAATGTTTTGGTTGTAATTAGTCATTGGAATGGCTAATGATGGCATAATTTGAAGTATATAAGTATGAGACTATGTATTGTTTGGTATATCTGTGTGCTTGGATTTATTGGATTGATGTACTAGGTATAAATATGCTTGAATGAATATTTGATCATTAGGGTAAGTTGGATGTTTGAGTAAATTTCATGATATATCATGTATAAGACTTAGATTTTGGCTTGGTTTGAGTCCTATGAATTAACTTGTGAATATGTTAAAATGTTAATGTAGGTAGAAGATAAATTTGGGTGAAAAATAAGGCTTGGAAATGGCCTTATTTTGTCCACATAGGACATAGGCGTGTGTCTCAGTCGTGTGTGACACACAGCCTAGCATATGGGTGTGTGTTTCGACTGTGTGTCCCCTGCATCTTAAAAATTAAAAAGCAGAATACTTCGAATTACTCACACGGGTAGAGACATGGGCGTGTGTCTCAATCGTGTGTGTCACACGACCTAGCACATAGGCGTGTGACTTGGTCATGTGAACCCTGCACCTTAATTATGCAAGTCAGTATGCTCATATGGCCTAGCACACGGGCGTGTGGCTCGACCGTGTGACCAAATCAGTATACCTCTTAAATTGGACACGGTCTAGGACACGGGTTTGTCACTTGGCCGTGTGAGCCACACGGCCTAGTCACACGGGCGTGTAACCCCTGCACCTAACAAAAATATTGAAATTTTGTGAAAAATTCCTTGATTTCTCAGTTTAGTCCCGACTTATTTCTAATGCATAAATTGGGCCTCGAGGGTCCATTTGAGGGGAAATATGATAGAATATGTTTAGTCTCAAATATGATTAGTAAATTATATGAATTAACTGTATATGTTCTGTAAATTTCAGTAATTCTCTGTAACCCTGTTTTGGCGATGGACACAGGTTAAGGGTGTTACAATAAGGATATTTACGAAATTAGTATATAGATGAATTAAAATTGAGTTGAGTAATTTAACTGAAATTGTGGTTAATTAAAGCCCATGGACTAAATTGTAAAAGTTAAGTCACTATAGTTTTTTAATTATCTTTCTATTTTGAACAATCTATTTCATATTTATATTTCTCAATAGATTAATTTAATATTCTCCTTTTATTTCATTATTTCAACAATAATATTGCATGCAAAACCATTGTCGACCAATTTTATTATCAGTTCCATATTTTCTCGAATTGACATAACGTATCGAGATCTCTTATTTTCACTAATTTAATCTTTAGTTACAGGTACCTAAATCTCTTTTGGAGTTTTAGTTATTAGTTATGTCTTGAGTCTCTTTTGGAGTACCCGCCTCCACTATATGACCATTTAGAAGAATTTTTATCTTTAGAACTGATCAATCTATTATTTATTCTAACTGGTTGTCCTACTTGGGCTTTGATTCAAAATATTAGATGTTATATAACACTTGGTTATTCTCGTTAAGTTTGTGAGTACACCTAACAACTAACTTGTAATAAAGTGAGTTATCCTTTTTGAACTTCTGGTTTAAATTACTCTCTATAAGGATCTAGATAATGATAACTCATTACAATCAGTTATTTCATTCAGTTATTATTTTTGCCCCCTAATATCAGGAAAACTATCAAATCAAAATAGTAATCACAAATCATGTCATAATTGAATCTTCAAAACATTCAAAACATCTAATAATACAATGAGACTTATAATTAATATATATTCCCAACTATTCACTCATCTTTGTGCGTTGTGGTAGAGCAATTGGAACATATATGTAACACCCCAAACCCGGCCTATACATTACGGTCGGATCTGACGTGTCACATTGAAGTGTCTTTCGAAAGATTAAACTCGTTGTTAAAAATTTGTTTCTAAGTTTAAAAACCTCTTAATTGTTATTTAACAAAGCATCTGGCCAAAACGTTTACCTTGTTGTCTGCTGTTGTTATAGTAAGTTGATCTAAAACCGCGGAAGCTAGTGAAACTCTATTGTTTAAGTCTCGTGTCTTTGAAATTTGTAATTATTTTGAAAATCCATCTTCTTCTAAGCTAGTAGTTTAAAATAAGTAAGCAAAAGCCCAATTAAAATTTTAAACCAACTTAAAGACCTTATTACAAAAACAAAACCCAACATAAACATTAAATTCAAATAAAAGCAAGTGAAGAACAGCTGTAGTTGTGTGGCCACCTCCGAGTCCCTCGCAGCACCAAATCACCTAAGACTGAGGATTACATGCACGGTTAAAAGGAAAGAGTGAGTTTACGAAACTCAATGTGTAATCCCCTACCGGTCAATCAGTATACAACAAATAGTGACAGTCTGGGCCTGAGCCCTATTCAGTAACAGTACAGTGTGGGCTTTAGCCTAGTACAATATCAGTACAGTGTAATAATATAACCATCCCAATCCAGCCAACACACCTCTCTGTACCACCAACACACTATGTGGGGATAAAATCAACCCACCCAGCCAACACACCAATATCGCAGCAAAGCTGCCAGTAATAGTATCGCAACAAAACTCTCAATAACAGTATCGCAGCAAAACTGCCAGTAACAGTATCGCAGCAAAGCTACCAGTAACAGTATACTTCCTCCATAACAGTATCCCAACCCCATGCGGTACGTCATGTCATAAATCATATGTGATGCAGAATGTCATACTCAATCATAGTCATACATATCATAGAGCAAATTAGTTATACATAACATAAGGCCATATCAGTCATTTCATCTCCTAGGGGTATAATAGTCATTTTACCCTATGGGGGTATTTCGGTCATTTTACCTTATGAGGGTATTCCGATCATTTTACCTTATAGGGGTATTCCAGTCATTTTACCTTATGGAGGTATTTCGGTCATTTTACCCTATGGGGGTATTCCGGTCATTTTACCCTGTAGGGGTATTTTGATCATTTTACCCTGTAAGGTTATTTCGATCATTTTACCTTGTGGGGGTAATTTGGTCATTTTACCCTGTGGGGATAATTCGGTTATTTTACCCTGTGGGGTATTCGGTCATTTTACCCTGTGGGGGTAATTCGGTCATTTATTGACCTCTCAAAAGGTCCGCAGTCGCCTCGAGTGACTCAGGTAACCTAAATGGTCATAACAGTGTAAATGGGCCCAAGGCCCAATACTCGGCCCAAGTGGGTCCACACGCTTATGCAGCCCGCTCAGCCCAAATTTCGCCACGGCTATAAGATCTACTTAGCCCCATCCAGTATTTCCCACAAATCGTAGATTTCATCCGTGTAGGGCCCTCAAGCCCAATGAGCCCACATGGCCCATTTCGGCCCAACGTGGCCCATTACGGCCTAAGCCCATGGAAATGCTCATGGAGGCCTCTACAGTTTATCGCTCATGATTCGTAGGTTTGGCTTTCAGCACGAGCGATCGCACGCTCGTGTGGTCTCAACACCGTATTTCGGCTTTTCGACTTTTGCCGTTCTACAGTTACAGTGGGGTAGTTACACATCTGTTGCGATTTGCAAATTCCCTTTGTTCCAAACACTCTTATTCCGAAAATCAATTATCATCGCACCCTTGGTTCCCAGGCAATGTGCCAATCAACCTCGACCACCACCAGGTAGGAATGGAAGCAATGCAGGTTGGAGAAAGCGACGAAAACCTTGAAAACCTCGACGATCTTCCATCGAGAACAAGGAACAAATGAGATGATATATATCTCTCCACAACAACAACCTCCCCAAATCCCAATATTCTCTCCTCAAATCTCTCCAAATATCCCTCCTCAATTCTCTCTATGACCAGTTCAAACTCCATTTAGCAATATTTCAATCCAACTCTACCACCCACACGAATTAGGGGGTGTGGATTGTACATTGGGTCTAAGGTTCGAGTGGTGACGCATCAAAAAGGGAGTATTTATTTTGTTGCGTCACCACTCAAACCTTAGACCCCATTTACACTCCACACGCCCCTTACCACTAGACTAACAACTCCTTTGTATCATAAAACAAACACTATTATTTATAAGGCCTATATGGCAATGTCCAGATTCATTTAAAAGCAAAACTAAAAATTATGCAGAAGCCAAGACTTGAACCGAGGCTCCTCAAACACTCCCAAACACACCCAAATCTCTTAAGCACTGAAACAGACATTCATTTATGTCACTTCCTTGCACAACTAAATATTTATGTGCAGTCTCCTATCTGTTCCCTTGTTCAAAACCTATTTCTTTTAGGCCCAAAATTCAGGGTGTTACAATATACACACACACGAAAATTCAAATATGGGAAATATTTATCTCTTGACTAAAAATCAATTATAATGGGGAGTATTTATAACTTATTGACTTGATGTGTACAATATGTAAATCAACATAATCTTATGTTGAAATAGGAATTTTAGTTATCATAAGTAATGGTTTAGATATTAAAAAGAGGCGTTCAATCAATAATTTCTCTAAACTATTAGACGCATAAATAACAAACTTTTACAAAAAAATTTCAAACTCATATACAACAATCAATAAGAGACTGGGATATAAACTCATCAGCATTAGTAAGAAGGATTCCCTTAATTGCATAATCTGAAATTAATCATCTGAACAAGCACTCTTGCAAATGACAGGTTACAAATTAATAACACATATGTAATTATTTTGCAGATGCATCTACCAAAATCAATAATATTAAAATCATCCACATGGTGGATGAATGGGCCCATATTCATTTCAGAAATGCAAGACATTAAATCTCAACTTTAGCAATGAGTTTCTAATAATCAATTTTCAATGAGAACAAGCAACAAATGAGAATTTTCTTTAAATTAAAGAATCTTCTGATTCTTTAATGAATGTCCATATGAATTCTCAATCAATTTTCGCATCATATATGATTCAGAATAGTCTAACCGGTCACGCAAAGTAGTAAATGTATTTGTATCAGCAAACTTCTATTTTACTTTAACATGCATTTCAATTATACTAATAATGTCAATATAAATTGTGACAAATTGATACTTTTACTGTCATTCATTTTACTTTGTATCCATATATAAGTACTATCATGGCATTTACTACTGAAAATGTCTAAATTAATGTGAAGTTTATAATTCCACTAAGTCAACAACATAAATATAATTTCTAAACAATTATATGTAATATTCGCTTTAGGGAATATGCCAAAATCTTTAAATATCTTGTAACGCCCCAAAACCAAAATCTTTAAATATCTTGTAACGCCTCAAAACCCGGGCTAGGAGTTTAGACCAAATTTTGGAGGTCATATTGATCACCGAAGTGATTTGAAATAATTTTACAAAACGAGTTGTTAAAATCTTATTCGAACACAATTACTAAAATCAAACTAAACCATTTAGCCCTTCTAGGATTCAAAACAGAGAATTCAAGTCATGTTGAAAGTGCTCGGAAATAAAGTTCCGAAGTTTCTAAAAATCAAAACAAAACTTTTTACGAAAATCCAAAATTAGATTGTACCACAGTCTTTATAGATGTTTATAGTCCAAAACAGTTCACAAATTTAAAAATCTGAACAGTCTTTTTATTAGACCGACTTAAAACATGTCACTCCGAGACCTCCGGCATGCTAAGTCTAGCTACAGAAAACGAGGGTACCTGCAAAGGAATAAACTAAGGGGGTGAGCTACACGAGCTCAATGTGAGATTGAAAACGATAGATAAATGAACACCAAAATGTCAAAATAAAAAAATAAAACTCAATAACAATCCGATATACGAATAGTCTTCACAAACAGATCAAACGTATCAGCACTGAAACACATCGATCTATAAACAGTTAGTCTCGCAATCAGATAGACAGACAGAATGTGGAATGAATGCAACAAGTACTAAAAACCCACCCAACCAGCCAAACACCTCTCCGTCCCCCAATCACACCCCAAAAAGAGCTATTTAAGCTCATCCAACCATACACACCACATAGGACCTCGAAAGACGCCCATCCAACCCTACACACCAAGTATGTGGACTAAGTCACTCCAATGTTAATATGCAGCAGAGCTGACATATATGTCGTATTGTGCATTGCGGTAAACTGCTGTACAGACATGTTGCAGTTGAAATTGCCAAAACAGATCAGACTCCTTTCTCTTCGCAACCAAACCCAAAAAGATTAATGCAAAATGTACACCATTTGAAGATAGACTTACAGAAATAGAGTACGGAATCAGAAATGCACACATTCAAATACCCAAAATCAAAATCAAATATAACATAACATCAATTAACACTCAACCGAATCGCTTAATTAGAGCTATGAATGTGAATAACACACAAGTCTAGGCCGAACAAAGTCCCAACCACCCTTACAAAGACCTAGCTAATGGTCGGAACACATAGAATCATAATCGGATCAAAAATAGACACAATACAAAATTTGGTGACATAAGGCCACACGGCCGTATGGAAGTGCCCAGGCTGTGTGGGGGTCCACACGCCCATGTGAAGGTCGCACACACCCATGTGGAGGGACACACGCCCGTGTGAGCAGCCTGTGTAACTCACTATCCAAAAGTGCTAAAAATAAAAAACAGATGAGACACGGCTGCATGGAGATCACACACGCCCGTGTGGGGACACATTAAAAAATATACAAAATATGTCAAATTTCACAAAAACAAATCAGAAATTCAATAACAAAAAGGGAGATTTTTCGAACACACACCTTAGACGCGATAGCAAACACCAGAATCATTCGATTCGCTCCTCCAAACGAATTCAAAAACCTCAATTAACATACAAATTAATGAAATTTTCAATTCAATAACAAAACAGAAAACAAAAGAGACATTATCAAAACCCCCAAAAGCAAAACCTACCTTCTTCTTTCCTGATTTACCAAACACCCGAGAACAAAACTCCCTTGACAACCGACAACAACGATAAAATGGAAGAAGCAAAGAATCAAAAGAAACTGAATATTTTTTTTTAGGAAGAAAGAAAATTGAGAAGTCACAGAGAATAAAATGGAGAAGAGAGGAAGAACGTGCAACTCTCTTTTTTTTCTTTTTGGGATTTTTTTTTCTATTTTCAAAATAAAAATAAATTAAAATAGCTAAAACTAATAAATATTTTAGCAACTAAAAAAATCTAAAATAAAAGTACTCCCATAAACACACACAAAGATTTGAACCTAGAACCCAAAGGTAAATTAACACACAACAAACCACCAGACCAGCAGGCCCATTCTAACATAAAACACAGCAACAAACTCAATTTTCCGATCTAGCCACTAACCCTACCTACAAATCTCAAAAGTTCTAACCCCAAATTCTGGGGTGTCACATATCTAAAAAGAAATGATTATAAAATTTATTATATTTATTACAGACATTCACTTAAAGGAATTTGCAAAAAGTAATTCAGACAATAATTTAAACATATATAATATTTCTGACCAATAAGATTATATAGATACCATTTGCTTCAAGAAATGATAAATTAATATAAATCATTGAACATTCTGTACGAGGAATAAACATTTGACAATATTTTGAATCATTCATCTTCTTCTTCTCTATTTGTCAATAATGACAATAAGTTCAATTTTCATAATTGTTATGAATTGCTACATTCACTTTCGAGAATGGAGCAAAACTGGTGGAACAAATAACTCGTTATTTTTTTAGTCATAATGAGATATGAGAGCAATTCAAAATACTTTTAAAGCCCTTTTAACAAGAGTTTTGCATAATCAATTAACTACCAAGAATAACCGGCTAGGTCATGTATAAAAACAAGCCTAAATTAAATATATCACACCTTAAACATAAAAATATGACATAATGAATAACTAGCAATTTTTTCTTTCATAATCATCTTTATAAACATGCATGAAATTTAATTCAAAATCCAACCATTCATGCTCATAGAACTTTTCATTTACAATTGTTTATGTCATTTCTCTAAATAATTAACACATGGAATAATATAAACGTATGAATTACTACCTTTAACAATTTTTTAAACTAAATCAAATCCGGATAACCATTAAATTCATTGGTTTATTAATAGGAAGATAAATTCATGTTTTTAATGTATTTATTTTTAGCTAATTATCGAATAAGATGTTACTAAACTTGGTTTTTCTTATCAAGAATGAAGTTGGTGTGCTGAAATTCAAATTCATACCAAAAGGGGATAAATTAGAACAAAAAGCAAAGAAGATGGCTAGATTGAAAGGGTGAAGATTTAAAGTTGGTTGGATTAAGATTGAAGGGTTGAAAATTAAAAAATGGTTGGATAAAGATCAAACTATTTTTTATATTGTTAAAATTTCTATAATTAGTTTAAACTTGATCTTTAGTTTAATTTTGATTTTTAAATTTTGATTTATCTAGTGATAATGTTTAAGAAAAATCTAGCTAAGTTTTAGTATTAGAAGTATGCATAAATACCTGATGGCTATAACCAGTGGGCAAACTTGGCTTTGAATATAAAAAAATCCCTTTCTTTTTTTTCAAATTCTGCAAAGACATTTTGCATTCTGCCAATTTTTTTCCCAATTTCAATAATTTGGTTAATTTGCATTCCAAGCCCTTTCCCCTTTTCACTTTCCACTTTCCACAATTTCCATTAACAGCCACTTTCATACTCCATCTAGCATGATTTATTTCAAGATTAACTAAGTCCCTTTTAGCCTTAGTTCGATTATCGCTCCGACAAAGTAATTGTGAGATATGAACTCACACTAAGTACTTACTATCTCTCCTGTATATGGGATAGTAAAATTCGTCCCTTAAAGTTGATTCGATTTCAATTCAAAAAGCATGTGTTAGGTTAGAGTCGTTTGACGTACAATTGGGAAGTTGAGTCGGTCATATTGTATTCAAAATCCCGCGAACAAGTTGGTCTGTACAAGTGAAAAAAGCTAGTTGGATTCCGTCAAGGGAGATAGTGACCGAATTTAAACAACCCACACGGTTGAGGTCCTTGATTCGAGTTGGGTTTTTTAGATTGCAAGACTGTCGAAGTCTTAAATTACGGGCACGTGTCACGTGGTTAGAAATTCGACAAGGGTTGATTTGCAGGTCGTACCAGAACTGTCTACAAGAGGAAAAGCTGGTGGTTTGAAGTGTCCTCGATCACTATAACCAACTCATCGATTGGAAGAAAAAACCTTTTTTCAAGGATCGGTTCAAGTTAGGGGTGTACCGAGGCTAAGGCTAAGCTTTAAAATATTTTATTTACCCATTTATTTTATTTGCTTAAATTTATTTTTGCAATTTCGAATTTGTTTTCATTTTATTAGATTACATATTTATTTATTTTATTTTCTCTATCAACTTAACCCCCTTTTTATTTTTCAGCTTGCAATGCACAGGTAGCGAGCACGACTGTACCGCGACAATAATTTTGGTCACGAGAAAATGACAAAATTGGATAACCAGTCCCTATGGATTCGACCCTACTTTTCTATATTGTTATTTAGTGTTATTTTGTCGTGGGAAGTTATATTTGGTGGTTTCGACACCCATCATTTATTAACACAAATTTACATACTAAATATATTTTAATCAAATATATTATTTAATTATAAAACCTACTATAGCAACATACATAAATCAATTAATATTCATTTTTATGAACAAATGAGATGCTTAAAACAATATGTAACCCATGTAATCAAAACTTAAAAAGAAAACCATCTCAACTATTTAAATTATATATCAAGTTGATTTAAAGATGTACATTTTTTCTGCTATGAGTGTTGACAGTTTTTTTCCCTCTTTCCCTTTAATCAAAGGCAATTGATTAATAATACTCTCTCTCATAATTTGAATTAAATTTCAAGCATATTTAATAACAATAATTTAATCATAAAAAAATTTAATCATCCAAATATTATGGAAACTATAATTTAATAAAAGAATTTCAGTTTAAAAGAAACCTTAAAGTAATAATATATTTTTTTCATAAAATAATTTTACCAAAAATAATCAACAAAAGAGAAAAACATCACTTAAGGATTATATAAATTTCTTCGCATAAAAGGGCATAAAAAATTTAGAGATTTATGTGTACCTGAATGGTTAAAGACTCTAATGATTACCCATAGTGAACAGACCTCAATTGAAATAGCAACAGCTTTAAGAGACAATTGACAACAGTAAAATTTGGGATATTTTTGTGACTTATAGAGAAAAACAATTAAAAGAGAACCATGCTAATAACGTGTTATAAAATAAAAGATAGAATAAAAAACAAAGAGAATGGGAGAGCAAAGAGTGAGTGTATTTTATGATCAATCAAAATCATATACAATACTTCTAATTACTATTAGAGTACATCAAAACTTATCTTAGTCTTAATGGAGATCCACTTAACAAAATATTCATACCATAAAATAATATATATTATATGGGACACTAAGATAAATCCGAAGTACAATCAATGCAAGTTCGGATCCTGTCTGCTCCATGTTTCCCTATTTTCACCATTGATTTTTCAATGTTGGTTTACGTCCCTATGAACTCCCGACCTTTGCAACTGTCCCACTTACACCTTCAAAACTTCGCGACTGATTTGATGACAAATAATGGAATTTGCCCCCTTTCATCTATACCTACACTTCTTTTTCCTTCCCCCTTCAATCAATTTATATCATTTCATGTGCATCCTACCCTCAAATTTAAACCTTGAACCGCCTACCATGATTTCACAATCCCTTTCTTTAATCAAAAAGGGCTTTTCCCTTCATCTTAAAACAAACCATCCGCCATGTCCTGCTACCGCCTTTCCATCTCTGTACTTCTTTTCTTCCTCCTCCTCCTTCTTCGACCCTCCGCCCAAACTCCATCACCAAGAAACCACTGCCCATGGCAACGTTCTTCATGATCTCAACTTAGAATCCACAAATTCCGACATTTCTTACCACCGTGGCCCGAACAGGATGAAATTGATCCAAGATATGGTGTGGAGAAGAGACTTGTCCCCTCATGGCCTAACCCTCTTCACAACTAAGTAAAGAACTCAGCTGAACTCATACAATAAGCTGTACTATCATCATAGAGTAGCTAATTCCAAATACATGGTTCGAAGGGGAAGGATGCAGCGAGACTACAGTTAAAAAAAATGCAGCCACCGTGTAACGCCTTCGGCATCTGCGACAATGACATTGCAATCGTGTCCAGGACGAAGTCCACAACTGCCATTTCCCATTAATTTCATTATAAAATTGATTTTGGACTGCGAAGAACAGATTGCTAGGGTTTGGAGGGAAGGGAAGAGACCCCTCTAGGGAGCCATGCATGCATGTATGTAGCTTTGCCATATATAAATATGTTTAACGTAGTGACGTCATGCATGTTATGTAAATTAGGGATGAAGATTTCAAAGAGGTGACATTGGAATGCAACTAATTTTTTTTATCTCTTCTTTGTCAGAAAAACTTTCAAGTTGCAATATTTTTGTATATAGAATAGTGGGTTGAGTATATGCTTTATTTGTTTTTGTTGCTAAGGGTGTTTTTTTACAATTTCTCCTACTTTTTTGTAAAATGTGTTTTTATATGAGATGGTGGTTGATGCAGGAAGCCCGGCTTCTTCGATAAAGGTTTGCTAAAGAACCGACAGATTCCTTCACAATGTGGATGTGCGTTGCTGGAGTGAATGACAAGGTAAATCATATCCAACACAGCGCATGGTCTTCAAAAATATTGTTTTTGAAAAAATAGATTCATTAATTATTGATATTTTGTTGTTAGTAAATTTTAATTTAAACATTTTAGATCACAAATTCAAATATAATGTTATTTATTTGAATCAAATTTCAATAAAAAGATCATTATATAAATGAGGATTTGGATTCTGAAAGTGATCTTTTTTAGCATTGAAATTCAAAATTAAATATTTAAACTTCAATCATCCCGGTTCAATTCCAGCCCCTTCACATAAGGATGAGTTACTGTATTTCTTTATATCGGAGAAGCTTTCTTCGTAAGCTGAAAATATACCAACAAAACAAGATTCTTCTCAAACCTTATTTGCTTTTCAGGAAAGAATCCTTCTTAAAAATGCTTACAGTACATTAACATTTAACATCAAAAGCATGTAGACAGGTAATACGTTCCTTTATGAATATCCAAACCAACCTTTGCATGCAAAGCAAATTATCCAAAGCTTGCATGCTATTACCAAACCATCACAATTCTTCCTTTTCTCCAGCCTACCTTTCTGAATTATATCTCCTTTCAAATAAAAGCAGGCCCCTCCATTGCCCACCATTGATTCATTTCTCAATAAATAAAAAAGTTCCAAGCTTTATTCAAAGAAATTCATCCGAAACAATGGAGAATTTTACGAAGCAGATGAGGTAAATTCTATTTTCTTTTCGATGGTTTGATTATCATACACGGACAATAGAGTTTCTAATTTCACAAACAAGTCGAGAATTCATCATAAATCCTAAACGGCTTATTAAATTCCACTGTTCTGTTCGTTTCAGATATGGGAATGTAGGCATTGCACTAATTTTCTTCCATAGAACTTAATCCATAATAAATGCAGAAACCAAGAAAAACAAAAATAGCTGTGGCTGATGAGCTTGTTGTGTAAAAGAAAATTAAAACTATATATGTTCAGGGAACTTACTATTCACTGTGTATAAGATTTTGAAATCTTTAGGAATCTGCTTCCATTTGACTGATCGTTTATGCCAGGGGGAAATTTTCCGGTGCCGAACATGGGAAAACAGAGGAGTCGAGCAGTATTAGAAACCAACGGATGCCACCACAAAAAACTCGATCTTTCAAAGCAGGTAAAAGTTCTTAATGAGCAGATAATCTTAAAAGAACATGGAAATATTTTATACATTATCTATTTTCCCTTACCTTTTCAACCTGAAGGTGAACTTTAAATTATGTTCCTCTTTGTACAAAAAGTACATTCCTTCTGCATCATCGTTTTGGAGAGAAATCATGTACAAGTTGAGGCAACTATAACCGATGTTAATTTTGGATTTGGCAGAGAGAACTCAAAACTGGTTTGGAAAACCATTTTCTGGCAAAATGACGAGTTGGAATGATGACTCAAACCATAAACCAGAGCAAGTACTTGCAATTGCAGCTGCAGCGGCTACATATGTCATTAACTCGATTGCAGAACCAAGCATCCAGGACCAGAAGAAGACCAGTGCAGGTCTTGGACCCTCTTTGACCAGAGATAAGAGTAGAAAGGAAGATACGTCATTTTCAACATCGAAACCTGGCACAGTATCCAAACAATTCTCAGGTAGAGATCCAAAGCATGAGAAATTGAATTCTGATATCCATGTTGTAAGAGTATTATGAACTTCTAGTTTCTGCTGCTGTTTAACCAAAAGATATTAACAGGCGAGGATTCGACAAAAGGTTCAGGAAGTGCAGAAAGTAAAGTGGCAGTGCCCGATGGCACGGATGATAACGAAACTAAATCTGCTCCATCACTTAAAAGACCTCTTACTTTTGCAGATTACTTAGGCAACACTAGCATTACGAAACAAAGAAGTTCTCCTAAACCTGATATGCTTTCCAGTCAAACAGAAAGTGCAGCACCAAAACCTGATGTCTCCACCATAAAACCAGCAAGCAAAGCACCAAAACCTGATCATCCTGCCATTAAACCTGGAACTGCAGCAGGAAGACCTGAGGAGCCTCCTACCATAAAGCCAAGGCCAGAGACAGAGCAGACAAAAGCAGAGGATTGGGAGAAGGATGAGATGGCCAAGATCAAAGAACGGTAAATGGAGTATTTATTGTTAACTTATTAAGTAGTATCGAATAATAATAACCAATCAGCACCAACATAGTCAAACAGAAAGCAACTAAACTGCATTGAAACAACAAATGACATGCCAACATAAAATTGTCCACTTAAATTCAGAAGCAAATAATATCATATCATCCACTTCCTAACAGATAGATTACAGGTATAAGAAGTTGAATAGCACTATACTTGCCTGGGAGGAAAAGAAGAAGAAGAAAGCCAAGAACAAGCTGGACAGAACAGAGGTGAGACTTATTTTCCTTTCCTTAAATCAAACTAATTCTTAGAAACTAATAGCTTATTTCTTGGGGCATCAGAGTGGATTGGAGCGAAAGAGAGCACGGGCATTACTAAAATTTAAAAATGAAATGGAATATATCAAACAAGCTGTGGATGGAGCAAGAGCACAGGCAGAGGCGAGCCAGAAAAAAGATGAGCTTAAAGCAAAGGAAAAGGCAAATATAATTAGAAAAACAGGAGAGGTTCCAAGGGCATGCTTCTGCTGCTGAATGTAACAAATCATGTAGCATCCTGAGTTTTAAGTCACACTCCATCTTGTTCATTATGCACTCTCTACAGTAGAAAAACACCTTCATGTCTCCATTACATAGTAGATCTCAAGTAATGAGAGAAGAATAAGATAGTAATTAGAAAGCTGAACCATTCCAATTGTTAATGAGATGGAAGTACTAGATATGAGCCCAAGTAAAAGGCAGGATACCCCCCTTAACCTTTTCTCTTTGAAGTTACCATCAAGATGACAACTAAACCAAAAAATGAGGTTGTTTGTTCATTCTTGTATGATCAAAAACCAGTTAAAAGATAGTAACCAATGTGACAAAAGCTGCAATGAGAATTAAGCAACCAGCAAAACCATTTACCTGACTGCTGAATCAAGCTTGCAACAACACAAAGCAGCAAAAACAGAGAAATATCTATATCAAATTGCAGAAAAATTAATTATGACAATTAAGAGAGAGATAGAGAGAGGATATAACCACTACAAACTGCACATTATTTTCTTTTGGGAACTCAAGCTTGTACAACAGGTTAGCAGCCACTTCAATGGCATCTAATTCAAGGACAAGACCACAATTTCAAAAGAAAAAGCCTATGAGACATTTCAAGTCATACTCCATCATGAAAACAATATATTAATCTGAAAGCTTTTCATTAGAAACCATAAATCTCTTAGACCTTCGAAGTATGAAAGCAACATCTCATGAGGCTATTTCTCTTACCAACCTATTCAACATAGGGAATGCAAAGTACATCACCAACAAAGACGGGACAGCAAAAACAACCGTCACCAGTAAATAAAGTAATAAGATAACAACACTCCCTGGTATTGCAAAGAAAACAATCAAAAGGAGCATGATGACCAATGGGAACTTGGTTGTAAGGTGAACAAAGAAATACAACGACTTATAAAGTGAGAAACGATGATGCCTCTCCACGTTACTACTGCCAACATTATCTCCAGACCGAATTTGTTGAGAACCATGAGCATATAACTCCCTCCTAACAACACCACTGCTAGCTTGATTTCCAAGCATTAGATTACACTGATTATCCCCAGGCGAAGCTCTCCTCACAACACCATATCTATCACCATTCAAGCTCTCAATCATCCATAGAAGGAAGAAATTCTTGCTAGGGAACTTGAGGTTCCCTTTATAAAGGAGGCGGAGCGATAGCAAGTGGCACCATGGGCAAGAAACGAACAAAGGGATCTCGAATTGAGAAGTGGGGAGTTTCAAAACAGCAGGTTGAAGCCCCAAGATGCAGTTTTGGCAAAGGGTATGACCGCACCATAAAACATAAGGAACATTCTCAACGATGTTGAAAGATTCCCAACAAATGGGACATTCCAACCCTTCATCTCTACTACCATTAGAACATACATCATCGTCTGAAAACTCGGAACAAGCTCGACTCGACTCTTTTGAATTCTTTAACCCAATGCTTGCAATGGCGTTAGAAGCAAAACCCCACATACTGACAGAAAAAAAAAGTAAGAATGATAACAACAGAGAAAAACTGTAACCAAGTAACCAACTAATAAGTCGAAAAAAACCCACAATTTCATTTTCTATAAAAACACGAATTGAATCTCAGAAAACATGGGGGGGTTCAAAAAAAAGAACGACAGATAAACAGATGAAAACCAAGAAAAAAGAATTGGAACTTGTAGAAAAATGGAATCATAAAATTAAGGGTTCGTGAGAATGAAAATAAAAAAGAAGTAGAAAATTTTTACCTTAAAAGTTGGCTGAATTTTGAAGAGAAAAGGAAGGAGGGATCGTTGGGAGCAGAGAGAGAAAGAGATCGAAGTCTGATAAGAAAAGGATTAGAAGTCAAAACAAAAGTAGGACTTCGCTTTAGACGCCGCTCAAACGTCGTCGCTTTTGCATCCCCTCAAACCCTATCACTGGAACTTTATTAGTATTTTGATACATGTATTTATATTTTTGTATTAGGTAAAAGTTATATATTTTGATAATTAAATATTAAAAATTAATTTATTAATTTGATTTACATAAATAAATTTTATTTTACAACATATTCAAACTAACATTTAAGACTCAAGAAAAAGTTAAGATGATAGGACATGATTGATCTATCAATGATACGAACGGTATCAAATTTAAAAAGGGTAAACTATTAAAATAGTCATTTTTTTTGCATCAGGTTACATTTTAGTCACTTATGTTTGAAATGTTACGTTTTAGTCACTTACGTTATCATTTTGTAACATTTTAGTCACTAAGCCATTAATTTCCGTTAACAGTGTAAAAGTAAGCTGATGCGGCACATTAAATCATCATTTCAAACGAAAATTTTAGGTTAAATTAAAAAATTGGTCCCTATATTTTTTCATTTTAAGCAATTTAATTTTTTTTTATGTTCTCTTAATTTTCTTTTTTTCTTTTATTTTCCATTCTTTTCTACTTCTCCCTCTGTTTTCCTCCCTTCTCCATTTCTTTTAATGTAGTTTTTTTAATATTTTCCATTTGTTAAAATTAGTCCCTATACTTTTTTTTCTTGAACAATTTAATTTTTTATTTTTATTTCTTTATTTGTTAAAGAAAATTATCTTTGATTACATACTCTGTGTGTAAACCCAAAGATCGTTTTTGATCATTGCAAGATGAATAAAATCGATCTTATTGCATTAATCAATACCAATTCTTCTTCAATATATAATAGAACACCAAGATAAATTCTACCAAAGACATTAATTTGTTTACCAAATTGGTGCCAAAAACTAAAAATCAAGTTAACTCTAATGAGATCAGAAGGGTTAACCAATATTATGAAAATCTTGATTGAAATATCAGGTCCAAGCAATTCTATAAAATCACCATAATAATCTATTTTTGGATCCTTTGTATAGGATCAACAATAAGTGTAAAATATCAAAAACCCCAATTCACAATTGTTTACAATAAGCAAAAAAAGATTAAAAAAAATCTTTATTTTGGATTTTCATTGAAGAGCAATACAAAATTGTTACCCTAAGTTGAAAATATATTAAAAACTAATCAAAAGGAAGATTAAACAGAACGTACAAAAATACCCAATATCAAAATAAAAGTATAGAGACTAGTTTTAATAAACAGAAAATATAGAAAAACTATATTAAAAGAAACAGAGAATGGAGAAAAACAGAGGGAGAAACAGAAGAGAATAGAAAATAAAGAAAAAAAAAAGAAAGTTAAAAAATTTTGTATTGATCTTCAACGAAAACCCAGAATAAAGATTTTTTAATCTTTTTTTTTTGCTTATTATAGACAATTTTGAATAAAAATAAAAAGGAAAAAAATAAATTTTTCAAAAAAATAAAATTATAGGGACTAATTTTAATAAATGAAAAACATAAAAAAAAACTATGTTAAAAAAATAGAAAAATGGAGGAAAATATAAGGAGAAACAAAAGAGAATGGAAAATAAGGAAAAAAAGTTTAAAAAAATTAAATTGCTCAAAACGAAAAAATATAAGAATCAATTGTATAATTTAACCTAAAATTTTCATTTAAAATGATGATTTAATATGCTACGTCAGCTTACCGTTATATTGTTAACGGCAATTAACGGCTCAGTGACTAAAATGTTACAATACGATAACGTAAGTGACTAAAATGTAACATTTCAAATATAAGTGACTAAAATGTAACCTGAGGTAAACAAAAGTGACTATTTTAATAGTTTACCCATTTAAAAACAGATTTAAAATTTAAAACATAATTTAAAGATTTTTTGGTGCAATAAACTCACATCTAAATATATCATAAAACTCTAACATTAACATTTTTTTAAAATAAAAATGAAAAAAAATAAAGTTTGATGCTCTAGGTTAAAATGTTTAATTTTTTATTTTTTTTAAATTGTCAAATGTCATCACGTTATTGGTCGTCAATGCTACATCAATGTATTTTAATGGTTTTCATGTTTAGGTTTCATTTATGTCCAAAAATCAGTTTAGTTACCAAGTAAGTATAAGTTGTCAAGTTCAAGTGCCTCTGTATATATTAACCCTAAATCAAATAATGTTAATTCAAATTTGAGTTAAATGAAATTTTTTTCAAATAATTAATTAAATTCAATTTTTGAATGGATAAGCTACCTTTGTAGCCACCCAGCTATTGGTAATGTAAAAACCCATTTTTGCCCGGCCCATAAACCAACAAAATA